>NC_084481.1:1224621-1527651 GCF_030035675.1 Rhineura floridana | reverse complement strand
CAGGGGGTTGGACGTGATGGCCTTATAGGCCCCTTCCAACTCTACTATTCCATGATTCATCAGCTGTCTTATTCGGTAAGATATAATCCAGAAATGACCAACCCAGTATCCACAAGCAACATGGCACCCACAGAAGTATCCAATTAGCATGCAAGGGGATTCTAGCGATGGTATTGGCAGCTGCTGTGGATTCACCACCCCCACCATGGAGAAGAAGGAAGGAGAGGAGGGCCCCCTGAGCATTTGGAATTAAGCAGATTTTTTACCCATCCCAGCCTGCAGCCTGTCTGTTGCCCCGTGGTGTTGCGCCTCCTCTTCCTGTTCTTCCTCCACAGTCTCTCCCTACCTGGGATGCTGTTGCCAAAGCCTGTGCTCTATTGTTCAGTCCAGTGGGCCCTCCTCTCCTGCCTTCCCCTTCATTGGGGTGGCAGGGGTGGTGGATCAGAGGGGGCTGGGAGGGGGCCACCTGCAAAAAAGTAACAGGACAGCATCTGGCAGCATCCTGACAGGACTACACACCTGTGTACAGGTATCCAAATGATTTCTGTGCAATGAACCAGCTTGGCTGCTTGCTGCTTTCAGTGTTTTTTGCCAATGAGTGAAGTCAGAGCTGTGATAGATTAGTTAGTTGTTGAGACACCAGGGGATAGGAATTTTTGGAGTTCTCAAGAATTTCTGTCTTCCCCTCCCCATTAGTGCATTTTCCTACTTCTGTCTTATTTTCTAGTAATCCTTGGAATTGCCATACTTTGTCCTTCCTGTTTTCTCCTAGCAACTGGTAAGTATCTTTCTTGTGGTGGGTTCACCTGAGATTTAGCACTCTCTAGAAGTTATTTTCCACAAATACTACTACATAATAAGTGTGTGTGGATGTTGAAGAATCTCCTTCCTAATTGGCAAATGCAAAATGTGAAAACTTTGCAAATAGCCTTAGGCATGTCCCCTGCTGTGCAGGAACTGATGTTCAGGCAGCGGTGGCTGATGCCTCTTGGGGCTGGTACAGTGAAAGGCAGAGAGCCCAACAGTATTGGAGCCAGAGACAATGACAGGTGGAGTTAACTAATTCTACTTTTATCCCCATCTTCTCCCTGCTGAATTCTACGAGGTGCAACACTGAAACTAAGGAGGCAAACGCTGAGAGGTAGTGTCACCCCCTGGACTTATTGTAAGTAAGAAGGCGGACAGGTGGGGGCTGGCTGAGGCTGCTGGGGTAGTGCCCCATTTGTTCTAATGGGCCAGCCTCCACTCTGTCCAGGCACTCATTAAGAATTCCCAGTATAGTTAACTTACAGTACAATAGTATACTGTTCATGTCTACTCAGAAATAAGCCTCTTTGTGTTTTAATGGGGCTTACTTCCAGGCACGTGGATACAAGATAGCAGCCTAGGTTTTGGTTTAGGACTGGCATTGGGGAAAATAGGGTTCTTGTGCCTTTATTATTTATTTATTTATTTCTTACATTTATACCCCGCCTTTCTTTCACGATGGACCCAGGGTGGCATACATGTGGTTCCTAAGCGGTCTCCCATCCAGGCACTGACCAGACCCAAACCTGCTTAGCTTCAGCAAGGTGGTGGCCTCATGTGCCTTCCGACCATAGCCTGGGACCAGCTGAACAGCTGGGCCCAGTAATAGCTGTATCTCCACAATCAGGACTAGCAGGACATTGCAGACTTCCCATTGTAAATATGAGGTTGTCCTGGAGGGGGAGGGGGAAGCAGCCATGACTGTACTCTCTAATTTTGTGTTATGCCATGCCCCGCACAGCAGCCGTGTTGTGTTATGCCACACCCCATGTGACTGATGCCAACAGCACTATTTCAACATTCAAAATGTGCCCACTGGTCCAAAAAGGTTAGCAACCCCTGACATGATCTATCATTGCCTCTTTTTAGATTGACTTTTACAAGTTTGTCATTTATCACTGTGAGTGAACTCTTCTGGTATTACCGATATGAACTATATGAAGAAAATAACAACTTGTATAATGTATACAGTAAGTCATATATAGCTGCCTAAATTTTTGGTATATCCATGGATAATCTGTGAAAGCATCCTTGCAAGAGAAATAACATATTGCAAACTACAGTTCAATAGTCACTAAAGTACCAACTCACTTCTAAGATGATTCTGTATTAAAATTAAAAGTATGGTTTTCATCTAATCTAATTCAAATATAACATATAATATTCTCTAAATTTATTTAAATTTCTATCATCTGAATAAATAAACAATCAAATGCCAATTTATTACTTCCCTTTCCCTTCTGCTTCCAGTTGCCACAGGCACTAGGAACTAGATACTAGGGTATTAGGCAGAGGTAAAGCCACTTTGCTTTCCAAAAAGAAACATTGTTAACTATATCATTTTTTGGGACGGGGAAAAATTGAAATGGTAAAAGCAAAAGATAGCAGAAAAAAATAATTAACTGTAAATGGAACCACCTGCCAGTTCAATGGAATGCTATTGAACAGGCACGAACAAGTGGATCCCATCCCTAAACACAACAATATTTAAAACGATGACTTATCACCTACATTAGCCACATTCTTACTAAAATGCATCAGTATTGATGCACAGAAACAAATATCTTATGGGCAATATATCATCCTATTATTTATTGTGCACCTAAAACTTGATCAAGCACTAAGTTACTGAACTGAAGAGGGGTGAACGAGTGTATGTTTAGAGATACATACAATAGCAGGTAAGCTGAGTAGGCAATTATGGGAAAACCACCTCTTTCTTAGAAAAAGGGGGGGGAAACAAGTAGATTCCGAGAGGACACTGTGTTTGATGCAGCGTCTTTGGCATTTACTTCCACAATTGGATAGTGACACAACTGCCTGTGTATAATGCTTCATTAAAATTCTTCCTGGCTTGCGTAATCCCTATGGGACTATGAGAATCCTGAAACTTTGGAATTAGTTCCATGTTTACAATGCATCTAATTTGACCATGAGTAGTTACCAAAGTGAGGACTATCCAGAAGGGTGGAAATGCAGCCATCTGGATTTTTAATATTTTCCCTGGGATTTGTGTGAATTGGTGTGCAAACACATATTGCTAAACAATTTTAACAATTGGCAGTGTGAAAAACTACTCTCCACTTACTCATAAATTGAAGATTTTTCTTTTTTTTCTTTTTGAAATTAGGTTTTTAAACAAAATTATCTTTCAAATTACAGTACAATTTAAACTAGTCCTCTGCACCCATCAGGACACATAATTCCTACCAATCAAATTCAAAATGTTTTTACTTATGTTGTTCAACTGTACCATAATGAAGTACATATTTCATATTTTTATGCAGCAACAACAGGATAATACATGAGCATGTTTAAATACTATGTGACCGTCCCTCTATTGAGCTGCTCGCCCAACTTCATCTTCTTGTGTGATTAGAGAAGGTTAGGGATGGGTGAGAAATTTGATTCAGTTCGCATTTGAAGCCAAATCTACCATATTCACACTTTCTGAAACAATACGACAATTGAACCACACAGAACTAGGAGAACTGAAACACAGCCAGCTTTCAAAATTCACACTAATTCAATGTTTCCAATGCAGTTCACCAACCAATGAGGAACTGTGCATAAAAATGAATATATGAGTGAAAATAACATACAAAAACATATTATATTAGGAGAAATTGCTTGCAAAAATGTGTACATTAGTCAATTAGCCTACAAAAATGTGTTTATTAGGAAAAAAATAGAACTAAAATGCTGGAGAATTTTCATGAGGATTAAAAAAAAACAATTCGCAGATTGTGCAGAAATGTGGAGAACTGAATACAAGTTTGGAAAAATGACATTTACAGAACTTTCCATCCCTTTAACTCGTGGGTATTGCCTCAGGCTTGGCCCATTGAAGCAACACAAAAATTGGCCTGAGAAGAAACCATGCAGGACCTTCTCCTCCTCCTGTGCCTCCATTAAGAGAGGCTTGCCTCAGATGTTGAGAATCCTGACATGAATGTGTTGAGGATTGCCTGTATCTGTTTCTGGGCAGCCAGAAAGGGTGTGTTATTGGTATGGATGGACTGTTTGAAAAGATTAAAAGGAAATATTCCAATGGGGGGAATGCTTTTTTGTTCTTAGAGCCTACAGATATTTAGGAGAGAAATAACTGAATAACTATATTTTTGAGACACTAAATAGAATTTGAAAGTCAAATCAATTAGCTAGTCTCAGCAATATAAAAGCTGGAAAATACTCAAAATATTTAAACAGTTTATTCCGTTGCTGAGCTATTATTAAACAAAGCCATCTTGTTATTTAAATCCTTTGGTCTTGGGCAATCACTTTTTTATGTTCTGACTATAGCCCTATTTGGGCATTCATCCTCCTCACGTGTAAACATACAAGGGGGAGGAGCCGCAGTGCAATGCCCTCTCTGGCACTTCACCTTTATCATGTTAACAGCTGTCTATAAGTAAGAGGGCAAAAGGTCTGAAGCTGGGAGCCTCATGGAATCTCATTGCATGATTTAGAACCCTGGTTGGCTTTTCCCTTCCTCCTCGGTGCATAGATGGAGGCAGCGGCAGTTGATAACATTTGACCTGGCAGGACCGCAATGTTTAACCTTGCTGTTTTCATTACAATAGGACTTTCCTAAATAGGACTTGATTTAGCAAAGCGCACCATTACACACATGTGCAGAGTGCCACTGTCTCCTCACTAAAAATATTATCAATTCTCTCCGCACCTATTGACTGGTAAGAGTTCCAAGTATGATTTTTACACAAGATTGACTCCACATCTCTTGTTTAGAAATTAAGCCATACCACATAACAAATGTTTTTGAATTTATGTATTGATTATATTTGGACACCCATTGCCAAAAAAAATAAACACACACACACAAACTTTTAAAATGTGAGAAACACTTGCTTCCAATTGCTTGGAGTCCTACCCACACACAAGATCAATTTAACTTTTTATTATCCAAAACCCTCTTTTCTCTAAATTAAAAGAACAAAGTATTCCAACCAACAGACAAAAAAAAGTTTCATTTGAGCCAGATCACAGCAAAAAATATTTGCAATGCATGGTGCAGTCCTAAAAATGTGAAGTAATAATCTGCTCTGTGCAGAGTACATCACACCAGACTAATCATAATCAGCCTCTGTTATATCTGATATTAAGGAGAATATCTTCCAGGTTTCGGAAGGTTGTGGAGTCATAACCATACAGACATAGAGCCCAAACTTTTCATTTTAGAAATCATTGGCAAAACTTACAAAAAAGCAAGCTAGAAATAATAGCACCAGCATTTTCCTCCATTCCTCTGCATTGAAAATATTCTGAACTAAAGCTAGGGGAGGGGCTTGTTGGAAGCAGATCCACACACACCTTTTCAGGAAATACTCTGGAACATCCTGTGGAATTGCAAGTGGCTCAAATCAACCTGTTCCTGTTCTGTCCAGCTTTTAATGAGTGAATGCAGGGAAATGGATAATACAGAGTTTGTTCCAACACATATACAAGTCATCCGTTATTTCTCCTCCCAATTCACAGAAATACAGTAGGGCCCCACTCATATGGCAGGTTAGGTTCCAGACCCCTGCTGGAAAGAGAAAACCGCCGGAAAGCGGATCAGCTGTAGCGCAGGGGTCTGGAACCTAACCCACTGATCGCACCAGAGGAGGAGGAGATCAGATCGGGAGTCTGATTGCACCAGAAGAGGAGAAGATCGGCTGTAGTGAGCTACAGCCGATCTTCCCCTCCTCCGGCACGATCAGCTGGAGTGCGGGGAGCTCCAGTCCTCCTCCAGCTGATTGCTCTGCTGGCGCCATATTAACGGAACGCCGAAAAGTGGGGCCCTACTGTAAATGCAAAGTGATTAAGTAAAAGTAGATATTTAGTATAGAAAGAGACTTACTGTGTGATTCTGATATAGACTAAGGCTACCACGTAGGGCTGTTCTTGAAGCAGGCCTGACTCCTCCCTGATTTGCTATACTGACTATGATGGATAAACCTCATAATAACAGATGGAGTGGGAGCTTTCGTAGTAAGACTGACAAGCAGGCTGGCCTGGGAGGGACCTCTTTGCCATACTTGCTAATACTTTTGGATTAGGATTGGCTAAGTGATGCAGAGTGCTGATTGGTCAGAGAACAGGAAGCTGATGAGGACAGGAGATTGGCAGAAATGCATTCACAAACCTCTGTAAATTCAAGAAATAACATCTATATGGGACAGGAAAGAGTGTAGGTTTGAGATTATGGGGGGATTTTTTTTAAAAAAAATTGCTTGAAGTTCTTATTGGGAGGGCTGTAGCCCAGTAGCCCTTGTGGATCAACCTCCACTGGATAGCAAAGTAGTAAGAATGCAATGATGGTGTCAGCAAGTGGAGCCACACACTCCTTCCGTGCAAATGTAATTGCATCAGGAGAATGCCTGAAAAGGGTTGGGTCTTATTTGCAGGATTATATAAACAACAAAGGAAAATAACTTTGTAGCCAATATCCAGGCTTTCTGCTTATAGGAATCCATGCTGTGTCATTTACGCACATACATCTTGTGACAGATGGTTACCTCTGCCACCTTTGAGGATGTGGCATAACTGAATCCATCCTTCTCCTTTCCCATATCTAACAGGCCATCATGGCTGATAAAACTGCCTGACCAAATGCTAACCTTTTCTTTAGTGAGTGCAGACAGAGATTTAGGATCATGCCAGCTGAGTGTTCTAAGAGCTACATTCATATTCCTAATGATAGCCATTCCTCTTAGCTCAGCTTGGAGTGCAGATAGGATGGCACTGGCCGTAGCCCATCTGGCATTTGAACCAAGCGTGGGCAGGAATAGGGACCAATGGGGAAAGTTGCTTGTGAAGAAAAAGCGCAGGACCTCTTAACTTCTGCTATAACCACACACACACCTGCTTGCGTCATGCCAATAATATCCTTGTAGCCTTCTGGGAGATGATCCATACGCGGAGACAGAGTAGAAGAAAAAAAGACACCAAATAGCTACATTAGGATTCCAAGGGTCTTCTCTTTTTTTCTATTCTCAGTTTTATTGAATTTTAGCATATCCAACATAGTGAAATATGAAAAAGAGCGCAATTCATAAGATTCCCTATCCCCAATAAGAAGCACTGCAATGTCTTGGGTTACTATGGTGTGCAAAGAAACTACCCATATGTCTATAATACAGAAATAAAATGACAAGAACTCTTCCAACTAAATTGTTGTCATCTTTGTCCATATCCTTGTTTTGGGAGCATTTTTTGTGGAATGGCAGCCCTTGTATCTAAAAGGGTAGAAGGCCAAGAGGGTTCTGTGAAAGGAAATTCATGTCGTTTTACTGTGTCTTATATACACTGTTTAAATAGTGCCTATTAAATCCTTAAATTGTTTCAGACGTTGACTGTTTAAATATAAGAGAAGTAATGAAATAATTTCGTATAGAAACTGCAATGTCCATAACTGTTCTGAGATTGTTGTTTAATATTATGAGTATGACCACAAACATAGTTTGGAAATGTTAGTGATCAGTAGTTCTGGAGGGAAATTATGTTCTCAAACATGTTTAAACAACAATAAAAAGGAACAGATGTAGTGACTGGTGTCTTTAACGCCTACTGAAAGAAAACATCTGTGTTAAACTTCCTGAACATTCTCAGTCTTGAGAACAACTCCCACACAGACTGAAAAATAATAAATGGGCTGGTCACTCTGTTTTCACTCTTTACTAGTGAGTGATTTAATACAAGACAGGTGCCTGTTATTGTCTTCTCTTTAAGAACCAAACATTTACTTAAACATTTATACCCCACTTTTCTTTATAAACTAAACTAAAAGCAGCTTTCAAAAAAAATTAACTCAAAGCACATGAGAACTCAGATTTAAAGCCTGATAGCTTTAGAGTTGACAGACTTCTAACTTAATATAGGGAATCAAGTCTTGCATGAAAAAATATAGTATCTAATCAGATGAATAAAGGGATTAATAGGAAAAGATAGACCTGCAGCATAAATCTTAGATGTAGACTCTGTCTAACCAGTGTGTGCTGTTCTGAAAATTAGCTCGCTTTAGTTTTTAGTTTGGTCTGTACTCAACTGAAAACAGGACCAAACATTTCTTTTGTTAAAAATCTAACTAGTTGGACTCCCTGATCATGAATTTGGCTTTCAAATATAGGTTTGGCCTTTTAAAACCTGCATTGACAGACCAATCATGCCACATAGAAATTTTGTTATGATCAAGCAGTATACAGATTTTTAAAATAAATAAATCCTAATAAGGGCCAGGGGACATGGAACAACAGATCTGCCACATCAGATGCAGAAGGGCAGAAAGTGGGGGAGCAGTTTTTCCTAGTATTTGTTATGGCATAACTGATCAGTATAGGGCAGCCTTTCCCAACCAGTGTGCCTCCAGATGTTGTGTGCCTCCAGATGTTGTTGGACCACAACTCCCATCAGCCTCAGCCAGCATTGCCAATGGTCAGGAAAGATGGGAATTGTGGTCCAACAACATCTGGAGGCACACTGGCTGGGAAAGGCTGGTATAGGGATTTGGCCCCTCAAAGGATCTACAGAGCTTTGGATCTACCAGAATTATGAATTATGCAACAAGAAACTACCCCCAAAGCAAACTTCAAAAACTGCCAACTTTTTTAAACTACAGAATACATGGTCTCTCAGGTTTGCTCAAAAGAGCAGGTTAAAAAAGTTATTTATTTATATCCCACCTTCCTCCCAAAAGGAGCCCAGGGCAGCAAACAAAAAGCAATAAAACAATATAAACATCTTAAAAACAATTTGAATACAGATGCAGGCCTCCTAATAAGATGATATCTGCAGGAGGCCTTCACCTGTAGAGCACATTGTTCAACTGGGTATATAATTGGTGAGATGATTATTTAGGTAAACCTGGCCCCAAACTGTATAGGGCTTTATACACCAAAAACATCACCTTGAACCCAGTAGCTACTTGGCAGCCAGTGCCATTAATTTCAGCAGCAGTGTAACATGTTGCCGATATCCTGCCCCAGTGAGCAGTCAAGCAGCTGCATTTTGCGCCAGCTGCAGCTTATCGACCAACCACAAGGGCAGCCCTACAAAGTTCAAGGTACTGATTTTGGAATACAAAGCCCTATGCAGCTTGGGACCAGGATACCTGAAAGATAGTCTTATCCCTTCTATACCCATTGGATCACTGCACTCTACAGATGAGGACCTCCTGCTGATACCATCTTATCAGGAGGTCCGCACAACATAGGAAGCAGACATTTAGTGTTGTGGTACTTACCCTTTGGAATTCCCTCCTCTTAAATATTAGACAGGCACCATCTCTGTTATCTGTTTAGCACCTACTGAAGACTTTCCTCTTTCAACAAGCCTTTTAAGTAGAGACCTTATCCCAGTACGCATCTATGTTGAAATTACTTTTTTAGATGTTTTAAAGTCTTTTTTAAAAGATGTTTTTAAAGATGTTTTGTTTTAATATGTTTTAAAGTCTTTGTTTGTAAGATGTTTTAGAGTTTTAGTGTTTTTGTTTGCTGCCCTGAGCTGCTTCTAGAAGGAAAGGCGGGATATAAATTTAATAAAATAAATAAATAAATAAATAGAGTGCATTCCAGTAATCCAGCCTGAAGGTTACCAGCCCATGTATGACAGTGGTCAGGCTATCCCGGTCCAGAAATGGCTGCTGCTGTCTTACCAAAGGCACTCCTAGCCACTGAGGTCACCTGAGCCTCCAGTGACAAAGATGGATCCAGAAGCACCTCTGTTCTTTCAGAGGGAGTATGACCCCATCTAAACCAGGCAATTGACCATTTATCTAGATTTGAGAATCGCCCACCCACAGTTTCTCTGGCTATAAACAAACTAGTGGCCAGAACAAAGTGTTTCCATTAGCCACACCTGGAAAGGGAACAGGTTTATCTGCCATCAGTTGCCAATCTCTTTGAAGCTGAATTTTTTTTAAAAAACTACGCACCCAAGCTGCTCCCACCAGGTTTTACAGTAAAAGGGAGCCTGGTTTGAATAGTGTCGTGTGCCCCCATTTTCAGGAGAGAGAGGTGGAGGCACACTGGAACCAGCAGAACAGTGAGTTTGTTCCTTCCCTCTGTCTTGCCAGGATTCAGACTTTTTTTTTTGCCCCCTATACAGCCCACCACTGAGTTCAGGCTTGCAAGGGCTCTCCCAGGTCAGATGTTACCAAGAAATATTGCTAGCTATCTTCAAGGTTCTGCTGACACCTTGCCCCAGATCTTGTAGTGACCACGCCCAGCAGCTTCACATAGATGTTAAATAGCATTGGGCACAAGATGGTTCCCTGTGGCACCCCACAGCACAACTGCCAGGGGCCTGAAAGACAATCACCCGATGCTATTCTTTGAAACCAGTCCTGGAGATAGGGTTAGAACCTGTAAAACATTGCTGCTAATACCCATATCACTAAGTTGGTCTAGAAGGATATCATGGTCAATGGTATCAAAAGCCGTTGAGAGATCAAACAAGAGTAATAGGGTACCACTCCCCCTGTCCGTCTCCCGATAAATGTCATCCATCAGGGCAACCAAGGCAAATTCAGTCCCATAAGCAGGCCTGAACCCAGATTGAAATGGGTCAAGATAACAGTTTCATCCAAGAGTACCTGCAATTGTTGTGCCACAACCCTCTCAATCACTTTCCTTTAAAAGGGAGTATTTGCAACTGGGTAGCAGCTATCACAAAGCAATGAATCCAGGGTGAGCTTTTTTTAGGAGTGGCTGGATCACCACCTCTTTCAGGGCAGCTGGGACCACTCCCACAAGGACATGTTGACCACACCCTGGACCCACTTGGAAATACCCCCCCCCCAGCAAGCTTTAATAACCCAAGTGGGGCAATGGTCGATTGCTGGCTATATCATCACAAGTGCCTTGTCCACATCATCAGGCTCTATCCAGTGAAAACGATCCCAAGATGTTGCAGCAGATGTTGCACTGGACACTTTGCTGTAGTGATTAGGGATGTGGCATCAAGACTGCTGTGGAAGCAAGTGACTTTACCTTCAAAGTGCCTTACAAACTATTCACAACTCGCTTCTGAAGGGTCTAAAACTCCATTTTATGGATCGCAGCAGCTCCTCCCTTCTCCCTGGAGGTGTTGTTATTCCACCAGGTGCAGAGAACCAATCCCATCATATCCTAGGAGGGAGGGGGAGCAGAAGGTGAGCATGCCACCCTCCAGAAGACGCAGCTGTCCTCAGCCTCTCTGCCTGTGAGGAGAGATGAAGTGCTCTCCCAGCACACAAGGGCTGAGCAGGCAAGGCAAGACATGTGCACAGAGCCACCAGCGGCTAGCATCCAAAGGCTGTTGATTGCAGCTTTTCCTTTTTCTTCGCCTAGCTGGCAAGCTTCAGGCCACCGTAGGTCTTTGCTGCTACCCTCATAAGCCTCATCTAGAGGAGTGTCCCCATCAGAATGCTGGCTGCAGTTGTGGTTTTTGGAGTTCACCAGAAATAGGTATCACTGTTGCTGGAGGAGAACTGATGGCTAGGGGGAAGTTGTGTGCATGGAAAGGGAAGGAGGAAAAATGAAGCTTTTTCCACCCATAGGGAAAAGACTGGTGCAATGTATCCACTGTCCTGAGTGGAGTGGTTTGATTTTTCTGCCCTTACTGGATTATCCCTGGCCTGGGAAGATTAAGGCTGTAAACAAAGCAAAGTGCTTCTATTAGCCACAACTGGAGGGGGAACGGGTTGATCTGCCTATCAGTTGCAAAATCTCTTTGAAGCTGAATTTTTAAAAAATGCAATCAAGCTGCTCCCATCAGGTTTTACAGTAAAAAGGGGTGGGGGTTGACTAGCGTTGTGTGCCCCCATTTTCAGAAGAGAGAGGTGGAGACACTCTGGAACAGGCAGAAGAGTGAGTGTGTTTCTACCCTGAGTTTACAGGGGGAAACCAGGGGGATAGCTTCTGTTTGAGGGGGCATCATGTGGACGAGGCAAATTAAATAAGAATGCATACAGCTGGAACTATACACTAAACTCTGGTGTGGACAAACCCTTAGTGTGTAGGGGACAGGCTGATGGGGTCATAAGTAGTCCTTCACATATCCTGTTCCCTTCAACATTAACATTAAATAGCAACTATTTAAGGAATGAAGGTATGATTTCCTAATGCCCAGTGCCAATTAGCAATCTCAATTGTATTTTGAATGAACTGCAGTTTCTGTACAGTCCTCAAAGTCTGTTCAGTAGTCTAATCTACAAATTAGCAAAGCATGCCATGACGGGTGACATAGTTAGTATCCTGTACTCTGTTGCAGCTGTAGAGGCAGAGTGAAATTGCTGTGTTTTGCTCTCCATTAAGTTCAGTGGTGGTGTTTCAACTTACCCTACCTCTTTTGCCAAAATAA
Source organism: Rhineura floridana (assembly GCF_030035675.1). Lineage (NCBI taxonomy): Eukaryota > Metazoa > Chordata > Lepidosauria > Squamata > Rhineuridae > Rhineura > Rhineura floridana. The sequence continues at coordinate 1,515,285 of NC_084481.1, read as the reverse complement.
ACATTACTCTTTCACCTGTGGTGGTATGAGGGAGCATAAGATATCAACTAAGTCCTGTTCCTCCCCAGCCATATCTTTAATGCCACCCATTTTTTCACCCCTTCAAACTGAAAAACAGATTTAATTCCTGTAAAAATAGTTTGTCAATTAAACAAGTTATTCACAAAAAGTTAAAGAAGGATATTAGAAAAGTATATGCAAGTGATGGATGTAAATCCTGGAAACCCTAAGTGGACAAATTCTTGAAGGGCTATGATCCACATTAGATGATATGCATGCATATAAGAACATAAGAAGAGCCTGCCGGATCAGGCCAGTGGCCACATATGAAAGGGGAAAGGACCCCACATACTCACAGAGGTCCAAAAATAACAATGGGGGAACCCTCGGTACATACTGGGCTCCGGACTGGGGTCAGGGATTTTATGCCAAACAAGGATATTCCTAAGACAAGAATTCTGAGAGCAACGCTAATTTTACAAGCAAAATAGTATATCCTATATTTTCCTATTCTTCCATCTTTGTGCAATTTTTAGAATATATTTTAGAAAATACCTAAGATGTGAAAAATTACATAATAGATCCTTTGGATACTCAGATTGGTAACATGACATGGTGGTGACATGATAGCTTTCCAAAAGATGAAACAGTCTGGGAAAGCATCTGACAAACTGAAGTAAACCAGGAGAAAAGAGAACCCACTAAAGTTGTTTGTTTGGCTGTCTCATTTACTGCTTACAAACAAGAATGCGGCTTTTCTGAACTTTCTGGAGAGGATGTCTTAGCAGGCACTGAAGATTTAATGTTCATTTTGTCCTTATTTGTCATTTTGAAAAAATATTCTCTGAATCACTTGTCTGGAATTTATCTAATTTCCTGGGAGTAAATGTCATATGTCATTGACATCTCAATTTAAATGAACAGTAGATTACATGGTCATTAGACTAAAGTTCGTGATATTTTTCTTCATTGACATTTTAGAAAAATAACTTTGAATTTCCCTTATTTTGGTATTATTTTATGGAAGAGAATGAATGCAGCAGAGTCTAAAAGATTCCAACATACCTCTTTAGAATAGCAGAAGCCATGCCCTCAACCCAGAAGAAACAGACAGCCAGGCAGCGGCCATTATTTATTTATTTATTTATTTTATTAAATTTATATCCCACCCTTCCTCCCAGAAGGAGCCCAGGGTGGCAAACAAAAACACTCTTAAAACATCTTAAAACAAAAGACTTTAAAATATATTAAAGGCATGCAAGATCACTGGTTGGAATCCATATTGCGGAGTAGGGGATGTCCCTGTGTTGTTGTTTTGCTCTAGCAGCCGTGGTTTACTAAAAAGCTTGCAAGGGAATCACCATGGCCAAGAGCAGCTGTAACAGTTCCAGGGACACACAAATGATTACAACATGCTCCTATGTTCAAATCCCCACAAGGGAACGGCATTTTACTCCCTCACTGCACTGTGGCAGAAATACATACAATCAGGCAGCAGCTACAACACATATGCTGCAAAGCAGGCACACCCACACATGCCTGCAGAGTCACTGGTTCAAATCCACAAATGCTAGGAAGGTACATGACAACAGGCAGGGGGTTAGGGAGGACTGACAAAGCGTACACTGCGCTTGAGTAGTAGGAGTCTTGCCAATGGCGTGCACCCCTGCCCTGGACTTGGAACTACACAGCAAGCAAACCTGTGTCTACCCCAACACTTCCCAATTGGTTAGGGGGCAGTGGGAGCCGGGAAGCACAGCTTGAGCAGCAGAAGCCCTGACGGACGCTTGAAAGCCATTGGGGCTGGGGAAATGAAACACTAGGGGGGGAGCCAACCCAGAAACATTGCTACAGCTGCGGGATAGGTGGATATAGCACAGATGTCATTGGGGAATAGGGTTGCCAGGTCGGAACCATCCAAAAACCTGAGAAAATGGGGGCGGGCTCTAGTGACATCATGGGGCGGGCCCTAGTGACGTCACGGGGCAGGCCCTAGTGACATCATGGGGCGGGCCCTAGTGACGTCATGAAGCATGATACATTGTATCAACCACGCTTGCGTGCAGCATACCATTCAAAAAAAAATTTCTGATTGGAAATTAAAATAGAAATCTTACCTAAAAGAGGTAAAGCTGAAGTGACAAGGTCATTCCTTCTCACCATCTTAGGGAGTATGGATGGAAAATGGAAATGGAATGCCTTCAAGTCGATCCCAACTTTTGGTGACCCTATGAATAGGGTTTTCATGGTAAGAGGTATTCAGAGGTGGTTTACCATTACCTTCCTCTGACTTTGGACACATATACTTTGGACACATAATGAGAAGACATGATTCATTAGAAAAGACAATAATACTGGGGAAAACAGAAGGGAGTAGAAAAAGAGGAAGACCAAACAAGAGATGGATTGATTCCATAAAGGAAGCCACAGACCTGAACTTGCAAGATCTGAACAGGGTGGTTTATGACAGATGCTATTGGGGTCGCTGATTCATAGGGTCACCATAAGTTGAAATTGACTTGAAGGCACATTAACAACAACAACTGAATTAAAGATACAAAAGAGGAAAGTGGAAGGTGTTTTATTTTATTTTTTACAGCCTGGAGAAGTGGTAAGAGGTAAAGTCAGGAATGAATGCATTTTTTTAATGAACAAGATAGTATGTTGAACTATCTTGTAAAAATGAACTAAGAGTGCTTGCAGCAGCTATGCTAATGCAGAATGAGCCAGTTGTTATCTGCATGGTGCTATGAAGTCAGTTGTATGTTAACTGTATGCTCATGCAACAGATGGTATAGCACAGTGGGGAGGAGAGCCTGGCTGGGAGTCCAGAGTCTATGAGTTTAAATCCCCGCTCATGTCTCCTGGATGTCAAGGGCCAGCTAAAGATCACCCCCACAGTGAGTGGCTCAGGGATTATGTGCCCTGCCACCTGTGGGCAAGGTGCATAGTCGCAAGGAGCCGTTTCCCCCAGCTGGCAGTTGCGGACAAGGAAGGGACTGGCTTGTGCAGCTGTGGCAAGCTGAGCAGGCCCTAGCCAGGTGGGGAGTACTAGCCTTAGATGGTAAACCGCCTCTGAATACCGCTTACCATGAAATCCCTATTCATAGGGTAGCCATAAGTCGGAATCGACTTGAAGGCAGTCCATTTCCATTTCCATGCATATAATTAAACAGATGCAGTCAAGTTTTTGGACTTTATTGTGATTGCTGGCCAAGCAGGATAGGGCTCATGGGAGTTTTAGTACAATATCTGGAGGATGCTACTTTGACTGCCTTTGGGATAATAGATGGCAGCCTTAAGTCTGAAATGGTGTTTGGAATTCTGTAGAGACCAGCCAGTACACATTATGTCATAAGGCCAATTCTTAACCATTTGGCTGTGGCAGTTACCTGAAATTGCTCTTTCGTGGGCTCTCACAAACACCACCAAGCTTTTCTTTTAAAACAGACCAGCTTGTTTAAGTACATACAAAGAATAAAAAAGGAAGTCAACTGACAAGAACAAGACACTTTTTTTCTAAGCAAAATTGATCAAAGAAAAAAAGTATGCTTGTGTGTGTGCCTGTGTGTTTGTGTGTAACACACACACACACACACACACACACACACACACACACTTACATGTAGCATAGAATCACAGAGCTAGAAGGGGCCTTTTAGTCCTTCTAGTCTAAGCCCCTGCTGGAAGTCCAAAACCCAGAACAAGATCAGGTCTGTTCGCTTAAATTGCCACATTAGAGACTTAATGAGACAACACGAGTCAGTTTAATGGGAACTTTCCCACAACAGGGTGACCATATGCTTAGATCTGATAGACCTGAAGCAGCTGACAATTTAGGGCAGACTTCCCCAGCTTGGTGCCCTCCAGATGTTAGCTGGTGGCAGCTGTATGCCCAAAGATATCTGGAAGGCACCAGGTTGGGGAAGGCTGCTTTGGGGAGATGGTAAATGTGCAGAAAAATGGAACAATGGCACACATTCCTATTTGTTGTCATTTCAATCTCACTCCCACATCCTGTCAAGAAAAGACAATTACATGATGATTCTGTCCGTTTCCAGCAGTGCAGTTATCCAGAGGAAATAGTAAGAAACTGAGGATTAGGGCCAAACTCTCTCTTTCTCTCTCCAGCCTCTCTCTCTTTCTCTCTCTCCAGCCTCTCTCTCTCTCTCCAGCATTTCTCTCTCTCTCTCTCTCTCAGCATCTCTCTCTTTCTCCAGCATCTCTCTCTTTCTCCAGCCTCTCTCTCTTTCTCTCTCTCTCTCCAGCCTGCTACCCACAGTAGCAGTGGACGCCGGACGGGGCCAGCTCCTTCTTAGCCCCGAGGACGCCCGGCCGCTTCACCCCTTGTGCTGTGGGCGCCGCTGGGCGGCAGCGGCCGCGATGCGCTCCCCAGCCAGAGATGCTGCCGCCGCTGCCGCTGCCACTGCCGAGCTCCATCGCGGCCACTCCCGCCCAGCGGCGCCCACAGCAGGAGGGAGAATGACAGCGCCGCGCTCGCCCGACTGGCCTTTTAAGCAGCGCCCACCTCGCGCGCCCAGGGCCAGCCCCTCGTTGCCGCTCCCGCCCGCCCCTGTCCAAGACAGGCTACTGCCTGGGAAGACAGAGCCCGGGCGGCACCAGCTCTCCCTGCCTCAATGACAAAGGTCGGGAAGGCGGCCAATGAAAAGCCGGAGATCATCCAGTTTAAGCAAAGTATTGCCGGAGGCCGGAGACGGCCCCTTTTTCCCTGAAACTCCGGCCAAAAAACGGAGACCTGGCAACCCTATTGGGGAATCCATTCACGGCACAGCACAGAAGGCAAAGGGGCACCTGTACACGGCCACACACATTTACCGTGCTTGCCCTGTAACTTCACAACAGCAGGTCGATGCCTACAACTCCACACCAGCCAATAGATACCTTCTTAGGATCAAGGTTCACACCATGCTCATAGGATGGCCCAGACACAAGAATTTCTTCTGGTGTAGGAAGCCACTACAGCACTTAAATCCAGTTTTAAATCTGCAGCTAAGACTTTGGTGAATTTCTGATTGCCCTGTTGGGGGCACAGGATTTGTTGCCATTTTAGGCCTTATTTCTTCATGTAGCTACTTCCTCATTGGATCCTCCAGAAGTTGAACTACAACTCCCATCATCCCTAATCATTGGTCATCAAGTTGGGACTGATGGGAGTTGGAATCCAACAACATCTAGGACCCCCATAAATTCCCCACCCCTGTCCTATGGAGTGGTCCTGACTTCTGATACTATGTTTAATGAATGCCAGGAACTACAGTAGATTAACAGTAACTCTTTTATTGTTTAAATACAACTGACTAACACAGTCCTAACAAACACATGACTGCATACTTTCTTTCGTGTTTGAGTTCTAGTTTCACTTTTCATGCCAGATCACATAAGGCATTGTCCATATAAGGCACTGGCAGTTTATTCAGGATCACATTTCATTGTAGGAGGTGTGCAAGGCACTGTTTTCCTTCATATAAGGGAACAAGAACCAGTCTGTTGCAGACTGTTTTAGGGGGAAACCTTGCCTAAGAGAATAGTGTTGGCAGACTTTGGAGCAGAGTAGCATAATACCTCTCCCTGCCTTCCTTCCAAGCTTGACCTACTTACCTACTAACAGTCTCAAACTGTAGTGGAAATATTCCTTTAAAGTACATTTGTGGTTTTAGTCTTCTCATATTAGTCTTCTCATTGGAAGTAGACAACGAGTGCCATCTACAGGCCTGTTTTACAGATAAAACATCAAAATGTGAAGGATTTTTTAAAATCTATTTTGCAGTTTTCTATGCATTGTCTCCATATCAAGACCCCCCTCCCAATATGTAATAACCACTGGCTCACAAGAAAGGTCTTAGGGAAATAATATGTAACCATCCATCCTGACTTTTATTATGTTTCTGTTAGGAACAGACAGGACATCATGACACTTAGATGCCTACTAGAGGCGTTTTTGTTTAAGAAGGATTTCCCTGAGATGAGACCCAGTCATTTGAGGAATGTTAATTGTACAACTGTAGAAATAGTTTTATTGTTTTTAAAAGTTTGTAGGAATGGTTCTGATTGGAATGGTTTTGGGACTTGCATTTATTTATTTATTTTGTATTTTATCCCATTGTTATCTTGTTCTACCGTGATTTCTTGGCTTCAGGCTGTGAAGCTCTTTATTAATTTGTAGCAACAATAAATGAACAGCAGCCCTTTTGGGGTTTTGTGCCAGGATCCCTGTCCATAAGACACCCAACAGAGAGATGGCACCTGCGTATGTATGTGGGAGCTGGGTAACATTTCCCTCAGCCCTGGGGCAGAGTTCTGCCTGTGCATCCTTTTAACAATGGGGACGGGGGATGACAGGACCCACAGCTGCTCTCCTGCAAAAGATACCTTAGAGGAGCATCGCAAAGGAAAACGGAGGGCAGGATAAAATAGAACTAACACTAAGAGGACTTCCAAGTTCCCTCACTCAGATCCCAAGAGTATTTTACTTTCCCTAAAGAAGGGAGATTTCCCTTCAGCCAAACCCTCAGATAATAGGGACTGGGACACAAAGTGGCTGGTGTTTCCCACAGACCCTTTCCAGACTTGGCTTGCTCAGAGCCTGGTTATGATAAGTCACGTCTGACTGCTACCATTGCTCTCTCCTTCTCCTCGTCCCAGCTGGTTCCTGAAAAGGGAAGAAAGCCTGACTGACAAGGATACTTCCTCCTTTCCCTCCCCAGATTCTACCCACGCTTTCATGCCATTCTTGACACCATCTCTACTAGATTTGGCACAGCTGGGAAAAGAGGAGGAGTAGCCTGTTCCATCAGTGGCTGGACTGGTGGCATTTGTCACCAGCCTTGGGATGGAGCCAGGAGCCAGAAAGCTACAGGAACGATTTGATAGGTTCTGTTATCAAACCAAAAGTACCAAAATAAAACTGGATATTAAATATTTTGCTGGACAAATCTGTAGCAAGCATATTACTGCAGTCAAGTTGATTCACCATAGAGATAGACAGGGTTTATTGTGTGCTTCAATATCCACTACAATGCCAATTTAGTGCTTTGGGTGCTCTGGGAGCAGGTAACAATTTCATTATTGGGAATATAGAGCCAAAACAGCCATGATGTTAAATGTGTGAACATATTATATGTCGATTTTTTCCTATCATAATAGTAGCCAAACACAATCAGAATCATGGGGCATGTTAGGAGTAAAGCCTCAATGCTTATATCAAATAACCTGAACCGGGGGGGGGGGTGAGAAAGGCAACTTATCCTTCCCTTGTGGATTCCTTCTTCAGTAACAACTTGTTTGTTTTTCTCTGGCTTTACTTCCTTCCTTTTCTAGTTCGTCAGACAGTTAAAGATAGTATATGAGAGTGCTAGCCTCATAGTTCTACAACAGCCAGAATGATTTTATTTCCGGTGGAGGCTAGTAGAATCTAAACCTGGTGGGGTGCCTCTGAGGTCTCCATCCTCCTTCCTTGCAAAGAAACAGTGGGCACTTAAGCAGTACTATTCTACAAATACTTAGCACCTAAAAGTGTCTTACCTTGGTTCAGAAAAGGTCCCTGTGGTCACAGTTGCAGTCATTGCTGCTTCTCCAGCAAATGTTGGGAAGTTTAGAGATAGGAAGTGGTTTGATGCCAATAATGCTTTTCTGTTATTCGCCTCCTTCAGCTTATTCTGAGGTAGACAGCTTCTGAAACTAGAGAAGGAAAGGTATTTGTCATTTTATTACTGTACGGAACCTCCAGATTGAGAGTTATTCTACCTCTATGCTGAAGTTCGGGAGAATAACAGAAAAGGGCTTTTGGCCTGCTTTGTCTAATCACCTTTTAAAAGGTGTCTAAACCAGTTACATAAATGGACTGACTGTTTCTGTCACCCACTCCACATACATTTTACAATTTACAAAGGGCTTTATAGAAAAGAAAAGGAGGGTTTCCTTACCTTATTCAAGGAAATCTGTGAAGAGTTTTGTTGCCTTAGGCTGTAAGCACACTAGTCACCAGATCAGAGTGTTTCTATTAGCAACACCTAGAGGAGGAACAGTTGATCTGCCGATCGGTTGTGAAATCTCTTTGAAGCTGATTTTTTTTAAAAAGCCCTCAAGCTGCTCCCACCAGGTTTTACAGTAAAAAGGGGCAGGGTTTGATTAGCATTGTGTGCCCCCATTTTCAGAAATGAGAGGTGGAGATGCACTGGAATTGGCAGAACAGTGAATGTGTTTCTACCCCTTGAGTACCTGTCTTGTAGTAAAATAAAAATATGAGATGAGATGGCTAACAAGAAGGGGGTCTGCAAGAAGAAACAGCTTCAGGGAACCACCTTACTTATCCTAGGACTCAAGAAGCCACTCTGGGTAGCTCTCAGGCATGCATGTCAGCTTTTAAGAAGGATCTGGTGAACCATCTTCTCCCAACACTTGGGTTTCCTCTTCATATTTCCCCCCTGCATTTTGTTTTGGTGGGCTGGTTGGTTGCTGGGTGCAGATGCCTGTGTGTGAGTGTTGAGCAGTTGTTTTATTTCCTTTTTGGAAACAAAATGTTCCAGCCATTACACTGGACAGGATTATTGTGCTTCTGCAGCCCTTCCCTCTCAACTATCCACTGCCTTTTGCTTGCTTGTTTGCTTACTTCTCTCTCTCACTCACTCACTCTCTCTCTCTCTCTCTCTCTCTCTCTCTCTCTCTCTCTCACACACACACACACACACACAATAAGCAAAAAAGGTATGGCTGCTGCTACAAAGCTTGCTAGCTGAGCTTCATTGTAAGGGTGTTTGGAAAGTGAGGGGGATGATCTGCTGGCAGCTGCACAGACTCAGCAACACTCACAGGAAGAATGCATGGTTCTGACTGACTGGGGGCAAACCTCTGGGTGCCCCCTCCTGTTCTTTTTTTGTGGCTTGTGTCCATTAGCTACTAAGAGAAAAAAAAGGGGGAAGGAGATAAATGGACAGCCTGTTTCCAGCCTGTTTCTTTTTGCCACTCTGCCTAGTCTCTTTCCAATGCTGAAAATGACAGGGAGTAGTTGCTTAATTTTTTTTAACTGTTTCCCTCCCAGGAGATGGGTGGGAACCCGCTTGTAGTGATTATGACTGAGGGTCAGGAGAGAGAGAGAAGGTGGGCAAAAGCATCTAGGAAGCTTCTCAGTCAATGCCAAGGTATTAATATGACCGTGGATGACGGAAGAGTGAGCCATGGCTTTGAGGTTGGGGGGGGTCAGAATCTTGGGAGGGCACCACCCCACTTGGCCCAACACAGAAGCCTCCCCTGTTTATTCCCCAGTAGTAATAAATCTTACGTTTCTTTATTCTGTCAGCCACCAGTCTTATCAGACAACTCCTGTACTCCACTGCAAAATATATCAAACTCCCATAGAGAGGAGTTTAGTCCTTCATGGCACCACAGGTATTTCTGCAGTGGGGCAGAGGCAGCCCTGGTTCTGCATGATGCAAGACCCTTTTCTTTGTCAAAAAGACCCATAATTGGGCCTGCTGTTTATGCTATCTCCATCACAAATTTACAGGGAAGAGAAATGGGAAATGCATAGCCCTACTAGCTATTCAAAATATAATGATTTAGTTGAGTTTGTGCTTATTTGTGCTTAGGTGTGATTTCTTGCATAATTATATATGGTTTTATTTGTTTATTAAAATTTGTTTATGTTGTTTTTCTGTCTGACAATAAGTCTCCAAGCTGGCTGAGAATAAAATAAATAAATGAAGCACAATATATAATTTAACAAAGTAGTCAATTTCAAAATGAGACTAAGTGTAATTAAGGGTTATAAAAGTAGATTTCCCAGCTAACACTGCTGATATATCTACAAACCTCTGATTTCCCCCTAAGTGATTCTAATTATAATATGCATACTTTTTTAGCACATGTGTGAAGGTAGGGTGGGGATCGAAAAGGAGAGGGAAAGCCCGCGATCTTCAGGGGGGCAGGTGGAAAAACTTTCAGCACTTGGGAATTTATGTTAAAGTTAACAGCAGAGGCTTCTGTAATTTTAATCTTTTTTTCTTTTTTTAAAATGTGTTTTGCTGCTACAGCAAAGGAGTAGCTTGAACTTCTCTCCAGGGCCATGGTGCACCATAGTACATCTGAGGAAGGAGGCTACATCACAACGCAGCATTTTGCTAGGTATATTAGAGGGGGAACACAGTGTGGCTGATTTCAGATAGCAGTTTATTCTATTTTCCCAACATTATTATTATTATTTATTAAACTTATATACCGCCCGACTAGCAATAGCTCTCTGGGCGGTTAACATAAAATACAATAAAATTACAGAATCTAATACAACAAGCATATAAAAACTACACAATCTAAAATCAAATTACAAACATTTAACTAAAATTAAAATGCCTCAGAGAAGAGAAAGGTTTTAACTTGGTGCCGAAAAGATGATAGTGTCGGCGCCAAGCGCACCTCCTCAGGGAGACTGTTCCACAATTCGGGGGCCGCCACTGAGATATATTACATTTATATCCCGCTCAAAGTAGTGTACAAACATGGTTCTCCTCCTTCCAATTTTATCCTCACAACAACGCTGTGGATTGTTATCATTTCCTTACCTGATAATTTCCAAATTTTCTTTGATCTTTTACCTGATGTAAACACCACTTCTGGGAATCTAGCAGAACATCGTGGAAGTTTAGTGCTCACTTCCACGTTAACTGCTTCCAGAAAAATTCTGTTTGCAACTTCGTTAACCTGCAAAATCGTGGGAGTAAAGTGACAAAATTTGGGTCATGATATTGGCATACATTTCTTTCCAGTTGTTTTCATGGGGGAACAGAAGTGTGCATGTGCAGAAAGGGGGGAAGTAGCAACATGGCCAATGACATATATTGTTGCCTCATATCATGCCCACTGGTGGGAATGAAACTAAGCGTGACATGGCAGTAAATCGGTTTAAAAGCCCGTAATGCAACAGGTACTGCAGTGTGAAAGGTATGTTGGAAATCAGGACAGCAGAAGTACTACCATTATAATCAGTAAAACTAATGCAATAAACCTCCATGTCTGAATGCAGCCTGTAGGTGAAAGGATGCTGCGTGTAACATGCCCTGTAGAGGAGTATAAGCACTGAGGTCTTGCTTGCGGATTTCTCCTGGGCACCTGGTTGGCCACTGTGAAAACAGGATGCTGGACTACATGGGCCACGGGCCTGATCCAGCAGGCTCTTCCTATGTTCCTAAGCACTGCTGCTGCTTTGCTACATGAAAGGCCACATCCAATGAAAGAAAGCTTACATTTTGCTGGTGCACATTGAACAGTAGTGGCCAGTGATGCATTAAGCCATTTTAATAACCCCTTCCCACCCGCAAAAGGTGATTGGTATAAAGGGGTTGACGTGAAGCACAGTTGCTGGTGTGCATGAGCAATTGTGCTTAAAGAAAAAACTACATATCACTCCCAGTGATAAATGGAAAAAACGGGTTGACATTAAGCAAAGCTGTACTAGTCCACTGGGGTGCATTAATAATTAGTGCTTTTTGAAAGGAAGGAAGGACGCAAGCAAGCAAGCGGGAATGAGAATAAATTGTTAGATTCAACTATCTTCCCAAAAGAGGAGGCAGGGAGGAAAGGGGTAGGGAATGAAGGTGGAGGAAAGTTTGCTGAACAGATTGGGCAGGTTTTAATGCACACCACATGTATAGCAGTGTATGGCTGCTTCACATGGAAAACAGATGTGCAGTGAAAATGCAATATCAAAAATGTAGTCATAAAACAAGTATGAAAATTACCATAAGGAAGGGGGGATACTATGATAAGTATGGTTGGACCTGCGTCATGTGATCACCAGCAAGAAAGGAGGGGGGGAGCCTGATGAAAATTAGCCCTCAATCTGATGTATTTGTCCCCAGATGACCACCTATTCCTGCATGAGAATTATGAACAGACCAATCCCAGTATGGTGGAGAGGAGAGAGTCCATGATGGAAAAAATGCCATAAATGTTTTTAGATGTTCAAAAGATTTGAAAAAACTTTTTAGATGGTTTTTAAATGTTTTAAATATGTTTTTATTTTATTTTAAATTGTATTGTTTTAACATTTTGTATGTTTGCCTCCCTGGACTCCTTTGGGAGGAAGGATGGTATAGAAATTAAATAAATAAATAAATAAACTATCCAAGCCTTGCTGGGCTCATGCCAACCAGAGCAGAAGATGTGTATGTGTATGTGTAGGGGGGCTCTTTCTTTTAATTTCCCTTAAATTGGTTCCTATTGGAGGGAAATTAACTATGCCAGCTCCAGGACTGTCATATTTTTCTTCTCATTTTGGGAGTCTGCTGAATGAACGAGGGGGCTTTGGATCCTGTGGATTAGGGTTACCAGGTCTCTGTTTTTGGCCAGAGTCTCCAGTTTTTGGGGGTCCCCTCTGGTTCTCCAGCTAGCACCCCTTAATATCCAGACTCTCAGCTTCAATTTAAAAAAAAATATTAAGTTTCTAGGTGGTCTGGTTCCCGAGATATACAGCAAAACATCAACCGCCCCCTGCGTGACTGCTAAATCTGTTTTACAGATCTTTACAACAGCTCTTAGCTCTAACTACAACTCCCATCTGCCCAATCCAGTGGCCGTGCTGGCTGGGGCTGATGGGAGTTGTAGTTTTAAAAAGTAACTTTTCCAAGCTCTGGCTCTAACCCCGCCCTTTCAGGATTGTAGCCAATAAATGAAGCCAGGGTTGTGACTTGTTGTTCCAGGCATCCCTAGGCTTAATTTCAACAGTCAGAAAATGGTGGCTTTGAGATTTTGCAGTTTGTGCAAGTAATATGTCTTAAAGTTTTTTTTTCCTCTTGTGTGCAAGAGTCAGACCCCGGGCTATGAAATATGAAAGTATTTAATCCAGTACTTCCTTTCCATGTACCTGTAGTAAACCCCATTGAACTCCATCCATTAGGACTTACTTTTGAGTAGACATGGTTAGGATTGTGCTGTAAATTAATGGGACTTTTGAGTAAACATAGCACAGACTTGTGTTTGTGTTGTAAATCTTTCTCTCCCTCTCCAATCCTATTTTTAAAGCAGTTAGGCAGGGTTTACCTAGGTATCACAGTTTTTATTATGTAGGAAACTAACACTGATTTAAAAAAAATGTTCCTCAATGACCAACTGGTTTGACAATAAACTATTATATGGGGTGTATTTTTATACCTGTGTGTGTGTGTGTGTGTGTGTGTGTGTGTGTGGCCTTTCCAACAACCCTGTGAGGTATGGTTGGTGATTGGAAACCAAGGCAGCTCACAATAAGAAATAAATCACTTTAAAAACCAATAACCATAAACAAGTATAAATAGTTGCAAAACAGCTTAAAGTGGCATGATTCCAAATTTTTGCTTGGGTGAATGAAGTTTTATTTATTTATTTTTATTTATTTATTATTTGATTTATATCCCTCCCTTCCTCCCAGAAGGAGCCCAGAGCGGCAAACAAAAGCACTAAAACACTTTAAAAATCATAAAAACAGACTTTAAAATATATTAAAACATCTTTAAAAACATTTTTAAAAACTTTAAAAACATTTTTTTAAAAGAAAAGGTTTAAAAACATATTAAAAAGCAATTCCAACACAGACTGGGTTAAGGTCTCAACTTAAAAGGCTTGTAAAAAGAAGAAGTTCCTTATCACTTGATGGTACAGTTTTCCCTGGTTGAGTAGCCCCATTGAATACATTGGGACTTGCTTCTGAGTAAACAAACATAGGATTGCACTATAAATATCTTTACAGGTTGTATAAATAATAAACAGATTTGATAGTCATGCTTATATAAATATTTTGTCATACTGTGTCCCAATAAGTATCCGATTTCACACTATGGTTGTACAATACTTCCTCTACATTTTAAGTATGCCTTGGGGTGGTCATTGTTTTCATCCTGAGGGGTAGATAGGCTGAGAGATGGTGAGTAGCCCATGGTCACCCACTACAGTTTATAGCTCATTTCCATTTTGAAAAATTAATTAAAACAATTTACATGCAGGCAAAATTTATTAAGTGGATTCACACAATACATTTAAAGCACATCCAATTCACATTTAAAGTGCACGACTTCCCCTAAAGAATCTTGGGAAGTGTCGTTTCCCCCTCACAGTTATAGTTCTCACCACTCTTAACAAATTGCAGTTCCCATGATTCTGTGGTGGGATTCATGTGCTTCAAATGGGTGTTGAATGTGCTTTAAATGAATGGTGTGGATCTGCCCTAGGTATGATGTGCATTCAAGAGTGAATTGAAAAGAACAATTTTAAAAGATACTTCTTACTCTTACTCATTTCTCAGACCTCTTTCTGAAGTGAAGGATCAAATCTGTAAAGATGTTTAGAGCAGCCACATTAAAAGATAAGGGCAGGGCATTCCAGGCAGGGGGTTGCCAACCCTGCTTGGAGATGGATGTCTTTGCAAAGGAGCCCTAGTCAAGGTTTACCAACAGCACAATCCAAACTATATCTACTCAGAAGTCAGTCCTGTTGAGTTCTATGGGGCTTAATCCCTTAGTAAGTGTGTTTAGAATTGTAGCCTTCAGGAGCATCCATCTTTACTCCCCAATGCTCCCATCTAACATTTCCACAACACTAGGCTCCTTTGTCCCTATGGTGGCCTTCTGGTGACTGGCCTGGCCTGAAGGCACTTAAACCTTTCTTGCTGAAAGCAAGTAGGCTAGATTAAATGTTCCCTACCCAGGCTCCATCTTTTAGCTAAGATTTTATTTTAATTTCCAATGAGATTTTTTTTAATTGTATGCTCCAAGCAACTGTGATTGATGCTTAATGTATCATGCTTAATGACATCATTCGGGCCCGCCCCATGACATCATTTGGGCCTGCCCTGTGACATCATTCGGGCCTGCCCCGTGACATCACTAGGGCCCACCCCTCAAATCTCAAGTTTTGGGATGCTTCTGACCTGGCAACCCTACTGTGGATCCAAGGCCTCCCTCAATCTACCCTCACCACTATATTTTCCCCCCTGTTGTGACACCAGAGCACTGACAACAGTGGGGATGGCTGCATAGACTTCCACAGTGAGAAGGAACTCCAAGATTGGAGGCCTCTAGGACTGCACCTCCCACACTATTGGTGGAGGGGACGATCTGCTCTGTCCTGTGGCCCCTGCAATACACTCCCAGGGATCAAAGAATAGGGTTTATGCTAACAGTTACATTTCACTGCTAGATACTGTGAAAGAGATGCTTGTTCAACAAGGAGCAATACTTTTTTTGAGTAGTTAAGTGTGAAATCTATGACTTTCTTGCTTTTGTTACTCATTTCTGCTGCATACGTTTGACACATATTACTATTCAGAGGAACTGGCCTTTTAAAAAAATGACTAGCCTCCTTCTTAGAACAATGGCAGATTTCTTCATTATTGTAGAGATCCAGCACTGTATTTATGACCATAGTTCCTAAACAGTTGTGTTTGTTATGATTCTCAGGGCCAACCAGGACTGCTTGGACCACAGGGACCCTCTGGGCCACCTGGAGTGGAAGGTATCCCAGGCTTACCAGGGCACAAAGGATATAAAGGCGAAAGAGGCCAACCAGGAATAACTGGACCCAAAGGAGAAGTGGTAATGATAAAACTTCTAAGAAATTAACTTACCTGTAAAAAAGGACTGATTATTTTCATCATGTTTCTTTTTTCTTTCTAGGGACAAAGAGGGGTCACTGGATTTTCTGGTGCGGATGGTGTTCCTGTAAGTAGCCTCTATTTCATCCACTGAAATAAGGAAGTCTTTCTGTAAAGTGTTCAAACTGGTTTCAAATAAATTCCATTATGAAATCTCTTCTTTCTGATAATGAGTTCAGTCACATGTAAGTAAAATAGCCTCAGTTTTCTCTAAAGTAACCAAGAGGCTCCAAGTATCTAAAATGCACACCAAAATACAAAAAATAAAAATAAAATGGAGTTTAAAAACAAGATATCAATAAAATGAAAGAGGTTTAAACAGATGGCAATATAAAACTACATATTAATTTAAAATGACAGGTGCTATATTAAAAGCTGACTGGAATTTAAAAAATGTTTTTGTTAGCTATCTATAGACAGGCACAGAGGGAGTTCAGTGGATCTCTGGGATTTCCACAGGTTTAGCCCCAAAGGGCAGTCCTGTTTCTCATGCCTGGCCCCCTGATCTCACAGAGACAGAGAAGGTATAGAAACCATTCCAGGAAATAAGAATGAATCAGTGGCGTAGCTGGAGGGGGGGCAAAGGGGGACTTTTTGGGGGGCGGCACTTTTCGCGTGCACCTCCCCACCTGCATGTACCGGGTGCGGAAGATACACCAAAACCCTCAGGGTGGCTCCTCCTCTTCTTCCTCCTCTCGCCACCTCACCAGGTAGGAAGGAGGCGGCCAGGTTCAGGGCGACTGGGTCGGGCGCTCCTTCCCCGGCCGAAGTGGGAGGAGAGCAGCCTCCCTTTATAACCACGCGGTTTGGCTCTAAGCCCTACTTGGCCGGGCCAAGGCGAAGCGCTCTCGTTTTAAGCGCTTTCGCTTTCCTATCAGCAGGGCGGTTTTCAGGCAAATTTTTCCTTCAAGCCCGGGCATAGCCTTACTGTTTGCTTTCGGGCTTCGAAGTTGGCAGACGTGGCGGCTGGAATACCCCTTTGTGTGAAGGTTCACATCCACGCTACACATGTAAAGCACATTTAAACGACATGGCTTCCCCTAAGGAATCCTGGGAACTGTAGTTTTTTTAGGGTGCTGGGAATGGTAGCTCTGTGAAGGGTAAACTACAGTTCGCAGGATTCTCTGGTCTTCAGTTTGCTTCCTGCTTTGGGTTCAGAGTGGGGGGGGAGAGTTGAGGGGCTGGGCAAAACTAGCCTACCTAATCTGTTCTAACGTAGGTGGTAGCCTCCGTTCAGACTGGCTCCCCAGCCTTTTTGGTGGGTGTATTCTGCATCATGTCGTTGACACAGTAATAGTAAGTTTGTGGTGGATTTATACTGGACTAGCCTTGCAACGTTCTACTTTATTAGTTGTTTTGTGATGCTTCCCCAGTGTGACCTCGTTATTGCCTTTTGGTGCAACAAAAGTAGGACCTCTCCCCAACGTTATGAACGCCCAACATTATGAATGTATCAAAAGTTACAGGATTTTAATGGGAAATTGTGGGATATGCACCAATGGAAAATAAAGCATTATGTCTGTCCTGAAACTTTTGTAGGTGCAAACGGTATTGAAAGTGAGGTTGCTTATAATTGCCCCAATGCCGTCATGAGAACAAATCATCATGAATGCACAATAAAAAAGGATACCTGGAGAGGCCTCATTGTTAAAATTTAGGTGGAATGTAAAAAAAAAATTGTTCACCCAGGTATTTGAGTCTTGAAAGATATTGTTCCTGACAACTTTAAAATTATTTAGCTGAGAGAATATTTGATTGTTTTTTAAAAAAAAATAAAATATTTGCATCACTTTGTTTACAACCTTGAGCTCCTTTGGGATGAAGGGCAGGATAAAAATCATAACAATAATAACTCCTCCTCTGTATGAATTATTAACTGCCGTTTGAGAGGTTACAATGCTTGGGGCTTTTTAGTTTAGGAAGAAAGGTGAATAAATTATACACAATGTGGAGAAAGTGGCTACTGTGAAGTTGTTGTTATTAATTAAATCTATATCCCACCCTTCCTCCCAGTAGGAGCCTGGTGTGGCAAACTAAAACACTATAAAACAAAATATATTAAAATATATTGAAACAAAATATATTTAAAAACATCTATTTAAAAAAGCTTTAAAAACATCTTAAAAAGCAATTCCAACACAGACACAGACTGGGATAAGGTCTCTTTTTAAAAGGCTTGTTGAAAGAGGAAGGTTTTTCTCCCTCTTTCATAATACCACAACCTGGGGTCATACAATTAAGCTGGGGGAGATTCAAGACAGACAAAAGGAAGGATTTGTAAACACAGTGCACAGTTAAACTGTGGAATTGACTACCACAAGTCACGGTCACCAAGTTAGACTGCTTTAGAATCATGGAAAAGTAGAGTTAGAAGAGGCCTGTAAGGCCATTAAGTCCAACCCGCTGCTTAATGCAGGAATCCAAGTTAAAACATATCCTACAGGTCACTGCCCAACTGGCTCTTGAATGCCTCCAGTGTTGGAGAGCTCTGTGTCGAGTCTGTTCTGGGCTCATGCGAGGGACGGGCAAGGGGCGGCAAACTCAGACCGCCTGGGCGGCAAAAGCTCTAGCTACCCCACTGGAATGAATACTTAAGGTAGTGAATCTTTGGGAGGATATTTAAACTGCAAATAATCTTGAACAAATGATGAAAGCCTGTGAATCTACCTTTCATGAAATTGTGGATGTGGGAGCCGTGAGAAATTAATGGGGAAGCATTATTGTCACAGTAAAACATGTTTTCTTAACTTTCTAATTAGTGTATGATATGAAATAATAAACAAAGAAGTTCTCCGTCTAGATTCTTTCACAGAACTCCCCAGACATATTTCCCAGAACTGGCTTCCTTTGTACTGCCCTTTGACATCAGTCCTTTTTCTACCACCCACATGCATAAATCCAAGAACTTCCAAATTGCTATTTTTAGGTTATTGTCTTATCCTCCCACCCTCCCTATCTGCTTTGATTTTCAGAGCTGAAACCAGCAAAACCCTTTTCTGTCTTAAATTAAAGCTTACTCTGTCAATTTTCCAAATTTACAAATTGCCTTGACTTTCATGGAACTTGCCTCCATATGAAATTGTTAGAATACTGTATAACAACATGTAATACTGCAGTGCGGCTGTGGCACGTTTCCTGCATGGGAAGCACCGAAAAAGAAAGAAGACTGCATGTAATTCTGTTTGTGATAATCACACATGTGATTACTTCAGATGGTGTATATGTGCTGGGAAACTGTGGCCAATTCCAAGTACCAAGTATGCAGTGAAATAGATATAGATTTAGTGATCACATCTGCATATATCCAGTTGTGGGCCGGATGAGGATCAACAAAGTGAGTCAGAGATTCTGTGGGTGAGCTGTTCCTAGGTCCAGGAGTTGAAGGAACAGGTGTGTAGTTTGGAGGTGCTCTTAGATCCATCTTTGTCACTGGAGGATCAGATAATCTCTGTGGCAAGGAGAGCCTATGGACAAGGATAGCTTGACAACCGTGCTTCATGTACTGGTAACCACACAATTGGACTGTTGTAATGTGCTCTATGTGGGGCTCCCCTTCAGATTGGTTGGGAAGCTGCAGCTGGTGCAAAACGCTTATAGCCATGTGATTAAATCGAGCACCTGGATACACACATACTAAATCTGCGCTGAGGGGACTGCACTGGTAGAGATGTAAAGGCCCAGGAAAAAAAGGAACAATTTGGGGGGAAACTGTTTTCCCCCGCTTTTTCTGAAGCCGTTTTGGTTTTTTTATGGAAAAATTGAAAAAAATGAAGAAAAAATGGATTATGGAATGTTTTATTTTAGCATGATGAATAAAATGTTTCATTGAATTTTGGTTCCCCCCTTTTTCTCAGTTCTTTTTATGGGAATGGATGCTTTATATCTGCTTGACACTTTGGAGGACTAGCAGAGACATAAATAATTTTCTTTGTTATTAATGTTGATGGTTTCTTCTGGTTTTTTTAAAATTGTTTTTTGCCTGCTCCTCATATACTGCCAAAACGAAAGAGGTTCCTTACAGTTCAGGATCTTTTAGATCCATTTATTACAAAAAAAAGTAAAACTTTTAAAAAGTAAATTCAATTTGTAGTAACTGTTTGAA
Source organism: Rhineura floridana (assembly GCF_030035675.1). Classification (NCBI taxonomy): domain Eukaryota; kingdom Metazoa; phylum Chordata; class Lepidosauria; order Squamata; family Rhineuridae; genus Rhineura; species Rhineura floridana. The sequence goes on along the minus strand of NC_084481.1, from coordinate 1,495,549 downwards.
TAAAATATACTTTTAATATACCAAATGTGATAATTTTATGCCCAACTTGTACATAATTATATTTTATGTTCCTGAAGTAACAAAGTGACTTTCGATATGTAAAAAGTGCTAGTATTGCATTTTTTCAATTTTTCTGAAAATTTCTGTTTTTTCTGGAAAAAAAACAGTTTTTTCCCATGCCTTAAAAATTTCTGGAAATTTTACATCTCTGTACACTGGCTACCAGTCAGCTACTGGTTCATGTTCAAGATTTTGTTACTATTATCTGAAATCCTGAACATATTAGGACCAGGTTAGCTGAAAGACCATCTGCCCTTGTATAGCCCCATAGGATTACTTATACCATTTGAAGAAATTCTACTCATGGTACCACACCTTACCAAAAGTGATAGAGTGATGACCTCAAAAAGGGGGGGTTCCACTATTGCCACTCTACTCTGGAATGCCCTTCCCTCTCCACATGTGAAGCAGCAGCAATCATTAGTTGCTTCAGAAATTTTATAAGGACATATTTTTGCCTGAGTTTTCCCTGAGATCCCGTAAGTTCCGGCCCTGTTTTTATCTGTATGGATTTCCTAAATTCCATTTTTAATGTTTCTATATGCTTCTACACTACTGTTTTACTGGTTTTATGTATTTTTGTTTTAATGATATTATTTACTGATTTTATGTTGTACAATATGTAGAGATTTTTAAAATATTAAGTGGTTTATCAATGTTTTGAATTAATTAATTAAAACTAAATGCAGTTTTCTCACGTTTTTCACACACAAATTGGCTTTTTATGCAGAGTAATTTGTAGTTTGGATATATAGGAGAGGCTCATTTCAGCTCCTATCTCACTCAGCTCAGTCAAGGCATTATCATGAACAGAGCACCTCTGATTGTGCAGCACCCACAGGGGATTTCCTCTAGAAGAAATAGATGGAGCTTCCTTAATGCCTGTTGCCAAGTATTGCAAAGCACCGTCAAGTACAACTGAGACAAATTTGTGCAGAACACAACACAGCAACCTATTCAAGATGAATGGCAGAAAACAGTCCCAGCGCTCAGTGGTGCTTCTTAGTGATGGTGTGAACTTAGAATTTGAGTCGTTTGAAATATGCCCTCTCCTAGTTTAAAAAGCCTCATTTTGAGCTGCCCCAGACTGCTATGAATCCAGGTCTGGCTCAAAATATGATTCACCACTAGGGATGGGGTCCGCTGCCTAGTTCTAGTCCACTTGTATTCCAATAGTCCGTCGTTCGATCCCAGTCTGCCCTTTTTTGGTTCCTGCTTGCTTTGGCACTTGCCGATTCAATCCGCTGGGTTTTGGGGGGGTTGTGCAAAAAAATTGCATAATTTTTAAAGTAAATGCCTATGTAAATGGTCACGGTGTTCCACTTGGTTTATTTTTTCGTATTTATCAAACCTACACATTGTTACGAATGCATCAACTACAACATTGATTACAAAAATAATTATGTAAAATCATGGAAAAAGTTCAGGGAGGAAATCCATGCTGATTACAGCCATGGCTCACTGCAAAAAATCTGTGCCGATTACCATTGCTGCCTGCCACAAGAGATCAGTGCTGGTCCGAAAAGATAGCGGACTGTCAAATTCAGTCGGAATTCAGTCTGATTTAGTGGATATTCTCCCCCATCCCTATTCACCATCACTATTAGCCAAGTCTTCCCTACTTGTTCAGCCCGCCTACCTTCACATGCAAGAAACCTTAATTTGAGAAGGACAGGGTACTGGTGGAAAGCTCATTAGAAACAGGAGAGGCCTTACTGAAAACAGTGCTCCTGATTGCTTGCTGCCAGGGAGCATGGAAATTGTAGCTTCATTGCATCCTGAATTGAATCAGGAAGGAGAAAAAAATATAAACCCTGTTCTAACCACAACCATCTGTCATGTCCTGGAAACCTTTGAAAAACTAGGTTTTGACATGCGCCAAGGGGAATTTGCCCATCACTTGTGCCACTTTCTACGGCTGTGTGGCATTGAAAAAAGGCTTTCCCAATAGTGTAACTCAGAAGTGGCTACAGAAGTCTAATCCAATGTGAGTAGCATCATTTTCCTCAGTTCCCTCGTAGTGTCCAAAATGCAGCAAGTGTGCCACAAGTGGCACAGTCAGCAGGAATATGGACAGGAGAGCCAGTGAATCTAACTTATGATATAGAGTGAGGCCTGTATTATGTCCTGCTTCTCCCATGCTATGCTTCCTGATCTCAGTTCTGCAGAATAGAGCCAAAGTGCTTGCAGGAGAAGAGCTGTATATGGATTGCAGTGGATATGTGAGTGACACTCTCTCATGATTTTGTCTTACCATAGGTTGTATAGTGATACTTGGGCAGTGGTCTCCCACACTTTTATTTATTATTTGATTTATATCCCACCCTTCCTCCCAGCAGGAGCTTGTTTGATGATATTCATTCTCTTTCCATGGATGTCCATCACCTGTGCCACACCCACACCCACAAACATATCTTCCTTCTAAGACAGTATTGGGAAATATTTCTGATAATCATATATTTCTTCTATTCTTGTACTCTGTAATGCTTTTATGCATTTTTATGCAAATTTCAGAGATTCATGATATAAAATCTTGCAGGCCCAATGTTAAATATGATGTCAGGCAGACAAGAAGAACTTATTCATGCTGTGCACCATGCATGAAGCATGTAGTTTAAAATGGGTCTCCCACCACTATGCATGGAAATCAGGGGCCCAACCTTTTTGGACCAGTGGACACATTTTGAATGATGAGAAAGTGCTGTGGGGGTGTGGCATAATACAAAATGGTGCCCTGGGGAGCATGGAATAATGCAACATGGCTGATGTGGGGACGTGGCATAACAGAAAAGTAGAGAGTATTAGAGTACCTACTGTCCTGATTGTGGAGATCACACGATATTAATTTCTCACACACACAATGATGCTGTTGCTGTCTAATAATAAAAGGAAGCATTCCCCAGTACCAGGAAAAAATATTAAGTGGCTGCATCACACTCTCTCGCACACACGCAGGCCACAGACACATGCATCTCTCACTCACTTATACACACATTCTTCATTATACAGCCACAAGAGTGGCTCTATACTATAGTCAGTGTGGATTTTTTGCATTCCACAATGTTAAACTGAAAATATCTCCCATGCCATTCTGATGCTTTCCATAAGCTCATTTCAAAACAAAACCTTACAAAACTTACAGTTCTGAACTTGGAAACGCTTGCTTAGCAACCCTCTAACTTTTCATGGCAATACACAAAACAGTCAGAGAGTTCAAAGTGTAAAAAGAGAGAAAAAAACAGCCCTTTTTGACTTTTTTCTGTCAGAGTTCTCATAATATGTTGAAATTAATTAAAAATCAGCCATGTTCACAGAGTACCTGTAATCCTATTACTGACCTTGTCCCATTCTCCGACTTTCATCTTCTGCAGTTTAAAAGTTATCAGCCTATCTGATTTTTAATTAATTTAAGAAATTTAGCATTGAACTCGATGATAAGGCTGGGCATGCTCAGTAAGAACCAACTGTCAGTATTCTAACAGCCAGACTCACAACTGCTAGACTTGGCTAATCAGGGGGCCACAACCACACCAGACCTTTATTTCACTTTAGACATAAAGTCATGGCTTCCCCCAAAGAATCCTGGGAAGTGCTGTTTGTGAAAGGCGCTGAGAGAAGACTCCTATTCTCCTGATGGAGCTCCGGTGGCTAGAGTGGTTTAACAGTCAGCCCCTCTGGCTGAAGCTGTATGAGGGGAACTCTCAGCACCCTTCACTAACTACACTTCTCAGGATTCTTTGGGAGAAGCCATGGCTGTCTAAAGTGAAATAAAGGTCTGATGTAGATGTGGTCAGGGACAGCATTGGTTTAAATTTGGGTGGGAGGCTACATGTGCCTGCTGTAGAATAAAAAGGTGAGGGAAACCCTGAAAATGATACTGTTCACAATGTTTTCATTTTGGACAGGAGAGGGGTTTCCCCTCTGTCCAGTGCCCACCCATCCAATCTCTTCCCCTCCCCCTTCCTCCCCTCCCCTCCCCCAGGTCAGTTTCATCTATTGTAAACATGATTGCACAGGAGTAAATCCCAATGAACTCAAAAAGCATGCAAATGATCAAACCTGCCCTCCATCTCTCCCTCCTGCCTGCTCCCCTCCTCCCCATCCCCTGTGGTCAGTTTCATCTATTCTAAGCATGAGTGCAGGGGAGTAAATTCCACTGAACTCAATAAGCATGCAAATGATCAGTCCATTCTCAGCAAACTTGCAAAGGATCCCATTTCTTACCTCCCAGTTTAAAAAGTGAAAGACCAACCCAAATTGTGTTTGCATTTTGACAAATTTGTAGGGCAGTCCAATATCTCAGAGAGGAGGTCAGGTCTCCTGCTCCCCTGGTGCATTCAGTATAGCTGCCCAATTTCCCTGCGTTTTAAAGTTTGGTAGAAATATCTGTGGGCTATAGGTACATTCTAAAACTGCAAGGTTTTTTGCCTATTAGTGAATAAGTGTGAATTTTGAAGGATGACTGTGTTTTGGTTCTCATGTTGTTTTGGAAAGTGCAAATTTGATAGATTTTGATTGAAATGTGAACTGAATTTACAGTCCCTAAGTGTCACATGGGTAAATTCTTCTGGTTCACTTTGTGTCACATTTGAATTGTGCCTTAGTAGGCTTAGTTGTCTTTTTTTGTTTTAAAGAAAGACAGGTAACTGACAATAAATTTGCCTTCCCACCCTCCAGTCCTCCCAGCCCAGGGGTTGTACAGTTATCTCTTGTTCTCTGGGGCAGCTGATTTGAACTACAGTGATTATTTTAAGAATTACTTTTTTTACTCCATTTGTTCATGAAGTTAATGTCTAGGATAATGGTGAGAACATTTAAGAGCTGTATGAAAATTAGAAAGTGGAAACCAATGGTTAGATGAACATTCTTGTATTGTATCTCCACAGGGTCATCCAGGTCAAGCGGGTTCAAGGGGCAAACCAGGCCATGATGGCTGCAATGGAACCCAGGGGGATCCTGGTCAGGAAGGAAGCCATGGATCTCCAGGCTTGCCTGGTTTCTTTGTAAGTTGCTAGATAAATGTTATGGAATAACATTTTAATTAAATTTTGTTTTTTTTAAAAAAAAGCACAATAGAATGTGCACTTTTCATTTCCAGTGAATCACCAATTATGCTTTCAGTTATCAGGAGCCCAGGGCTCCTCCTGGAGGAAGGGAGGGATATACATGTTTTTAATAATAATTATGATGATAATAATATCAGGAGAAGAATGGTAGATTTTCCCGCATGGGAGGAAGCCTGGCAAAGCATTTCTGTGTATTTGTCATACTAGTTTGTGCAAAAACTTTATTTCTCCAAAGCTGTAGGATACTTGCAGGCGGCTCTGCCTCACAATGAATTCCAGGCTGACTAGCATTCATCTTGTATACCAAAAATTCCAGACTCACATGGAGCTCCGTCATCCTATACAGTCATAAATGATAGATTATGTAAGCCATACTTGTTCAGGCATTCACTTAGACACACAAAGGAGGGGTGGGGAACCTCAACTCTAGGCCACACCTTTTCCCCAAGCCACACCCTCCTCCACACTGTGCTATAGTGATTTTGCCTGAGTGGAATGTGTCCTTGAACTCGCCTGGATGGGGAAATATGTGTGTGTAGAAATGGCTAAGTTTTGCATGGCTAGAATTTAGCCTACTGAAGCCACAGACCTGAACTTTAAATTGTTTTTATATTGTTTTAAATTTTAAAATGTGTTTTAATTGTTTTTAAAATATGTGTTTTAAATTGTATATTTGCTTTAATGTTTTTTATTACAGAGAGCTTCGGCTATGGGGCGGTATACAAGTGCAATAAATAAATAAATAAACAAACAAACTTACAAGATCTGAACAGGGTGGTTTACAACAGATGCTCTTGCAGGTCTCTGATTCATAGGGTCGCCATAAGTCGTAATCAAGTTGAAGGCACATAACGCACGTGCACACGGACGGACACACACACACACACACACACACACACACACACACACACACACACACACACTCTAACCATGCAGGCTGCTCTTCATTTCTGCACACAAATAGCACAAAAGACTGAAGAATGTTTGTTTAAGTGTATTTGATTGAATCTGTTCAGAAACCTCCCTACAAGCGAGGACAGTTTTCAAACTTGCTTTTAATACCCCTTCAGACACTTGCTCTCGTTGTGTGTAGACTTGAAGAGCAGCCTGAATGCTCAGGGATGCTGGGGAGGGGCTTGTGTGTGCACCTATGCCCCCATCTCCTATTTAACCCTTCATGTGTTCTGGAAAGCTTTTTAAAAGGTCCAGAACTGCTGTAGCGAGGATCATGGTGACAAGATCCCATAATGCATAAACATTTATTATTGCCAATGGGGGACTGAATGCCTCCCTATGAAAACGGGCAGAGAACTTCTGCTGCTTTTGAGATGGTGCAGTGATTTTTCCTGAAGTGTTTGCGGTAGGACTGGCTTACCTAACTTTTAGGAAATAGAGTAGTAGAAGGGGACTATTTTTCTTTGCTCTCCACATTTAAAAAAAACCACCTTGTGTATTTGCCAGGTGAGACAATCCCACATTAGCCACCCCATTAATGTACCCGAAATTGGTGGGGTCCCTAGCAAATGCTTAAAAAAAAAGGTGGGCTGAAAAAAAAACCCCATACTAATTATAGCACTGAAAAAAAATGGAAATGGACTGCCTTCAAGTCGTTTCCGACTTATGGCGACCCTATGAAGAGGGTTTTCATGGGAAGTGGTATTCAGAGGGGGTTTCCCATTGCCTTCCTCTGAGGCTGAGAGGCAGTGACTGGCCGAAGGTCACCCAGGGAGCTTCATGGCTGTGTGGGGATTCGAACCCTGGTCTCCCAGGTTGTAGTCCAACACTCTAACCACTACACCACACTGTCTCTCCAATTACAGCACTACTGGTCATAATTCTGGTGGCTGTTCTGGCTTTTTCAGAGTACACCTTCAGGTTACATGAAACTTGTAGAATTGATTTATTTCATTACATTTATAGACCATTATAAAGCACAGATCAGTTTACATTGCAAATAAAGCCTTGAGATACATTTCTAAATACAATATTAAAATAAAAACACACATTAAAACCCAACTGTATAATAATAAATCATAATACAGCAGCAAATTCCAAACAAATGGCATAATGCCCAGCATTAAAATGTCCCAAAGCCAGGGGTGAATAAGTAGGTTTTACTCATGACAAAAGCTGAATACTGAAAGCGCTATAACCTCCAGAGGCACCGAGTCCTACAAACAGATCAGCTCAACAGAGAAGGCCCTATCTTGGGTTATCAGTTGCAGCAGGACCATGAGAAGGGCCTCTCCCACAGATCTCTCTGTTTGAATTAGTTATTATGTTGAAATACAAAAGTTGAACATGTGCACCGTGGGCCATGGTGACTTTACAATATTGCTCCCAAGTCTCTATAAAGTTTTTTTTTTTTTTACCAAAAATGAACAAAAAGTAACACATCAGCTCTTGCGGTTACCCTTCCATGGACGTATGGGCTGGTGATCCAGGAGAATCTCCTGCTGGAGGAAAGTGGAGAGATGCAGTTTTTACCAATCCTCCTTGCACTCCTCTTCACTCTTTTGGTGGGTCTCCTAACCCTCCAGGCAGATTTTCAGTAGATACAGCAAAGGTGGGCAAAAGACTCGGGTTAAAATCGCAAACACCCTTTTTCCAGTGGGAGTATCCTGTGAGTGTAGTTTTGCTCACAGCATCTCTGGATCCAAATAATTTTGTGTGAAAGTATGTGTTCTCCAGTTGTAATGTAGAGAGCAAAGAAACACTAATGTATTCACCCACATTCCCTTTATTTCCTTCCTGAGACAGAATACACAGCTAAAAAGCTAGTAACAACTTCCTCCCTTTGGGGAAAAAAACAAAGCCTGAGGATGTCAGAGAGAAGAAAGAAGTCTTGACACTGAGTCATGGGCACTATCCACAGATGGCAACCCTCTCCCCAGGAAACAAGACTAATACCAAGATAGCAAGCACTTGGTTCCATGGGTCAGACATATGGATTTTGGGGTTGTTCAACTTTTTAACTTGCTCAAATAACCTAGGGTTAGAAACGAGCAATGCTGATGATACCAAACTGTTCAGAGTAGATAAAGCAAAAACTGATCACAAGGAGCACCAAAACATTCTCTGCAACCTGGGTAAATGGGCATCAAAATGATAAATACAATTCAGTATAAGCAAGTGTAAGGTGATGCACATCAGTGCCAAAAATCCTAACTTCACATATGCACTAACGGGGTCTGAATGACTGGTCACTGATGAGGAACGAGATGTTCGGGTCATACTGAATAACCTGATGAACCCAGTGTGCGGCAACTGTGAAAAAGGCAAATTTCAAGTTAGGAATTATTATGAAAGGGATTGAAAATAAATCTGCCAATATCTGCCAATATCATATTGCCTTTATACAAATCTATGGTTTGATTACTCTTGGCATATGTGCACAGCTCTGGTTATCTCACCTCCCTTATGAGCAACTCTGTTACGAGGAAAGGTTACAACATTTGGGGCTTTTTTGGTTTAGAAATAAGGCAGGTCAGGAGGGCAGGATAGAGGTGTATGAAATTATGCATGATGTAAAGAAAGTGGACAAAGAAGCATTTTCCTCCCTCTTGCATAATACTAGAACGTGGGACCATCCAATGAGGCTGAATCTGGAATATTCAGGACAGACAAAAGAAAGTATTTCTTCAAACAGCACTAGGGCTAGAATTTCACCCAATTTGGATTTGGTACCAAATTTTCCATTAATGTGCTTATTTTCTATTGTTGCAGATCGGATTTTTATGTAGCACTTTACTGTGGCTACTTTCAAAAACAGTTTTTTTTAAAAAAAAATCTGCATCTAAAATATTGATATTCAGAACAATCATGTTATTGATATTTCCTTTCATTTATCAATATTTCCTTTAAAAATATCAATATCAAAAATATTAATATTTTTGCAAGGAAAAAAAACAGATTAGTAAAAGCAGCAGTTAGCAGACAAGGAACAGACTCAAATGAATACCACCCTGTTGATGATGATGGCCTGCCTTCAAGTCGATCCCGATTTATGGCGACCCTATGAACAGGGTTTTCATGGTAAGCGGTATTCAGAGGGGGTTTACCATTGCCTTCCTCTGAGGCTGAGAGGCAGTGACTGGCCCAAGGTCACCCAGTGAGCTTCATGGCTGTGTGGGGATTCGAACCCTGGTCTCTCAGATCGTAGTCCAACACCTTAACCACTACACCACACTGGCTGTCACCCGCCTGTTAGGCCAACAGAATGACTTTGAACTGGCACTGGCCAATGGATCTCATCCCTAAACAGCACATAGTTAAACTACAGAATTTCCTATCATGGGATGTCGTGATGGTCACCCATGTGAATGGCTTTAAACGGGGATTAGACAAATTCATTTAGAATAATGCTATCAAATTACTAGCCATGGTGGCTATCTGTACCTGAATAGCAGTTGCTGGGAATCACAAGTTGAGAAAGTGCTGCTGCTCTCAGGTCCTTGTGCAGTTCCCGTAGGCATCTGATTGGACACTGTGAGAATAGGATGCTGAACTTGATTGGCCTTTGGTTTGAACCAGCAGGATTCTGGATCTAGGCTTCTCTGGGTCCTATTCCAATTATTCCTGCTCTGTGTGCAGGCAGGCATTTTCCATGTCATTTTAGAAAGGAGAGAAATGGGAATCATGCCTTTTTTTTTATGCCTTTGACATAGCTGATGCCGCCAAGGGTACGAAACTTAAGAGAGGAGGTACAAGGGACTCTGATGGTGGCAGGATCTTTTTCCCTCCTGTGCTGGTAGTATCCTGTGCCTAAAGGGAAGGAGAAGAAACTATCCCTACAAATATTTGCAGGCTTCCCTTTTTCATAGCTATATTTGGTTTTTTAAACTACTTTACCAGATTTTTTTTAATGACAGAAAAAAATAGGAATTTGTATAAGGTGTGGATGTTCATTTGGGCTACAAATCCTGTGGTTTGCAACTTCTCTGAATTTAAAATTGCAACAGTCATTTCATAGAATCATAGAACAGTAGAGTTGGAAGGGCCTATAAGGCCATCAAGTTCAACCCTCTCACTTGAGGCTCAAGTAGCCTCGGTGGTTAGGAATGCGTTTTACCAACTTCGGTTGGTAGCCCAGCTACGTCCCTATTTGAGTAAAGAGGACCTTACATCAGTGGTACATGCTCTGGTAACCTCACGTTTGGATTACTGTAATGCGCTTTACGTAGGGCTACCTTTGAAGACAGTTCGGAAGCTACAACTAGTGCAAAATGCGGCGGCCAGATTGCTGACAAGGACCAAGCGGTCCGAGCATATAACACCTGTTGTGGCCAGCTTGCACTGGTTGCCAATATGTTTCCGGGCTAGATTCAAAGTGTTGGTATTAACCTATAAAGCCTTATACGGTGCGGGACCACGATACCTTGCAGAACGCCTCTTCCGATATGAACCGGCCCGTGCACTACGTTCTGCTACGAAGGCCCTCCTCCGGGTTCCAACTCACAGGGAGGCCCGGAGGGTGATGACAAGATCTAGGGCCTTCTCAGTGGTGGCCCCCGAACTATGGAACAGTCTCCCCGAGGAAGTACGCCTGGCGCCGACTCTGCTCTCCTTCCGGCGCCAGGTCAAAACCTTCCTATTCTCTGAAGCATTTTAAGTTACACTGATTTACTTTTTAAAATGTTTATTGTATTGTTGATTGTATTTTAATATTATTTTGTTATTCATTGTATTTTTATACTATTTTATGTTCACCGCCCAGAGAGCTATCGCTAGTCGGGCGGTATATAAATTTAATAAATAAAATAAATAATAAATAAATAAAAAATAAATAAAAATAAATAAAACCCCCTGCTCAATGCATTTCTTTCTGTTGGCTTGAGCCAGGGTTTAGGAAGGCTGTTGTGCTGTGTCCATGATGAAAAGCATGTTTTCTTCATGGATTCCTAGATGAGAAGGGGGATGAAGGTGGTTACATATGGATGCATGCAGATTTATAGAAATTATTCCATAAAATCCTTGTGTTGCTAAAGTGCTTGTGGGCCTGAGTGTTAAACAGTTTTGTTTTCAACCACTGTAGGGAATCCAAGGACCCAAAGGTCAGAAGGGGGAGCCTTTTGTTCTGACTCCGGAATTAACAGTACAGTTCAGGGTAAGTCTGTGCTCCACTTATACACTTAAAGAGATTTTGTGCAAAGTTACCATGTTTTCTGGCAGAGAAATTATGTCAATCACCTGCTTGGAAAGGTTTGGGGGAGGCTCAGTTCTTCCTGAATGTGTGAGAGAAGATTAAGTTTCCAGTTATGTTCTGAAGCCTAATTTTCAGGAGGAAGGCTCTTTTGGCTTTTTCATCATGCTGCTAATTGCAGGTTAGCAACTGAAAATTTCTCATCTCATTTTTCAGTATAGATAGATAGATTCTATCCATTGCAAGTAAAACAGCCTCATATGCAAGTTCTGTAGCATTTATTATACACAGCAATACAACTCTCTTTGTTCAAGAAAAGTACTTTTGTAGGGGCTTTCCCCCATGCTCTTTACAGCAGACTGCTCTTTAAAGTGACTACCTTGAAAGAAATTGTATATAGACTTTGCTATCATGTCTTTATAGCAAATAAATATTTGCACATTAGTGGCTAACTGTTTTATTTCTGATACAAGTATGAATTGAAGTCTTTGTCATACTTAGAAAGTTAATTTTTCTAATCACTTTTAGCTTTTATATTTTGCACATGATCAGAGTTTTCTAAAGAACTAGAGCATCTAAAAAATAATGTCTGTGTGCCTTTTATCTCAATTTAGTAGATTGTTTTGTGTTAGAGTTGTGTATTGTATTTACTATCTCAGACTTCTTTCTCTAGGGAGACCCTGGTGATGTGGGTTTGATGGGCTTCCCGGTAAGTAGCATAGCTATACATAACAATGATGTAAGAATAACTAAATGAAAAATTATTAAGGGCAATTGTGACCTTCAGAAATCAATTTTTCTTGACATACAGGGACCTCAAGGTGCTCGTGGCTCAGGGGGTGTGTTTGGCACAGTTGGAAACCCAGGTCTACCTGTAAGTATTATAAGATGCAGGAATTATAATATCAGTTCAGAAGTAGTACTTCATTGTTTAGCTTCCTGGGGAATGGTTATATTTAATGCAGAGAACAGCACCGCAGTATCCAGATGTGTGAACATTGGACTGCAGATGGTCAAATCTCTGAACTCCTCGAGTTATAATTGTTGCTTTTTAATTAGCATTAAAAATGAAAGGACAGTAAAGGGCTGAAACAGTTATAAAAATCGTCAGATTCCTAGAGTTAAAAAAATATTCTAGGTCTGTTTATAAAGCTAGATGTGAAGTAATTTACTCCCCCAGCCCCCATATTTACATGAACTGAACTCTCCTAAGAGATCGTTTACTTTCTAAACTTCTGTTTTCAGGGGCCTCCGGGGCCTCCAGGGCCTGCAGGACCTCAGGTAAGTCTTTTTCTGATGGTTGGGCCCTTCTTGGGTCCATAGAACACAATCTACATGTCTGTTGCAAATGCAACATTGCTGTAGAAGGTCATTCGGTCAGTGGAGGAGTTTCAGCCATTTAAATCATTGGGACACAATGGAAAAATATTTAAAACAAGTTAAGTACAGAGAGCCTATGAGAATTCAGTGCTGTTTTATAGAAATAATTATTTAATTTTGCATGGCCTTTGCCTGTGATGACAAAAGTTCCTCACTAGCCAGGTAGGATGGTTAATGAAGAGTTTGATAATACAGTATTTCTAATCAGCTCCTGGAGGGGTTGTACTTTCATCAACAGGACCCAAGACTAAGTGGAGACTTTATGATCATGATAAATTTGTCCAAAAGCTACAGTTCTCAGAAGAACTGAGGAAGTTGTGTGGTGGATGGTCTGTAGTTATTTTTCTTTTTAAATTTTTTAATTAATTTTATTGTTACACATAGGGTTGCCAGGTTCCTGGCCTGAGACTGATCCTGTATCTTTAGGAGAAGAGAAAGTCAGCCAAGTGCAGGTGTTCTTGCAACACTGTAATGGGAAAAACCACAAGGTGGAATTCTCCCTTCCCCTTGCACAAGATACAGAAGACCTCTTGGAGGCCGGGCCTGGCAACCAAGAGGTCTTCTGTATCTTTAAAAGTTGTGCAGGGGGAAGGGAGGATTCCACTTCGCGGTTTTTCCCATTACAGTGTTGCAAGAACACCTGCACTTGGCTGACTTTCTCTTCTCCTAAAGATACAGGATCAGTCTCAGGTCAGGAACCTGGGAACCCTAGTTACACATAATATAAAAAATTACAGTACAATTATCGATTAAGAACAACTTTGGAGGTTTGGAAGGTACATCATCTTAATAATTCATCCAAAGGGAGGGTATTCATAATTTCATATTGCATTCATAATATATTAGGGAATCTAGGAGAAATTCCAAAATCCATCATCAGGAGTGCCAAATAAAATAATATCTCCTGAAGACTGACCATCCATCTGCCTGTCTATTTATATAAGTCACAAAAGGCCACCACACTTCCAAAAACACTGCTGGGTCGACTTATCCCCTCACCATCTGCAGCTGGTGAGTTATCTTTTTAGAAATAGTTCTGTCCCGTTCTAGTGAGCTAAAGCCTTTTTTCACCTTAGGCCCCTTTCTTTGCCAGCAACTACTTCGAGGAAGGCCACACCCAGTTCCTAGAACATGTAAGAACTATGATTCAACAGCCAGCCAGCCCTTAACAAGCTCTTCTCCCTGGAAGCACTGTTGTTGTTATGTGCCTCCAAGTTGACTACGACTTATGGCAACCCTATGAATCAGTGACCTCCAAGAGCATTTGTCATGAACCACAGTACTAGGTCTAGCGAATGACAGACTAAAGCAAGGGAAACAGGCCAACCTCCATCCCTTTTAAACCTGCCATTATTGTCACTTTAAGAAACTACTTTTATGAACATGCAGCAATCTGAGATAGTTAAAACTGTAGATTAGTGAAGATGATTCTCTGGTTACCTGGCCTATTTGCCTGAATAGTATGTACTCCAACACTGGCTTTGTACCTAGCAACTATTACCCATTCTGATGAAAGAGTCCATGGTCGCATACCAATAGCATTGGCATGATGCACCTTACTAGTAAAGAAAGGGTTTTGGCCGGCATGCAGAAGCATACAGATTGCAGAAACAATCACAAGAGGAAGGCAACAGAGTTATTTTAGGAGACTGATATTTTAAAGATTTCTTAGCATTGAATATTCTATTTTTAAGATTTATTATGCATTGAATATTCTGTCCTTAATGGTCTGAAAACAGATTTAAGAGATATTTTGGGAACTGTAAACCACAACTGATCATTTATAGCCTTAATGTCACAGGAGAATTATTTTAATTGGTAGTAAAACAGTATATACTTACAGAACTGATGTTAGAGAGAATGAGAGAGAGACAGTTTCCAGATTGTCATTTGATCAATGTCTGAAAAACATTAGCTAAATAATCATTACTTTTCATTTCAGGGCAATAGGGGCCTTGGCTTTTATGGAGAAAAAGGTGACAAGGTAAGGGAATCTTATCATTAGTTTGCATTTGTAATAGAATATGATGAATACAGTTTGGAATGATCTTTCTTTGTCTTTTGCCAAGATAAGCCATGTCAGCCAGCCACAAGCAAGCAGAGAATCTGTGGTGCTTATTATGTTAGTTCTGGGCCAAATGGCCTCTGAGAAATCATATCGTTCTCATAGACTTGCCAACATATAGCATATTGTAGGGGCATTGTACAGCATAAATGACCCTGCAATCGTATTGCCAGACTGGCTGCTTGATCTTAATTCAGTTCCGGCAAACACCACCAGTGGCCACAGTGGAAGTAGCCAACCACCTTTTTACCATTTATTGTAGTGGATAACAAAGAAGGGGGACCTTTAGTGCACTATGAATCAATTAAACACAAAAATTGGATTATCCTTACACCCTGGAATATCAGAAAGAAGATATTTAGATACTACATCTCTTTTTTGTGTAGTTAAGCCATCATGTGTAATAGGTATTATTCAGCCATTGACATTTTCCTGGTTTACCCTAAGTTCCAAAAGAATTTTTATCAGTGTTTTTAACTCTATACATCACTTGTTTTAGATTTCTGTGGGGATGCTTTTCGTTTAAGTAGTTCCATTCAAATTTTCTTTTGACTGCTACAATTCCCCCACTGCCTCAACATTTGGGAGTATGGCCAGTGTGCATGACCTGTATCTGGGGAGGGGGATCAGCAGACTGCTGGAGAGAATGTGGCTTTAGAGGCTTCTGTTTTCAACTGTGGTGGCAATGTCCTCTAGCAGATGTGTTTTGGGATGATGTTATTGCTGAGATAAGCCTGTGCTTGTTATCCATATTTTCTGGTGATAATTATTTATTCATTTATTTCTTGCATTTATATCCCACGCTGCCTCACAGAAGGAGCCCAGGACAGCATGTAGAAGCACTTTCTAAGGACTTGATTAGGGTTGTGCTTTCAGGAGCACATTTGTTTATTGTGCAGCACTGGAAAAAACACTTCGGGATTGAATATCTAGAACTGGTACACCAGACTTTGGAACTTGGCAATAACAGTGAAACTAACATGGCACCTTAAGTTGCTAAGAAACCCAAAGGCAACATACTCATTTTCAACAATTTAGAGTGGTTTTATTTCTTTTGTTAATTAGGAAGACAGTGAGACATAAGTTCCCACCATATATACTAATAAAACATTTGTTCAGCTTTGTAACAGCACTCTGGAATTGGGAGGTGCTGCTTTTAAGGATAGTTGCCCTGATGACTTAAATGTCATGTAAATGCAAAAATATCATATAGAAATCCTTCTCACCTGCACCTGGAATTTGATATTATCAGATATTATCATGCATACATGTATGCTATTCTGGAATATTATTTGTTTCTTATAAGAAACATTTTTAAAAAAAAAAGTTTAAAAAGAAAAAGAAACATCTGTAGGGCCGTAACTTCTCCAACCCTGTCATAGGGAAAGTATTGTAGCTCCTTGATCATTTTACTTGCCCTCTCTCTGCCCCTTTTCCAGCTGCATGGGCCAAACTAGATGTGATGTTAATTGCATATTGCAAATAATCTACATTTTTAAAAACTTAAATAGCGGGGGGGGGCAAGCAGAATCAAGACCATACACATATGGTATCATACACCATATGCATACACAGCTTAAACACACCTAAACAGTATAGCCATATAACAATGCATGATAATGCATTCGCAAACAATTGCAAGCCCCACCCCTGCAAACTGCTATGTGTTTAGAAGGAATGCTTCCACTGGTGCCAAAAGGCTTTAAGTAGTGGAAGAGAGGTGTAATTGGAATCATGGTGGGGAGAGAAATTGGTATATTTACATCAACACAACTTCCAGCTTCTCAGGTTTAATGACTTACGGCCATCCTCTCATATGTACACTCTCATATGGTTCAAGCAATATATTGCTAATTTTAAATCTTTATTTTATTTGTTGAACATATTCTTGTGGATTTCCTGCAGGGTGATATTGGTCCCCCTGGTCCCCCTGGTCTTCCGTCAACAGGAGAGGTGTTTATGACAACTGATGTAATTTCAAGTGACTACAAGGTAATTAGAAATATTACTGAAAATTACTCCAAGTATTCATTTCATAAAGTACAGAAACCAGTAAAGCATGATTCCTGAATGTACTTAGTCATCAAAACAGCAAATGAATATTACCCTGTGGCCACAGCTTGCATGCTGAAAGTGAAATAAAACAATAATCTGGCTAGGTTTCCTTCAGGAAGCCCACACAATTTTTTAAATGAAAACCTTACCCCTACAGAATGTAGTGGCATTATATCTTCTATTGCGATTAAATAATCACAGAATAATTGCAAAGGCATGAGGGCAGGGGAATAGCAACAGCCTGCATGAGCAGCACGTAAGATTTCTGTGCCTTGTAATCAGGAAACATGTTCTCCATTCTTGCATATTTAGGCTCTCTTACAAGTTAGGCTCGGTGCACCCATGCTTTGCCTTGGGTTTTTAGTCCCAGTTCTCTTCTTGTACAGGTTGGGATCGATGCTGAATTTGGGATCAGTACTATATCAATATACTGTATATATATATTGAAAATGTTTAAAAAGGAGCAGAACACTGCCATGTTCTGTAAATTTGATACTGAACTTATTTTTCCTTCTTATTAATATATATCCCTTATCATAACTTTCCATATTTTACACAATCAGCTCTCTCCAATGTTGGAAGAAGGTTTTCTGGGGTTGCTGGAAAAACTCATCAGCTTGGGTTACAGCTCCACCTTGTGGTCAGAGGCAGGAAAGATGAGTTGAGGGAAGTAGGCTGCTTCCAGCATTCCTCAGTTCCCTTTCTTGCCTCCATTCAAGTGGTCACTGTCTGTATTTGCTTTTGCTCCCTCCTTTCTCCTTAGGCCTTACTGTATTTTCCCTGACTCTTAACTCTCTCTTTATCCTCTGTTTATTTGCCTTTCCTGGTCCTTCACGATTCCTTTAAAAAACCAAAAAAACTCCTATTTTCCTTTCTCTTTTATTTTTATTTTATTCAATTTTTATACCATCCACAGCCAGCAGGCTCTCTGGGCGGTGCACAACAGTAAGTAAAATACATAAAATCACATAAAAAACACTAAAAGGCAAACATATTAAACAATTAAACAATCTGGTACATATTAAAAGCTAATAAAATATATTAAAATGCCTGGGAAAATAAAAAGGTTTTGACCTGACTCCGGAAAGATAGAAGTGTAGGCGCCAGGCGTACCTCGTCGGGGAGACTGTTCCATAATTCAGGGGCCACCACTGAAAAGGCCCTAGATCTTGTTACAACCCTCCGAGCCTCTCTATGGGTCGGAACTCGGAGGAGGGCGTTTGATGTTGAACGTAGTGTAGGTTCGTATCGGGAGAGGCGTTCCGCCAGGTACTGTGGTCCCGCGCCGTGTAAGGCTTTATAAGTCAAAACTAGCACTTTGAATCTGGCCTGGAAACAAACAGGTAGCCAGTGCAAACGAGCCAGAACAGGTGTTATGTGTGCGGACCGTCTCGTCCTCGTCAACAGTCTGGCTGCCGCGTTTTGCACTAGCTGTAGTTTCCGAACTGTCTTCAAAGGCAGCCCCACGTAGAGTGCATTGCAGTAGTCCAATCTAGAGATTACCAGAGCATGCACAACTGAGGCAAGGTCGTTGCTGTCCAGGTAGGGGCGTAGCTGGGCTACCATCCGAAGATGGTAGAACACATTCTGTGCCACCGAGGCTACCTGAGCCTCGAGGGACAGGAATGGATCGAAAAGTGCCATTAAAGTGCAGGGGAAAAGCCTAATTGTTCGTAGGCATCCAGAGCTGTTTTTTCTTCTGTGGCTGGTCCACTGCGTTTTCTTATCAGGTTCGTGCGTTGTACCGTTTGCAGCAGGGTTGGCTCCAGGTTTCTGGGAGCCCTCAGGCACAGGGTATCAGTGGGCCCTTGTCCCCTCCCTTTTCTCCTCAAGCCACAGTCCTCCTCCCTTGTGCACCCCCTTCAAAGAAAAGAAATGTTCAGCAATAACGCAACCCCCTCTTATAAAATAGAAACACAAACTTTTGATTTATTTGAACTTTTTGGGTAAATGTACCTATTTTGTAGGCCTCGGCTCCTAAGCATTTATTCTGGTTTATCATGTTAATGATAGGCAGGTGATATGAATAGTATCAGAGCCTGGGATCTTCCACAAAATGTACTGAGAAATAATTCTCATTTTTCACTGTTTCTGTTGGCTTCTCTATAATGTTTTCACAGTCAAAACAGTATGGGGGTGTTGAAGCCATCTTTTCCTGCCATTTGTACGACACAAAGATCTTTGAAAAAAGCACTTCAAATAAACATTTCAGTTCTCCACCAGGATTTTCTACTCACATAGGAAGCTGCCTTATACTGACTCAGTTCATTGGTCCCTCTAGCCCAGTACTGCCTGCACTGGCTGGCAGCAGCTCTCCCGAGTTTCAGGCAGGAGTCTCTTCCAGAAGGTCTCCCAAGTTCAGTCTCTGATGGCACCTCTCCTACCTGGAGATGCCACTGGGGACTGAACCTGAGGGACCTTCTGCACAGAAGGCAGACGCTGCAATGGCCCTTTCCCTGTACTCAGGAGGCATTCTAGGAGTCATTCTAGAATTCATCTTAGAACCCCTCATTGCCACGTGGCACTATTGTATCAGCGCCATGGCAAACCAAGACAGAACAATAGATTAAAGGCTGCCCTTTTAAGCAAAAACTATTTTTTAAAAGTTAAAATTCCATTTCTCAAAAAAAAAGGCATTCACAATAATTCAGTCACAATTCACCTATATGTTAAGAAGTGTGTACAAAAATGACCCTAAAGGATATTTCCACATCACAGGGCTTACATGCATAGAAACCTTCAGATACTGTAGGCGCATATAAACACAGATGCAGCACAATACTCCGGCATGCCTCAGTCCATCAGACACCCAATAAGAGGAATCACTTCTGATGTCTAGTGCAGAACAGACACACAGCACAAGTGGAGATTTAATGCTGTTAGTATTATTCATATAGAGCTTTGTATGAAAGACTGGAAAAAAAGGGCCTTTCTAGGGACAAACTGTTAGTCTCTGAACATGCTGCATTACCACCAAGCACCACAAATGCACAGGTTTCCGAGTTAAAGAGACACATGATAACTAGAACCTCCTGCCAGACCTGGTTTCAAATCCCTGCTCAGCCATGAAGCTTACTGGGTGGCTTTGGGCCAGCAACTGTCTCTCAGTCTAACCTACCTCACAGGAGTGTTGAGAGGATAAAATGGGGAGGGGAAGAACCATCTTTGAGCTCCTTATAGAAAAAACAAGATATCCAATGAAAATAATAATTGGAGCTTCCCAGCTACAACTGGGGTGGTGGGGAGGCGAGTGGGGGGAGACAGAGGGAATTCATATACGAAAACCCTGGGACAGACCTGAACAATGGAAGTTTGCCTGTAAAAGGAGAGGGAAGCTCTTAACCCTATCTCTTTCTCTCTGTCTCTTATCAGTGAGGCAAAGGAACTAGTGGCTGGGGAGGCAATAATTATTATGTAATTAAGGCTGTAATCCAATGCATTTCCTGAGGAGTAAGTCCCAGTGGAGCTTACTTCTGAGTAGACATTATTGGATTGCAGCCTAAGAGTACCTTCCTTCCAAACTCCTCAGCCCACTCGTAGGCTGCAATTCTAACTACATTTACCTGGGAAGAAGCCTGTCTGAATTCAATAGGGCTTACTTCTTACTTATTCCCTGGCAGTGGCTCAGCTGAGCAGGACAGACTGTTGCTGTAGAGCTGGCGGGGATTGCCTACATTGCCACCTGCTAATTCCTTCCTCTGCTGCTGGACTGCGCTTATCCAAGGAGGGCCTCCTGGGGCTCTGTGTGAGATCCGGGGCCCTCGGGCCAGGGCCCTATCTTGCCATGTGCTAGTGCCAGGCCTGGTTTGCAGCTTCTCTTGGCTGCGTTCATGATACGCGGAGCTGCCATTAGGGTGTGTGGTAGTTCTTTCTGGGCACTTCTCCTAGTGCTAGTGTTCCTCCAGCCAGTTAGGCAAAGCTTTGGACACAAAAGGGCACACTTGGTGGAGGAGACAGACCTCGCGTCAGCCCACTCCTCAGAACAGCAAGTAGACTCCCGCGCTTTTCAGCTTTTGGACTGGGAGGGGGATGTTTGCCTAACCCACCATCACAGTGACCTGGGGAGCCAAGGAACTTTGCATGAGCTGTTTTCCACATGTTCCTCAGGGGAGAAAGACTTCGCTGGTTTTAGTGCCTCTCCCTCTTTAAACCCACCAAACTGCTTCTGCCTTGTGCCATGACAGACAGTCTCAAACTCATACTGAGTCTCTGACACACTCCAATCTGGAGTTTCTTCTCAGATCCGAAATTCTTAGACAGAGGTGCTAGTGGGGCAGGAGCAGCCTACTTCCCTCTGCTCATCTTTCCTGCCTTGGACCACAAAGTGAAGCTGTAACCCAAGTTGAAGAGTTTCTGTCCAGCAACAGAACTACCTTTCAAGTAGGGAACCAATGGTTGCTTACCCCTGAAAACTTGCCAATTAAATAACATGTCAAGAAATTATTAGCCGTCCTGTGAAAAACAGCAACCAGCAGCCATACTTTGATTCATGGATTCCCCCTTTTCTTGCCTTACCTGTGTGGGTGCTTTGCCTTGCACTGTGCAGAGTATCCTTTCCCCATTGTTCCCATCTCCAAAGTTCCTTTTTATTATGTGTTCTGTATCAGAGATGGGCAGAAGATAGATTGGGATCTTCTGATACAACTCTGAGTAATTTTAAAGTTGTTGAATATAGATTTTTTATTAGTTGCTTAACAAAGGCAACAATGAAATGACTCTCACCCTCTGTAACCAGAAATGGAAGGACTGTAAGCTCTGTTTAAGTTTGGTACTCAAAATAAATTCTTGGACTCAGAATTCCTGACTCTGGCTGGTGGCTCTGGGGATTCTAGTAAAAAACAAAGTAGATCTCACAAGTCTGACGTCTGCCCTCTTCTGCTTTAAAACTGCATGAGATGAAGCCAGAATTATCTGACCAAGAGGTATATACAGTTGTAGGTGTGCTTGGTTGCAGAGTTAGTTTAAATCCTATGCTCCTTTGCTACAGTGTGGATGGAATAGGAGGAGATTGGAACAAGAAGGGAGGGAAGCTACATATTTTGGCTTTCCATTGGGCTCAATGAAATACTTTAACCTTATAGCACCTTATTTCGTGGTATAGGGTTATGCCACTGTAGGGGTTCGGCATTACATTGGAGATAATTTAGTATTCAAACTACGACCACATTCACACCATACATTTATTCCGCTATTATTTCACTTTAAACAGTCAGCAAAGAATCCTGGGAAGTGTAGTTTGTGAAGAGTGCTGATAGCTGTTAGGAGACCCCTTTCCCCTCATAGAGCTACACTTGCCAGAGTTCTGTGAAGGGCGACTGACTGTTACACCCCTCTGGAAATTCTAGCTCTGTGAGGAAAATAAATGTATGGTGTGAATGTGGCCTTATCTGCCCCCAGTCCTGATCCTTTTTGACCTCTCTGGTGATGGAGTTGCACTCTGATATTATACCATCCAGGGCTTTTGTGTGTGGTGATACTCACTGGTAGAGAGTACTGGCACCTCTTTTTTGGCTGCCCATTGGGTACTGGCACCCACAGCACTTTGATCAAGATATGAGTACCAGCATCTCATTTTGCACCAAAAAAGCACAGATACCATCACTAGGAACCCAATCTTGTATTTTAAATATACAGGTGACTTACATCTAAAGGTTCTATTCAGCATCAATTTAGCCTAAAACTGACCCCTAAATTAAGCATCTTATTTAAACGTTAACTGTTAATGTTTTTGTGTATCGTTAGGGTGTGAAAGGAATAAAAGGAACAAGGGGAGAACCTGGAATTCCGGTAAGTCCATAGAAAGAAATGCAGCACAATTATGTGTGTAATTATTATAATCTGTAATATTTTAATGGGAAAGAGCCGAGGCTGCGTTTGAATTAATCCATTTGATTTTTCACTATTAAAGGGCTTTGGTTGGCATTTTTAGGAAATCCCACATTATGAAATGCGATAGAAATCAGTCATTCGAAGTTACTGAGCTTTTGTTTCATAATCTAGGTTATGTTTATAATTCGTAAACTAATATGCCTGTTGTGTGACAGATGGTGATGCCATTTTTAACTGCTCATAGGTATAGGACATACGTATAGGAGAAAGTTACAATTGTTTACTTCTATCAATAGCAATTTGCTATTTCACCCTGTTTTTCAATGAGGCTGACAGGTAGCTGATGTTTGAAATGGAGAAAGGGATTCCCTGTGGAAAACCCCATGTCTACTTTCTCCTTAGCATTGTAATGTTTAATATTTACTTCATTTATACCAAATTTGGCCCAAGCCAAGAGGTACCCAGGGGATAGTGAAAGGGTATAAATAACAAAAAAGGAGGGGAAAGATAACAAGTCTAGCAAAATTCAATACGAGATACTTTTTAAATTTGTCAACAATATATTAATACAAATATCTGCCAATAACATTAAAATCTGTACACAGAGGCTGGTACCCAACTAAGCAGAATTTTTGCTCCCTGAGGCAAACAGCAAATAGCATCCTACTCACCCAGTCTGTCAAGGTGCATAGTATCCAGTCAGGTCTAGTTAAGTTATTTCAGCACCTGATCCAGAAAATCTCACTGATGCCTCTTTCCCTCCCAGGCAGGAAAAATGCAACAGCAAAAAAAATTAAATAAGTAACTACGTACTCCATTATAATGACATCTTAAATCAGTTGCCTGAGTTGGCTCCCTCACTCTGCCTTACGGCAGGGGAGCAAGCCAAGACGTTTGAGCAACCAAACTGCTTCATGTGTCCTTCAGTCATCCTTCCGCATTGTCTGCTTCCCTGTCCTAAAGTAGTCAGAGGAAATAATGACAAGATTATAAGGAGGTTGGGAAGATGTACCACCCTGGGAACTGTAAAGCAGATGGGTACTGTACCTGTAGCCCTTAAAGACAGACTGAAGTTGCAATTCATGGTACACTTATTTCAAAGTAAGCTCCATTGAACTCCATGGGACTTACTTCTGAGTAAATATGCATAGGCTGGGGCTGCTTGTCAAATATTTTCAAAATATATTTAATTATGATGTCTATGCAGAAATTATCTATGGAAAGTAGAATTGAAGTTTACTCTTTTTCCTGATAAAGACTTTGTTCTTTGACAACTGCAAGGCAGACAAAAAGCAAGGAGACAGCCTTTTCCACCTCAGAAAGAGATCTGGCCTAGCACTGGGCAGAGGGAAAGCCACTTTCCTTTCCAAAAGGAAAACACTGATAACACTATCATTAATTTTGGGTTGAGGGGAAATTAGAATGGTAACAGCAAAGACTAGTGGCGAAATAACTAACCTGAAATAGAACTGCCTGACAGTTCGACAGAGTGCCATCAAACAGGCACCAACAAACAAGCAGATCCCTTCCTAATTAGGACTTCAAGGCACCACTTGCAGCGGATCCAGCAGGCTTCAATTCTACTAACGTATTTTTTCCCTTGCCAGTTCACAATCAGGAGTGTCCTTTAAGGCTCAGTTGTTTGGCAGCTGCATCTCTACCTGGCCTACACCTGGGGTGACACATGGCATGGTTTGGCTGGAAATGGCCTTGCAGGCTAAATTTAAACCTTTGCAAGGCCAAGTCTTGCCTGTGGGCTAGAGGTTCCCTATCCGTGTGTTACCAGGCCAAATTCAAGGTGTTAACTATTAGTATATAAATCCCTTAACAACTTGGAACCAGTTTTTTTGAAGGATCACTTTACCCCATATATGCCCACTTAACTATTTCGATTTGCAGAACTGGTACTTTTACAAGTGGCTCATAATGTTCTGCACTTGGAAGGAATCAATCTGAATTAAAGTCCATTGCTTTCAGTGGGTTAACACTGGGTATGACTCTTAATTGCCCTTGAATAGCTCGTTTTAATTACCCCATTATCAGTTTCAGTTCCTCCAGGGCTGGGAGACTTTAATTTCTGGTTTCCTTTGTTTTTAGTGCTATTTCATTTTAAAGATGAATAAAATGGAGATGGATGTATTTATACAAAAAAAAAAGAGTTTTGGGGGATGTAAGTGAAACTTGCCCCTTTCCTCAGTTTATCGTGATACATCCCATACCGTTATGAAGTTTTCTTCCTGCCTGACTCAATTCTAGTGTCAAAGTAAGGCTTCAGGGGTGGGGGAAGAGCAGCGGTAAAGCAACTGAGCACAGCAAAGTAAGGTTGGAGAAGGGCTGGATTTCGGTTCATTCCACCTCTCACCCTTTTTTTGTGTATAAAGTAGACCCTCCGCTTTATATGTGAACAGGGCAAACACATCTTTCAGGTATGTGTGTTTGCCCTGCACATTAAGTTTGGCCCATACTAGTTCATGGAAATACTCTCTACTACTTTCCCTGTAATTTCATATTATGCTAAATTTCATTGTTGTGCTAACGCAGAGTGGAGAGTTCTTTCTTTCTTTCTGTTGGCAGGGTCGTCATGTACTTGCAGCAGAGAAAGGAGAAAAAGGAGTAACAGGATTTCCAGGACAAAGAGTAAGTGTAAAATGAAAATAAAAAAGGAACTATTTCCCACTCTCAATATTTTTCTTGGCCAGTTTACCAGTCCTTCAGAGACAGTCACAATTAGATATAGCATTTTGGGAGATGTGGATTTGGATAATTCATCTATTCGGATTTTTTTTGATGATATTGATAGTTTTCTCGTGTTGAAAGGGTCTGACTGATCACTATATTTGGCATCAGAAAGGAATTTTGCCCAAGTCAAGTAACTGGGACCCCCTTGTTTATTCATTTCTTTTCCTGCTACCAGTCTTGAGTCATTTGCAACTATTCACTCTCTGAGTCCTTGTTCTCTCCTCATGGCATATTGTGGCACCTGTGGGTTGATTTTGTGGCAGACTGGTGGGTTTGTGACCCTGCATTGGGCAAAATGTATTCAATATATCCCTATATTCTAGTGATTAATTGAAGTTCCTGGGGGTGGCCCTACATGTTTGATGCCAACAGGGTGTGTGAGGAGCATCCCATTTCCCAATCCTACCTGTGTCTACTCAGAAGTAAGTTGCATTGAATTCAGTGGGGCTTACTCCCTGGTAAGTGGGTTAGGATCGCAAGTCTTGTTCATTTTAAAACAAGAAGGCAGGGTGATCCATGCTCATCTCTGCCCATCAATCTCTGTAAATGGGGGGGATCTCACTCTCTTTGATTATTTAAAGTGCCAACACCAGGAGAAACAAGAAGAAGGTGATTTAAAGGGGGTGGAGTTGGAGGGATGAAAGCTCCACCAATAGGAGTTGTGGTGATCAGAGGAACAGAGAAGCCAGAAACAGACAGGAGGTGGATGGAGACACCGGGATTTGCAAAACTGAATTGAAATGCAATGAGAAAAACAGCCTTGTTGCATTTTAAGCCTGTGATGTGTCCCTACCCTAACTTAGGGACCCTAAATTAATCCAAAGCTATTAATCACCTTTGTTCATTCCCTTAGTCCGCTCCTTCATGTTCAAAATGTAGGTCTTGGGGAGGGTGTTTCAGTTATTGGTAATGTGCACCAATACATGAGTCCAGCAATTTCCATAATGAGGATGACTATATACAACCTTTTCTTACATAACAAGAATATTATTTATTAGTTTGATTTAATTAATATCCCACCTTTCAACCCAACGGAAGATAAGCCACAGGGTCATACCATCAGACTGCTGGTCCATCTAACTCTGTATTGTCAATACTGATTGGCAGTGGCTCTCCAGGATTCCCAGTTCAAAAAATGCACACACCTCAATACAAATAAGAAAAGTAACAATATAAATAAAATAAAAAATTTAAAATAAAATTACAAAGTCAAAAGAAAATTCAACAGCAACTTTGGTCTTATATCAACCATTTCGTTAGTCATGAATGGCTCTTTACCCAGGTGTGGGAAGGTGATTAGGCTGGCAGATTGCAGATCTTGGGGGGTTTAAATGTTTACGTTTTTAATTTCTAATTTTTAGGATTTTGATTATGTCTATATGGAATGTACTTGTGTTTGGTTGTAAGTCGCCCAGAGTGGCAGATTAACCTCTGTCAGATGGGTGTCCAACAAATCTCATAAATAAATAAATAAATGTCTCTTGATCTGACCACTAATGACAGCTAACGTGGAGGAGAGGCAACTATATCTCCATGAGGGGGGAGTTCCACATCTGGGCTACCACATCAGCAAAGGTTTTGCTCCAGGAAGTCATGCCACGGGCTGCAGCTGTAGAGGAAACTGTGAGCAGCACAGTGTTGTCTGCAGATGTTAAGGCCTGGGCCAAGCAGTCAAAGGGAACACTTCAGTAAGGCCCACGCTGCGCAACTTGAGCTTCCCATATTTTCAGGAGGGGAAGAACTGCCAACATTTGGATTTCCGCACATTGTGTTTTAGGTTTGCCCACCCTGTTCAAATATTAGACCCATGGATGAGCATCTGGGGGAATTTAGTTGGTAGGGAGAAAGCAGGATAGAGTATCATCTGAACTGGGCCATTTAACTCATATATTACCTTCTTAATGTTTCAGACTTGACTTAAGATATATTCTAAGAAGTAGCAGATGCTAAATGAGCAGTTGATGGCAAAATTGTTATGTTTATAAATAACACTATGATTTTATAGGGTTTTCCAGGAATCAATGGTCTCAAAGGAACAGAAGGAGATGTGGTAAGTACCTAAGCCCCAAAATCAAATATTGGGTTATATCCAATGCTAGTCCTACTAACTAGGTACATGAATTTCAGTGGGTCTTCTCTGAGTAGAACTTAGCTGGATGCAAGCTTGGATAAGTTAAGGAGTTCATGGAAGAAATTTTCCCATTCCCTCTCCTCCCTCTACACACCCGCTTGTGCCCTCCCTGAAAAGCCTCACTGGAGGGTTGGAGGACCTTCTAAAGAATGTGGGCTGGAAGGGGGAATCACCCAAAACCGGGTGGACCACAGAATTAATAAAAAGAAGACAGTTGCTGCCCATAGGCTTCCAATCTAAAAGACATGGCACAAAAAGAAAAAGAGTTGAGGAGGGAAGAAGAAAACAAGCAAACACAGCCACCAGTTCTTAAAGTCACATAGTAATTCTTATAATGGAATGGAATGGATCAAAACAGTTCAGGGAGAAGAGGGGCCCTATGGAGCTAGCCCCTTGGATCGAACAAAGTGGCACTGCTTCCCACCTCTCCCTCTGCTGCACTGCACATTAGTGCAATGTCTGGAAAGCATAGCCAAAAAACGAGACAAAGTAGCAATTAACAAATGGTGGGGGAGAGTTCAGAGAGCAATTGAGGTGAGAGTGGAAGCATGAAAAATATTTTCTTGAGAGCAGAAGTTTTGATAACATTCTTGAAATTACCTTGCTGACAAAGAAAACAAAAGAATTGTTTTGAAATGTATTTCAGGGTATCCCAGGACCTGATGGCATCCCTGGCATTGCTGGTCAAAAAGGAATGAAGGTAGTTCTGATTTTTTGCTTGTATTGGGATAGAACAAATTGTATGGAATTGTACGTTTCCAGTTCAGTGTTTTATTAGTCACTGTTGTCCCAAGCACTGTGTCCTGGGGAAGGTGAGCAGTAAGGGACCACTTGGAGCAGTCTGTTCCTCCTAGGGATAGAGGAGGATTCCTCTAAATTTGGCTTTGGTGCCAAATTCCCCCAAAATCCGTATGTTTGCCATCCTTGTGAACTGATGCTGAATGCTGCCAGCTTTCCCTGCTTTTGCTCACCACCAGATTTTTCTAATAACGAAACTGACCAGCCTGTATCTATGCTTTGCCAACATGAAGCTGACTTGGCTTGCACTGAACTACTGAACTTGCCCCAATCCACTGGTTCCCTGATGACTGCAAAAAAACTCCTCTCTGCAGTCAGTTTTCAACATTAAATGTGAAAAGGAGTTTAGAGGAGGAGGTTTTTAACTAGGCTTGCTTCCAACGATAGGGTAAAAGTGGGGGGGGGAGAGAGAGGAGCAGGCCAAGCAATCTAATGTGGCATTGATCTTGCAGCCAATCCAGCAGCAGGCAAAGCCTTTCCTTTCATGCCCAACAACTGATAGGGATGGAAGAGGACGCTGCTGTAAATCCCTCTCCCTGCTTCCCTCTCATTTTGGATCCAGTAGCAGGCAAGACCTGCCCTGCCCTGCCCAACAACTGATGGAGACAGGAGTGGGAGCTATTGCAGATCCAACAGGCTTTCTCTCCGTGCTCCCGTCTCTCACATGAGCATCCCATGGGGTGCAGCCAATCCAACAGCAGGCAAAACCTCTCCATCCTGCCAAACAGCTGATGGGGTGTGTGTCTTGAGCTTAGGCAGCCAGATCTGTGTGTTTGTGCACACATACAAGCACACACACTGTACGTTCTGTTCTTTTCCTACTCTGAGCCTGAAACTGACTAGTCTGGGGGTAGAAACACACTCACTATTCTGCCGGTTTAAGTCTACCCCTCTCTTCTGAAAATGGGGAGACACAATGCTAGTCAACTCCTCCTTTTTTACTTTAAAACCTGGTGGCAGCAGCTTGAGTGCACTTTTTAAAAAAAATCAGCTTCAAAGAGATTTCACAACTGATTGCCAGATCAACCCATTCTCGCTCTAAGTGTGGCTAATGGAAACGCTTTGCTCTGGTGACTCGTGTGTTCAGAGCCTGGGTCTTTGCTTTGCTAACTTGAAACTGAAGGACAGGCGATTTCTTGCTTTCTCCCATGGCTGGGGGTTGAGGATCTAATACAATCTGCGAGGAGTAGGTGTAAAGGGGGGGGGTTGGTGGGTGCACTGGGCAGAAGGAAAGCCACTTTCGAAATGGTAACTGGAGATTGCGGGAAACAATCAAACATGGAAAGGGATTTGCGTCTGAGTGAGAAACCAGCAGCTTCCATCCTTAGTTCCTCCTCATTACACAGGAAAAGCCCATGGTAGCCTTGCCAACTCTGGACCGAGGTGGGAGGTTCAGTAGCGTAAAATGGCACCCAATCAAAACTTATGAGGCACAGGTGGAAGGGTGGGGCTGAGATGAGCTGAACAATTCCAGTATTTGGAGAAACTAGTTTGCCCCAAGACAACCCAGAAAGGGCTGAAAAGATAGCCCACAAGTCTCCTGGGGTAGAAGGGCCTGTAAATAGAAACCTGACAAGTGGCAGTAGTGGGACTAGCGTGAGTGCCCTTGAAGGGAGAGACCAGCCAAAAATAAATGTGAGTGATGTCAGTGGCGTGGTTTGCACATAACATATTATAATATTAATCATAGTTAATGTTAATCATATTTAATAAACTGTAGTTTAAACTGATGCATCTGGCACTTAAACCTTGGTTTATTACATCACAAAATAAGTGACAAGCATCAGTGAGAGCAACAGGGCCTTGAGAGCAGTTTGAATTTTTTGTTACACTTCACTCTGTAGCTTTTGGGCAGTGATGGCTCCTTAAGGAGGAGGCCCAGGTTGGCACATAATGCTAAGCTATGGTTACCATTAACTAATGTTTATAAACCATCTACAAACCTTGGTTAACAAACAACCTTTAACAATGGTTAATAAACCATTGTTAAGCTCTGAGCTGGTTTCACACATAACACTAAGCCTTGATTTGATACGCCTTGATTTAGCATTATGTATGAACCAGGCCAGTAAGTGATCCATGAACTGCCCTGCCCTGCTGCGTTTGCCTCCAAATATCAGCTACTTTCCTTGCCATCGCAGGGTGGAGAAGGTGGCATCCCAAGGAGCCTAGCTTGATGTGGTTACAGCTATTGGAGGAGAAGCATGAGGCAAAAGTCCCCAGGGAGTATTGGAGCCTTGAGCCTCCTTTCAAATACATGAGCCAGTTCAAGGGCAAGTACCTGACTTGGGACAGTGATGTTCACTCTGTTGATACCCTCTTGTGCCACAGGGTTTGGGTGGGCTGTGAAGTAACAGCTGTCTTGGAATTACAGTAAAGGATTGTCTATGTGTAAATGGTCAGGTGGCCTAGAATAAACTGTATTTTTTGTTAAGAAATACAGTGTGTGTGTACATAGATTTAATAGAGATGGGAAGTTTCAAGGTGTCGTTCCCCCAGGGAAGATTACACTGCTAAAATATATTTAATTTAGCAATAATTTATTATGGTGCAGATACTCTAACCCACATGTGAAGAAAGAGAAGGTAGATAAACTATGGGAATTTATGGGAATGGAAGGCAATGTTAGTAAAATTACCGCTACTGTGATATGAGGAAGGATCTTTGCGCTTCTCTCATTTGTTCAGAATAAAGAAAATTTTTTACTTTCAATCACAACTGAAACTGGTGAATTGAATTCGCATTTCCACAGGGAGAGTCAGGAGACAAAGGTGTTCGAGGACCACCTGCTTATGCCCATCGACCCACACTAATCAAAGGTATTGCTTTCAGTACAGCTGAATATTTTTTGATGTAGCTTATTATTTCATGAAATAAAGGGGGTGGGAGTCGTCACTCTTTAGTAAGCCTGGCCTGATAAATGGGTGGCTCCTCTCAGGAACTCTAATTTTATTTAATGAGCACAGTTGGGAGACCTGTACATAGCCTTGCTTTAAGAAGGCAGTATCAACTATATAGTACATTGTGTGTTAATATGAGGAAGTTTCCTACACATTTCAACAAAGTATTGTCTGTTGGGATATTAATGCAATGGCTAAAGTAAACCTTTACAAATTCAAGGCTTGGTATGCCTAAGCCAAAGAATGAAAAAAAGTAATTGAGCAGTTCAGATCCAGAAACAAGAACGTCCGGCAGGCAGAGTTCAACAAAAAGGGATCTTTGTCTATTGGTCAGTTTAGTCTCTTTAAGTGAAAGCTGACACCAAATGCCAGTATTTACACTGAATTTGATTCGGTGCAGGTCCAAAGCTACATGTCCAGTCCCTCCACTTGTCACAGTCCACTCCAGAATGGGGGGGGGCAGCTCTTACCAAGAAAAGGGATGCACTCAGTGACATCAGATTTGGGGAGCTGACAGGTGATGGAAGTGAGCTCATTAACCTCCTGCTGTATGCATCCAGCTCACCTACCATTTTATTCAATGTGGCGAGGAGGTAAGGTAAGGACACATGCATATACCCATAAAGGCTGTGGAACGCTCCATGGACTAATTTCCACAGACCTTGGCCTAGCTGGCTATGGCTGCATGGGTGTTACATGTGTTCTGCGAATGCATAGTATGCATGCAAAAATGAATAGTGGCTAGATGCTTGTCTGGGAGACATGATGCCTTGCAGTACTGTAGCCTACAGTGCATGGATTCCCTTTGTGCATAAAATACATAAATACACTGTGAGCGGTAGTGTAGGCAGGCACATACACTGCTCCTAGAACTGGCAGTTGTTCATATTAATCTCCAAAGGGTCTTGCACATGCACAAGACTTGTACACTTTATCCTACACTGCAGCAGTGGGTTATTCTGCCCATTTATTCCTTTAGAAGAATGGGGGTGGCAAGAAAACCCAATTATATTCTAGCCTGGGACTAGTCATACTATTAGCTATTGTATCTCATGGAGCCATACTTTACAACAAGCCCTGAAAATTAGATCTTTATTCAACAGCTTTGAGTACAATTAACATTGAATTCGCTTGCGGAATTTGTCTTGACTTTGCATGGACAACATTTGGTCAAAGTGGGAGGAATACATGATTTTATTTCACTAGGCATTTTTAAATTGGGGCTTTTAAAGTTTCTGTTTTTACTGCTGCTGTTGTGTTGCTGTCCGGAGTTTTATTCAATTTTAGTTGTTACAAAATTTTGTAAGCCATCTTGAGTGAATAAATACTCCTCTGCTATGATTCACATTATTTTTAAGGTGCATTACATTCTTTCTGCAAAGGTTCAAAAATAGATAATTGGTCAATGCCTTTACACTTAATATATTCAATAGCTTTTAGAAAATAAGTAATTATTGTTCTTACAATAAAATGATACAACTTTTTACCCTGAATTGTCTACAAAAAGTTAGTCTACTGTCTGTGAAATGTGGTGCAAATCTCTGGAGTTCCATCTTTGTGTCTGAGATTTAACCTGTACTTTGGGGAATGTTTCCAGGTGCAAGAGGTGACTGGGGAGTTCCTGGTGTTCCTGGGCCTGAGGGAGACAGGGGTGAGCAAGGCACTGCTGGCAGTCCCGGTCTGCAAGGATCATCAGATGGTAATTTCCTGCCACTTTGTCATTCAGATATTGACTTCCAGAGAATAAATTAACTTTTCTCTGATTTACATTTGCACTATTTTTCTTTCATTCCCATATTTGTTACTCTCCTCTGAATCGCAAGTAAACTGTCACATGGCTGAAGTTTTTTTGCTGTGCAGGCATGTTTCCAGAATAAATTCACCAATTCTCTGCATCTGCCAGATTGTAGACCGTAGTGTGCAAGTTTGATGATAAAGATTGGTTAGGGGCATTGGTTAATGTATATGTATGCCATTGTTTGTTGTTGTTGTTATGTGCCTTCAAGTCTACTATGACTTATGGCGACCCTATGAATCAGCGACCTCCAAGAGCATCTGTCATGAACCACCCTGCTCAGATCTTGTAAGGTCAGTCTGTGGCTTCCTTTATGGAATCAATCCATCTCTTGTTTGGCCTTCCTCTTTTTCTACTCCCTTCTGTTTTCCCCAGCATTATTGTTTTTTCTAATGTTACTTCCTAGAAATGTTCTGTATGATGCAAAAGGTGTTTTTCATTAATTTTGGGGAAACCACTTTTCTAGACTAATTTGGCCATACAGAATCTAAACATCACTGCTCTCAACAGGAACTCTAGAATTCAAGATGGCATTCAAGCTGCAGTCTTATATTAATCCTTCCCTGCTTCTATGGCTGTATAAAGGCTTGAAAGAAACATCTGAACTGGTGATATCATGTACCTTCAAAATCAATAGAAAATGTCCCCAAAGTGCTTCATAATATCAATTCACAAAGATAAATGTTGCAGTAAATATAGTTCCACCTAATGTACTAACACTTTGAAATTGTCTTGTAAAATTTTGGATTTCATAATATGATAATTGGCATTCAAGAAATACAGAGCAAAGTTTTAATTCCAAGTGTCATGTGAATTTCCCACGACAGACACTTCAGTCATTTGACTGGGAGTTCTGAGTGGCCAGATACCTTTATTGATATTCACTAATAGGCAAAAAACCTTGTGGTTTAAGAACATACCTATAACCCACAGATATTTCTATCAAACTTTAAAAAGCAGGAAAATTGGGCAGCTATAGTGAATCACCAGGAGAGCAGGACACTTGACCTCCTCTCTATTGGATTGCCCTACAAATCTGTCAAAATGTAAACACAATTGGTCTTTCACAGTCCAATCCACTTCCTGTGTAGCTTGGAAGAATTTGGTAACGTGCCTCTGAGCATATGGTGAGTGGTGGCAACACCTGCCATCTCTAAAGATGGAGAATTATATTTTTGTATGTTTGTTGGTGTTCTTCTTACTTTGCTTCTTTCCTGTGTTACTACTGTTTCTACAGAGAAACTAATCTAGAAATTTTTATCTCTCATTATTCACCCTAGAAACCTGTGTCAATTTTTTTAAATTTCAAAGCCTTTTTATTGTTCAGTATCATATGATGGTGAAGACAACTTTTAGGTTTCAAGTTGGAGGTTATGTTTTATTTCTATTTTGGGTGTATTAACAGTTGAATCTGAAACTGCAGTATGATGTAAAATCAGACTGATTACAATATGTTGCTACTTCAGGAATGACTCTAGCTGTTGGAAAAAACAAACTTAGCCTTCCTAAGATGCATTTTTTCAGCCTGCTATGTTTAAACCACTTCATTTACGGCAAGGTGGGCTTGGTCAATTAAAAACATAGAGCACACCTAGAATTTTGCTAGAATATATTTCACCTCCCACTGTTTTATCTTCTGCAAACTGAGACACTCCTCATGTCCACTGGAGACTACTCTGCAGAATAGTCAGTGCCATTATTCCACAATTATTTTTGGAGTGTTTTTAGTGTAAATTTTGCAAAGTGTTGCTGTGCTTCACATATTCACAGAAATAGAAGCAAAAGAAAATAGGAAACTTCACTAAAATTGCAAAGTGAATCAAACATATTTAAAGTGACTACCTGAACTATATCAACTGTCTTAATAATGTTGCTTCCTCCCTGCTAAAACAAGATCAGCACAGCACATGTCTTCTTTCTATTATTTGGGCTGATTGCAAGTGTTGCCACCACTCACCATATGCTCAGAGGCACGTTACCAAATTCTTCCAAGCTCCACAGGAAGTGTGAAAGACCAAGCCAAATTGTGTTTGCATTTTGACAAACTTGTAGGGCAGTACAATATCTCAGAGAGGAGATAGGTCTTGTGCTTCCCTGATGCATTCACTATAGCTGCCCAATTTCCCTGCTTTTTAAAGTTTGATATAAGTATCTGTTGGCTATAGGTACGTTCTTAAACCTCAAGGTTTTTTGGCTATTAGTGACTTCCTCTGCTTTTTAATCCGGGAGGTAAGAAATGGGATCCTGTGCAAGCTTGCTGAGAATGGATTGATCATTTGCATGCTTATTAAGTTCAGTGGGATTTACTCCCCTGCAATCATGCTTACCATAGGTGAAACTGACCACAGGGGATGGGGAGGAGAGGGGGAGGGAGGGGAGGAGGACAGGTTTGTTCATTTGCATGTTTATTAAGTTCAGTGGGATTTACTCCCATGCAGTCATGCTTAGGATAGGTAAAACTGACTGAGGGGAGGGAGGGATGGCTGGAGTAGGCAGGGAAGAAGGAAGAGGGGAGACGAGGAGGAAGGGAGAGGAGAGGGGAAGGAGGGGAAAGCCAAGTCTGATCATTTGCATGCTTATTGAGTTCAGTGGGATTTACTCCTATGTAATCATGGTTAGGATAGGTAAAATGGACCATGTGGGAGAAGCAGGGGGAGGAGGAGAGGGAAGGAGAAAGGGAGGGGAGAGGGGAGGAGAAGGAGGGGGAGGGGAAAGGAGGGGATTGAAGGGAGAGGGGCAAAGGAAGGGGGAAGGGGAGGACAGGTTTAATCATTTGCATGCTTATTGAGTTCAATGGTATTTACTCCTGCGCAATCATGTTTAAGATAGGTAAAACTGACTATGTGAAGGAGGAGGGGAGGGGAGGGGAGGGGCAAGAGGGAGGGATAGGAGGGAGGAGAAGGGAGGGTGGGTTTGATCATTTGCATACTTTTTGAGTTCAGTGGGATTTATTTCTGTGCAATCATGCTTGAAAATGGAAATGGACTGTCTTCAAGTCATTCCTGACTTATGGCAACCCTATGAATAGAGTTTTCATGGTAAACGATATTCAGAGGTGGTTTTACCATTGCCTTCTTCTGAGGCTGAGAGGCAGTGACTGGCCCAAGGTCTCCAAGTGAGCTTCATGGTTGTGTGGGAATTTGAACCCTGGCACATGTAGCCTCTCACCCAAATTTAAACCAAAGTTGTCCCTGGCCACATCCACACCAGACCTTTATTTCACTTTGGACTGTCTTGGCTTCTCCCAAAGAATCCTGGGAAGTGTAGTGAGTGAAGGGTGCTGAGAGTTGCTAGGAGATGCCCTGTTCCCCTCACAGACCTTCAATCAGAGCAGCTGACTGTTAAACCAGTCTGGCAACTGGAGCTCTGTCAGTGGAATAGGAGTCTCCTCTCAGCACCCTTCACAAACTACACTTCCCAGGATTCTCTGTCTCACATGACTGTCTCACATGAAATCAAAGTCTGGGGTGAGTGTGGCCCCGATTAGCCTAGCCAATCAGCTGTGAGTCTGGCTTTTAGAACACTGACGGTTCTTACTGAGCATGCCTGACATCATTCAGTTCAATGCAAAATTTAATGAATTAATTAAAAATCAGGAAGGCATTTTTTAAACTTTTAAACTGCAGAAGAGGAAGGTCAGAGTATGGGGCTGTTGGATCGATATGCTGGTCCTGCTGGTCTTCCAGTGCTCAGACAAAACATGCACAGGATAAAGCCACTGATAGTTGCAAGCTAGGTCCCGTTTTCAAGTAATCAGCCAGACACTCAAATAAGTATTAAGAGTCACTTTACTGACAAGAAGTTTTAGGATACACGTTACAAGCTCTTTCTCTCCACTACAAAGTTCTCGACCCCCACTGCTTTTCCCCACACTAGACTGGCTGCTCTGCCCAGTCTTATAGATAAGGCCAGCTGCAA
The DNA here is from genome assembly GCF_030035675.1 of Rhineura floridana. NCBI lineage: Eukaryota > Metazoa > Chordata > Lepidosauria > Squamata > Rhineuridae > Rhineura > Rhineura floridana. The sequence goes on along the minus strand of NC_084481.1, from coordinate 1,458,671 downwards.
GAGCCACGGTTGCCTGGTAACATGTCCTTGGGATTGGCACGTCTTCTGAGCTTCTTGGCCTTGCTACCTTGCTGTGGAAAAATACATTCAGGCACTCTTTCTTTGCCAACAGGGGCATGGTCAGTAACAGGATTACAGGTACACTGTGAACATGGCTGATTTTTAATGAATTTCAACAGATTATGACGAGGTGCGCCTGGTGCCAACACTGTTATCTTTTCGGCGCCAGGTCAAGTCTTTCCTCTTCTCTCAGGCATTTTAGCATGTCTTTTTTAAAAAAAATTTAAAACTTTTAATTGTGTTTTTAAATTGGTTTTTGTGTTTTAAAATTTGTATATTTGTTTTTAATGTTTTTAATTGCTGTAAACCACCCAGAGAGCTTCAGCTATGGGGCGGTATATAAATGTAATAAATAAATAAATATATGAGAACTCTGACAGAAAAAAGTCTCTGTAGTAATCCCCAGTATGTTCAGTGCAAGTAAGTGTGTATGGGCACTTATGGGAGCAAGTCCTATTGAACATAGTGGGACTTACTTCTGAGTAAACTTGCATAGGCTTGGGCTACACAAAGCATTATAGAAATTAGTTATTTTTATCAGTCATGCAAATAAATGGTTCTCACAAAGTAGGTGGCTTGTGCCAGTTGAAAAGGTTCAGCCAGTTACTTATCCTGCTAACTGCACCTCAAAGGTAGGGCAAAAAACAGCCTAGAGGGGAGAAGTCTTGCAGTAAATCCACACGCATACACTTCCCGGAATTCACCAAAACTCCTTCTTGCAATAGCTTTTCTTTTCTGCATCTCTCTCTCTCTCTCTTTCTCTCTTTCTCCACACACCCCTCCTAATATCCCCATGTTTCCATCTCTTGAAGTTTGCAAATAATTTACTGGGTTCTTGCACAGAAGTCAACAGAAGCTGTTTTGGACAAGAAAGGCATTCATTTTTTTGTTTGAATGGTATGCTCCAAGCAAATGTGGTTGATACTTAATGTATCATGCTTAATGATGTCACTAGGGCCCACCCCATGACATCACTAGGGCCCGCCCTGTGACATCTCAGGTTTTGGGATGCTTCTGACCTGGCAACCCTAGGAGAGACGTATAGTTCCTATGTGACATACTGTCAAGCATTTCCTTATGAAAAGTTATGTTTATAGGTATTAATTTCATTTTTAAAGTGAAACTTCTCTTAATTGCTTTTCTGGCATGGCAAAGGAAACCAGGGTAGTGAGTTCCAGGAAGTAGCTGCCTCAGGAGAACTGAACTCACAGTTCACGAGCTTACTAAAACATTGTACCTGTGCAATGAAGCTTTTCCACGCATGTACACTTTGTATGCTAGAGGACTCACCTTTGGTTCATCTACAGCTGTGTGGGAAAATCCATTCTCAACTTTGACACGTGTGCTGACACCATACAGATGTTCAACACTTCATTACAGAAAAACAAACTTCGTAATCTTGGCTTTCGAAAGTAGCATATCCAAAGGAATTTCAAGTGAACAGTTCCTCTGCAAGTTTGTAGAGAAATCAGGGCACATTAGACAGTTCAGATCATTATGGTAGGATGACTTGCAAGATATACATTTACTTTCTAGTCACTGTTATTTAGTTTACACAACTATTTTGCATGTGGAAAATACTGTATTTAAATTGATTTGCTTTTTTGTAAACTTCACAAGTCATAGTTCCTTGTTCAATTTAAATACATAAATTGGGTTTTTTGTTGTCGTTACCTATTAAAACTTCCCCCCAGAAACATCTTTTATAGTGACCAGTGCCTCAACCCTTCTGTCCCCCCAATTTTTGTCTTTGCCCCCCCCCAATAAAAATTGTCTCGTTACCCCCCTGTCTACCAGCAAATCTCACACACACCATTTTGGTATTACATAAGTTTGGATGAGAAAAGTTAAATAAGGTGCATTATTATTTTTCAACTTTTTAACAAACTGAGGAAGAAAAGCCCCCCAGACATGCACACAGACAATATTCCAGCTCCCCATTGCCTGGGTAAGTTAGTAAGGTCTCATGAGGCTACCTGGGCCTGGAGAGCCAGCTCACACCTCTCTGCTTCTTCTCAGGTCCTGCCCTGGACTAGGCAGGGCTGCTGCACAGTCTATGCCCAAAAGCCTAGGCCCACCCATGAGATGTACTAATAACACCCACCACCTCCAGAGGCTGCCTGAGCACTTCCCCCTGGGAAGGGAGAGATGCTCTGCAGTGGATAATAATACTGTCCTTCCTGCCTTTCCTTCCCCCAGTTGCAAACCCTTTTGCTTGCCAACTCCCTTCCTCATCCATCCAGATTTGTGTTCATTTCATTCACACTTTCAACTCTTATGTTTGCTGTGTTCACATTCCCTTGGTAAGTTTGCCCTGCCCCTCTCTTTAGATACCTAAACTATATTTCTAAATGCTCAACTGAAGTTTTAAGTTACTGCAATACTAGAAATTTAGGAACTAAAGGAAAATTTTGCTAGGCAGAATTATCATTTGGGGGGACAAAGCCCTCATTGCCCCCCCATGCCATACCCCTGCCTCTGTGTGTGTTTATTTTTAATGTTGCGTTAGGTTACTTAGGTGTGCAGCAGCCAAGGCCAGTACCTTGTAGTCAGTCTTCCAAACTCTGGTCTAGGTTTTGTCACCACTGCTTATATTCCAGTCTAATTCCCATAGTTTCCGAAGACCTTCCGCCATTCCCAAATCATTACTCACCAAAAGGTGATAGAATTTGGACAGTAGTCTCTTATGCACACTCTCTAGAGAGGAGAGGAGATGTTTAAAAGGGATGATGCTTTAATATGGGGTTGCCAAATGAACTTGCCCACTTGGTACCAGGCTAACCATGAAATACCTGAGTCAACTGAGTTTTCTACATATCTTTGGGACATGGTGTCCATGCAGTTTGTAGTAGCTAACCAGTTTGGTTTTTTTAAAACTTTCTGAATTGGCAGTTCAAGCCACAAAGCCGTTTTTACTTGCTGGCTTCCATTTGTTCAAATATTACATATTCATTTAGATTGGCTTTTGTGGGTCTTTGCTAATTCCGCCAAAGAAGCAAGGTGTTGGCATTTTTTAAGATAAACTTGCCCAATGCAATCTGTGGTGCATGACAGCATGATACTTCTGTCAACATGCATGTAAGTCAAGCAGATCTGTATTCAAGTATTCAGATGAAAAGTTACACTATTCTTATTACTATGCTGATCAGAATTTTAGTGTTTGCGGGTTTTCATCAGGCATCTGAAGTACATATTTGTGTGTATCCCTGCAGCCTGACATGTGTTATCAATGTATTTCTCCAGGACCTTCTTAAAATCATGTTTTCTCCATTTCAGATGGCTTTGTTGGAAGAGGTTTGCCTGGAGAGATGGGGCCCAAAGGGCTGATTGGTGATCCAGGTTTCCCAGCTATTCATCCAGGTCCTCCAGGTTTTGATGGTGAACCTGGATTACCTGGTTTTCCTGGTTCCCCCGGCCTTCCAGGAAGTCCAGGTAAGAAGCCAGAACATTTGTAAACAATTAACATGTTTAGAAAAACTTACGTGATTGTACTTAAAATAAGTTTCCTTGTTTTAAGGTACTCTGAAACAATTGAAATTTTAAACTTTCCACTGGGTAATGGATCCTAAAGCTTTAAGTAGCTTTAGACATCTATTTTAATTTCTTTGTTTCTTTCTGTTAGTTAACCTGACTGCTATTTATCCAGATGCTATTGAATTGGGACTGAGAGATCTTGGAATTTGTTGGGTAATGTCATGTGGTAGCACATGTGTTTGCCACAGTGTAAGTTGACACATGGCAGGAAACCAGAACTAGAACTGGGTTTTTGTTACATGCATGTGCTGCAGTCCTATGGGTATTCGTATAGAGTGTATGTTTACCTGGAAAACATTATATGGGATAGCTCTGTCTATATATTTGAGGGTGACAAGTTAGCTGCACGTCCACTGTGTATTGTATCCAGAACAGGTGTGGAAAATCTTCAGCCCTCCAGAGCTTTATATAGCAACATCTGAAGGGTCAAATGCTGTTTACACCTGATCCAGAGTCATGCTTTTCCTCAGTCTTTTACAGATATGAGATATATACAATTGAGCAGCAATGTGAGTGGTAAAGCAGAGCCGTGGAGCTACTGTCTTGACACTGCTACTTACTTACTTGCTTATTTATTTATTTAATATCCTGCCCTTCCTCCCAGAAGAAGCCCAGGGTAGTGAACAAACACATTAAAAGCACTTTAAAACATCTTAAAAACAAACGACTTTAAGACATATTAAAACAAAACAACTTTGAAAAACAACGTTAAAAACATATTAAAAAGCACAGATGCAGACTGGCATAAGATCGCTACTTAAAAGGCTTGTTGAAAGAGGAAGGTGCCAAAAATATAACATTTAAGGGGAGGGAATTCCAAAGTGTTGGTGCTACAAGACCAAAGGTCCGCTTCTTATGTTGTGTGGAGTGGACTTCCTGATAAGATGGTATCAGCAGGAGGTCCTCACCTGTAGAGCGCAGTGATCGACTGAGTATATGAGGAGTAAGACAATCTTTCAGGTATCCTGGTCCCAAGCTGCATAGGGCTTTGTACACCAAAACTAGAATCTTAAACTTGGTCCGGTACTTACCTGGATGGGGCTGGGATGGCAGCGAGGTCAGGGCTGTGCAGGTGAACCAGTGGGACTGCCAGACTGGGGGTGGAACACACCCAAGTGTGGAAGAATGGTTAGCAAAAATTTGGAAGGTAGCAATAATGTATAAACTTACAGACTTGATTAAGCTGAGAGATGCTAGACAAAAGAAAGAACATTTTAAAGATAAGTAGGATCCTCTAATTTATGAAGAATAAATATAAATGTGGTTTAATATAATAGCTTCTCTATGTAGTAAAATGTTAATATATGTATATTATAAGTATTTATAATGTGTATTTTGTTATTTGGTGTAATGACATTTAATAAAGTTTAATTTAATTTTAAAAAAGAAACAAAAGATCGGTGCTGTTGTGAGGGCAGCTCCATCCCACCACATGCGCTGCGACTGACAATTCATGAACAGATTTACGATTAAACTAGCTAGGACAGAGCTAAATTTTTTTGTAAAAAGGAATTTTCTGACAAGCTTTTGAACATTTTTGAACTCTTCCTGAACTGTTGGACAATTCTAGTCCTCTCCTAAATAATATTTGTCAACATGCCCTCCCCAGGTTGGTCTTCCATTTTTGGGAACATAACTATGAATGCAGTCTTAATATTGTTTTTAACATTGCTGAAGAAAGCCATGTGCTTGACTCCTACTCCTTCCAGTCCTCCACTCTTAGCGTATTGCTTCCTTCATCCACCAATTTCAACTAACAATAGATTTTTATTCAACGTTACATGAGTGGAAATTTCTCAGAAGACAGTTTTCTGAGAAAAGCTGCTGGAGAATTTCATCTCCCTATGCAATATCTATCCATATAAGAGAGAGAAATGCCAGACGTCCAAGCTGAATTTAGAAAGGGAAGAGACACCACAGATCATATAGCAAACATACGTTGGATAATGGAACAGACCAAGGAATTTCAGAAGGAAATCACCCTGTGCTTTATAGACTACAGCAAAGCCTTAGATTGTGTAGATCATGAAAAACTATGGAATGCTTGAAAAGAAATGGGGGTGCCACAGCATCTGATTGTCCTGATGCGCAACCTATACTCTGGACAAGAGGCTACTGTAAGGACAGAATATGGAGAAACCGATTGGTTCCCAGCCAGAAAGGGTGTGAGACGGGTGCATTTTATCATCCTATTTGTTTAATCTATACGCAGAACATATCATACAGAAAGTGGGATTGGACCAAGATGAAGGAGGTGTGAAAATTGGAGGGAGAAACATCAATAATTTAAGATATGCAGATGATACCATACTACCAGCAGAAACCAGTAATGATTTGAAACGAATGCTGATGAAAGTTAAAGAGGAAAGCACAAAAGCAGGACTACAGCTGAACATCAAGAAGACTAAAGTAATGACAACAGAAGATTTATGTAACTTTACAGTTGACAATGAGGACATCGAACTTATCAAGGATTATCAATACCTTGGCACAATCATTAACCAAAATGGAGACAATAGTGAAGAAATCAGAAGAAGGCTAGGACTGGGTAGGGCAGCTGTGAGAGAACTAGAAATGGTCCTCAAATGCAAAGATGTATCGCTGAACACTAAAGTCAGGATCGTTCAGATCATGGTATTCCTGATCTCTATGTATGGGTGTCAAAGTTGGACAGTGAAAAAAGCAGATAAGAGAAAAATCAACGCATTTGAAATGTGGTGTTGGAGGAGAGCTTTGTGCATACCATGGACTATGAAAGACAAATAATTGGGTGTTAGAACAAATTAACCACAACTATCATTAGAAGCTAAAATGATGAAACTGTGGTTATCACACTTTGGACCCATCATGAGAAGACATGATTCACTAGAAAAGACCATAATGCTGAGAAAAACAGAAGGGAGTAGAAAAAGAGGAAGGCCAAACAAGAGATGGATTGATTCCATAAAGGAAGCCACAGACCTGAACTTACAAGATCTGAACAGGGTGGTTCACGACAGATGCTGTTGGAGGTCGCTGATTCATAGGGTCGCCATAAGTTGTAGTCGACTTGAAGGCACATAACAACAAATATCCAAGAATATTTGGCAAAATTTCCTCCTCCAAGTTTGGTGCCCATGAATAGCATAGAGAATTTTGGGAGGCCATTTTTGCTGAGCTTACATTAAATCTTTTGAGAGAAAAATTGCCTGCCTGCTGCTATTGTTTGCGTCAGACGAAAGAAGATGGAGAAAAGGCAGAGTTAGAAATGACAGCTATTTGGGACCTTGAAAGGAGTACTGTAGAACGGTCACACACATTCCCTTTTGGTGTCACACTTTGGTCACTGGTAAAATTAGTTTTGCAGGTTTTAAAAGCGCTTCAAGATGTACCCTGGAAAAATCAAAATTAGGGATGCTCCCCAATTTCTCCCTGATGGAAGTTTACCTCAGAATTAACTATTCTGATGTGCCTTTGTCCTGGTCATGGAATAACACTGTATGCATTAGGTTTATCACAGTTTATTTCATGTTTTTTCACCAGAGATACACATTATGCTGCATCTTAGCATACCCTTCTCTTGTCAGAGAGTGGCACAACACAACAGTTTTTCATGTATATCCCTTCCACATTCATCAACATACAGACAGCCATTTCTCACATTAACCTCTCCCATCCCTCTCGCCTCAAGTCTGTACTCTCATAAGGTGTCAAGGAAGGGAGAATGGTCTACAACTCTCAGTACCCAAGCATTACCTCCTGTGCTCTCTGTCAAAAACATGCATACAGATGAACTTTGTGGTTTTAAGGCTGCCATCCAGGCTGCAGTAAAAGACCTGTCTGAGTACTGAGAAAGCTGAGTCCAAGGGCATATCCCTGTCCACCAGGCCCTGTCTAGCCCCAGTCTCAGAGCTTGTCCCTCAGCCTGAGCAACTTGCCTCAACAGAGAGGACTTTGCTTGACTGACCTTCTGTTCCCTTTCCCTGCCACTGCCCCTTCAAATGTTCAGTTGTTCCCTTTGTGACTGGCCATCATAGGAGTTTTCTTAAGGAAAATGTAGAACTGCTCCATGTGATTTGATCTCGATTTGCACACAAGTGCACACTGCTGTAACACATCAGCGCATTCTCCTTGTGTGTGCATGCACTTTCTTATAATCACAATTCATGACATTTGGAAGTCTACACAGAATGGGAAAAATCCAAAGAACTGGGGATTTGAGTGCGCTAATGTAGGAGAAAAGAAGTACCTTAGGCCGTGGAGAGTTTTACTCACTGCTGATCTAACTTGTCTCTTCCTAATTCTGTTAGGCCCAGGAATGACTCCTGTGGTTAGTGAAGGGTAGCATGTTCTTTTCAAAAAATATTTTCCAGAACCTCATATGCTCTCAAAGCTTTTTGTCACAGTATTTTCAGGTTCTATATAGCATGTATCAAATTTTTAGAAAGCCTACAGAACTTTAGAATTTGTATTCTATACTTCTGAGGACAAAGGCCACCAGGAACTCCATCCGTGAGAGGAAAACCAAGATATTTCTGGGATTAGAGCACTATAAAACAAAAAACCTAATGATGTGTCTTGCAACATGTTTGTAATTTATTTCCTCTTAATCTCTCTTCATTTTATTACCTATTAAGAACTGCATAACATTCCCATGAGAACTGTACAAATCTGGTTTAGAAATTCCATATAGCATAGAGCAGCACATTAGGAAAATACCTGTTTCATGCTGACACTGAACATCTTATCCATGAGGAGAGAAAATTATTACTAGATCAATTTCTGTTCTTCTTGTAGGTAAGAGTTCTTTCTGCCCACCCTGCATATGTTGTTTCTAGATTTTTTAAGTGCTATATGTTTTGAACATCACCTGACTTTTATCTCTTTTGTAAATTGTGTTGTACGCTACCTTGATATATTGTATGAGGGGCTGTCTATAAATGTTTTATTTATGAATGAATGAACTGACTTACATTGCATTTAAACAGATTGATGACAGAGATATCTCTCAATCTGGAAATAATGGGCATTACTTAGACTTAGTATTTGGGGTAAGGTTAATACACAAGATGAATATTTTGCCACGGACAATTTATGTGGTTCATGTTATTCCATTATCTGTGCATTTTTGAAAATTTGATGCAGCACTTTGAAAGTTTTCTTGGAGGACTTTTTCATCTCGTTTTTTCACTTTAAAAGATGCAGTTGTAAATATTGGAAGGAGGATTTAATTTTCCAGATCTTAGTTAACACTATAAGGCATTCCTTTTAGCTCGTATAAATTATCCCCGCATGGCTAATCTTGGAGATTATTATTTTGCACCCCTTTATGAATGGATGGCATTCAGATCTACATATCTCTATATGTATATTTCCACCTGCAATTTATTTATTTATTTATTACATTTATATACCACCCCATAGCCGAAGCTCTCTGGGCGGTTTACAGCAATTAAATTTCAGCAGCTAGGAAGGTGTGGCATGTAAAGTCTTGTCATTTCCATTTATACTTTGGCCCATATGCTCATGCTAAATTAACGCAGACTTGAAAACAGAGAGGCAACTCGTTTTGTGGAAGTGGGCCGATAATTGGATTTATATATTAGATCACTTAATGGGATCGGCTGGAGGATCGTAGTCATTTCCATTTACCTATCATTGCTGAGTGACAATAACTTCAGTGACAACACTTTTTGGGTGTCTATTTATGGGCTGTCAGTGCTTCTGCAAGTGAGGGAATTGACACTTGAATTGAATTGAAACTTTATTTTTACAACGCCCTTTTTCCAAACTGGAACTCAGGGCAGCTTACAAATAAAACTACATGTAGTTAAAAACATAGAAAAACATACAATTAAAATACAATTAAACTATGCACAACCTTAAAACCGTAAAAGGCACTTAAAAATCTAAAAACAATTTAAAATAATACAGATAATAATGTAAAACAGTAAAACAAGTCTTGTAAAGCCCAATTCTAAACACCTTCTATCCCAAAGGTCTGTCGGAATAAAAAAGTCTTTACTTGCCAACGGAAGGATGGCAAGGAGGGGGCCATTTGTGCCTCCATAGGAAGGGAGTTCCAGAACCTAGGAGCAGCCACCGAAAAGTCCCTATCTCGCGTCCCCACCAATCATATTTGCGAGGGTGTTGGGACTGAGAGAAGGGCCTCTCCTGAAGATCTCAGGGCCCGGACAGGCTCGTATAGGGAGATACAAATAGCCTGGACCTGGGCCATATAGGGCTTTAAAGGTCAAAACCAGCACTTTGAATTGTGACCGGAAACAAACTAGCAGCTAGTGGAGCTGTTGTAACAAGGGAGTTGTATGGTCCCTGTAACCAGCCCCTGTTAATATTCTGGCTGCAGCTCTTTCTACCAGTTTAAGTTTCCGAACAGTCTTCAAAGGCAGCCCCACGTAGAGCGGTTACAGTAGTCTAGTAGGGAATAATTGGGTCTTTGCAGAAAGCTAAGCCCATTATAGTTTTTTTATAAAGGTTTATTGGAATGTTGTAAAATTGGATGTTCAGTATCTTATGAATGAATGGGATAGAAAGTTTGAGCTAAATGGAACACTCTTTCAACTGAAAGTTGCTTTTGCATCTATATGTAGTATTTCTTTCGGTTTCAGTTGAAATTGATTCAACAAAAATTGATATTCCCGGTACACTGAACTCCACAGTGCCTTTATAGGAAGGAATTGGCTGGTTTGAACAGATGTTAATGCTGATAATGCCTCTTTGAGTTTTTTTTGTTTCTGGTCAGAAATTATTGTTTGTATTAAATTTGTTTGGGGAAAATCCTTAATACTTTTTAATTATATTCCTGTGATGTGGGGACTAACAAGTGGACAAAAGTGGATCCTGGGAGCCCTTATGGTTGCAACGAGACTTCTGCTGCAAGGCTGGAAGGATAAACACCCACTATCTACTACTCGGCGGTCTGAAGACCTCACTGCCCTTTCAGTGTTTGAATGCATAGCTAATGATCATCAGTCTTGTTTGGATACTTATCTGAACATACGGACAGCTTATATTAATCTATATAAGTCAGCACTGTTTTATTATTTTATTGTTAAAGTGACATGATAATGTTTCTTTATTTTTGTTACATTTGCAATAAAACATATATATTGAAACAAATATTCTAATTACCTTATTCTACAGATTATTCTGTTGGAGTGAAGGGACTTCCAGGGGTTCCTGGTCCTGCAGGAAACCAAGGTTACCCAGGGCCACGAGGACAAAAGGGAGTGAAAGGTAAGAGTGCATCCAGACTGGTGCTTTAATGTGTTTTCTGATACTGATTGTCATGCAAGGAAGAAGCTTAATCTGTCCTATAACCTAAGACCTGTTGTCTTTTCTTCTTGATTAGAAGTTTGGTACTGTCCCTATCTCATTGGTCCTCATTTTAAACCTTTTTTTTTAAAAAACATTTTTTGGGGAGGCGGTGATTTATACTTTTTTTAACCTATTAAATCATTCATCTAGGCACCATGCTGATTTTAACTGCTATATTCTTTTAAGATACCTGGGGGCTCAACTACCTGAAAAAAAACCCTTTTCTCTGGATACCATCCTGCCTGTGATCTGAGATCAACCAGAGAAGTCCTGCTAGTTGCTCCATCATCGAGGGATATTTGGTTAACTTGTACCTGGTGTAGTCTTTTTTGGCAGTGACACCTTGGCTGTAGAATGAGCTCCCTCTTGGGATTAGGCAGACTACACAGAGCAGGTCCCAGTGACCGTGGAAAGGATTTTTATTTCACTGTGCCTTTAAGTATTAATAGTAGCTGGTAGCTATCCTGTTTTTCAGATGTGGGAAATATTGTGAGTAAGGCACTTGGATTTACTGGTTTAAGAGTTTTGTGGCTAATGGTTATATTTCTTTTTTATGCTATTTCATGTTGTAATCTGCCATGTGACCTTAAGGTGAAGGGTGAGATATAAATTTTAATATTAAATGAAAGCTGTGGCTGAAATGAGCAACTGCATAATCCAGAACCAATCAACCCTGGAAATCCCAATCCTATTCACTAATAGGCAAAAAACCTTGTGGTTTAAGAATGTACATATAACCCACAGATATTTCTATAAAAACTTTAAAAAGCAGGAAAATTGGGCAGCTATAGTGAATGCACCAGGGGAGCAGGAGACCTGGCCTCCTCTCTGAGATATTGTACTGCCCTGCAAATTGGTCAAAATGCAAACACAATTTGGGTTGGTCTTTCACAGTCCAATCCACGTGCTGTGTAGCTTGGAAGAATTTGGTCACATGTGCCTCTGAGCATACGGTGAGTGGTGGCAATACCTGCCATCTTCAAAGATGGAGAATTATATTTTTATATGTTTCTTGATGTTTCTTACTTTGCTTCATTTCTGTTACTATTGTTTCTACAAACTAATCTAGAAAATTTTATTTATGACATTATTCATCGTAGAAACCTGTGCCAAATTTAGTTTTATTAATTTCAAAGCCTTTTTATTGGTCAGTGTCATATGATGGTGAAGACAGCCTTTTGTGTTTCAAATTGGAGGTTATGTTCTATTTCTATTTAGGGTGCATTAATAGTTGAATCTGAAACTGCAGTTTGATGTAAAATCAGACTGATTACAATATGTTGCTACTTCAGCAATGACTCTTAGCTGTTTGGAAAAAAGAGGATGCATGTTTTCAGCCTGCTATGTCTAAACCACTTCATGTAAGGCAAAGTGGGCATGGTCAATTAAAAACATAGAGCACACCTAGAATTTTACTAGAATATATTTCACCTCCCACTGTTTTATCTTCTGCAAACTGAGACACTCCTCATGTCCACTGAAGACTATTCTGCAGAATAGTCAGTGCCATTATTCCACAATTATTTTTGGAGTGTTTTTAGCGTAAATTTTGCAAAGTGTTGCTGTGCTTCGCATATTCACAGAAATAGAAGCAAAATAAACTTCACTAAAATTGCAAAGTAAATCAAACATATTTAAAGTGACTATCTGAACTATGTCAACTGTCTTAATAATGCTCCCTGCTAAAACAAGATCAGCACAGCACATGTCTTCTTTCTATTATTTGGGCTGATTGAAAGGTAGGGAAGGAGGGGAGTAGGATTGGAAGGGGATTGAAGGGAAGGGGCAAAAGAAGGGGGAGGGAAGGACAGGTTTGATCATTTGCATGCTTATTGAGTTCAATGGTATTTAATCCTGTGCAATCATGCTTAAGATAGGTAAAACTGACTATGTGAAGGAGGAGGGGAGGGGAGGGGAGGGGCAAGAGGGAGGGATAGGAGGGAGGAGAAGGGAGGGTGGGTTTGATCAATTGTATACTTTTTGAGTTCAGTGGGATTTATTTCTGTGCAATCATGCTTAGAAATGAACTGCCTTCAAGTCAGTCCCAATTTATGGCAACCCTATGAATAGAGTTTTCATGGTAAACGGTATTCAGAGGTGGTTTTACCATTGCCGCCTTCTGAGGCTGAGAGGCAGTGACTGGCCCAAGGTCTCCCAGTGAGCTTCATGGCTGTGTGGGGATTCGAACCCTGGTCCCCCAGGTCATAGTCCAACACTGACCCAGGGAAGGGGCAGGGAGGGGAGGAGGAGGGGAGGAGATTGGGTGGGTGGGCACTGGGCACAGGGGAAGCTCCTCTCCTTTCCAAAATGAAAACATTATGAACAGTATCATTGCTTTTCAGCGTTTCCCTCACCTTTTTATGCTACAGCAGGCACATGTAGCCTCCCACCCAAATTTAAACCAAAGCTGTCCCTGGCCACATCCACACCAGACCTGTATTTCACTTGGACAGTCTTGGCTTCTCTCAAAGAATCCTGTCAAGTGTAGTGAGTGAAGGGTGCTGAGAGTTGCTAGGAGATGCCCTGTTCCCCTCACAGACCTTCAATCAGAGTGGCTGACTGTTAAACCAGTCTGCCCACTGGAGCTCTGTCAGTGGAATAGGAGTCTCCTCTCAGCACTCTTCACAAACTACACTTCCCAGGATTCTCTGGGGGAAACCATGACTGTCTTACATTAAATCAAAGTCTGGGCTGAGTGTGGTCCCCTGATTAGCCTAGCCAAGCAGCTGTGAGTCTGGCTTTTAGAACACTGACAGTTGGTTCGTACTGAGCGTGCCTGACATTATCATTCAGTTCAATGCAAAATTTAATTAATTAATTAAAAATCAGCAAGGCATTTTTTAAACTTTTAAACTACAGAAGATGAAGGTCAGTATGGGGCAAGGTTGGTAACAGTATTACAGGTACTCTGTGAACATGGCTGATTTTTAATGAATTCCAAAATTATGAGAACTCTGACAGAAAAAAGTCCAAAGGGGGTCTGGGTTTTCCCCCCTCTCTTCTTACATTTTGAACTCTTGATTCCCTCTGACTATTTTGTTTATTGCCATGAAAATTTACAGGATTGTTAAGCAAGCATTTCTGAGTTCAGGACTATAAGGTTTGTAAGGTTTTGTTTTGAATTGAGCTCATGGGAAGCATCAGAATGGCAAGGGAGGGTATTTTCAATTTAACATTGTGGAATGTGAAAAATCCACGCTGACTATAGTATACAGCAACTCTCGTGGCTGTATAATATCAAGATTCCCTTTTTTGCAAGGGACAAACCTTTCCATATCCTGAATAGTATTTATTGCTGGGGACTGCACTGGAAGAATTACAACCAATTCAGCATTGTTATTATTGTTGTTTAAAGTAGAGAGCATGAAATGTGGTAAAGGGCTGACCTTTAGGCATAACAGATGAATGTGCATAAAAAATCCCAGCAACCCATCCCTGGAAAGCAGCAGGGAGGTCACGGTGATTTGCACCTGAGAGATGGAGAGGAAGAGATGTTCTTCCAGTTGCTGTTCCTCCCCCTCCCCTGACCTATCCATCTTGACAAAGTCTGGGATATTCAGCCGATATGTTTCCATAGATGCCACTTGTTAGAAGACGCTTCTTGATAGGGGACTACTCTGCAATGTACTGATTATTTTGTTGTTGTTTTAAATGTAGTCTGGAGGGCTAGAATTCCTCAAGAGGAGAGGTTAGTGTTCTAAGATTGGGGATTGGACAGAAGAAAGTTAATGGAGCCATAAAGACTGCTGAAACTCCCTTTAAAAAGTGACAAAGTTGCTGGGCACATCCTTTGTTATGGAAACTACAGGTAATATGGCTCAAGAAGTCTAGGAAATGGTTGGAGAAGTTAATTCTACCTTATTCCACCACCACCCCCAGCCAATATACTTGTGCATAAAAACAATTAAACTAAGTCTTACTCAGAGCAGACCTATTGAAAGTAATGAACCTAAGCTAGTCATGTCTATTAACTTCAATGAATCTACCCCGAGTATGGATAGCACTGAATACCACCCAACAGAAGTATTTTTGCGGAGTTGGACTGAGAGGGAGACAGAACGTGAGCTAAATTTTTGAGGGTCTGTAATCTGACAGCATGCAAGTATATAGGGGATCTCTCCTTAGGTCTGATGTGGACTTGGATTTGGCTCTCAGTATTTAACAGTACAATTTCAAATCAGCTTAATCTATATATTTAAAAACAAACGCAAATACCATTTTGTAATAAGCCTCCAGTGACCTCCTTCCAAACCAAACCAACCCTGGGTAAATGCTTTGTCCCTAGAACTCCTCAATACTTGGAGAAATGGGCTGAGTGTAAAAGGAGGATTATACTATAAATTCTACCCCTTTTACATGGAAAAATTATCCTGGAGATTTTTCATAATTTATAGGAACAAGATTGCCTTCTTCTTTGTGTATTTTTTTTGCAGGTGAGGCAGGAGATTGCGAATGTGCTGAAGGTACCGAAGGAAAAAGGGGTCCTGCTGGGCAGCCTGGTCCACCAGGTTTTCCAGGTCTAATGGGACAACTTGGGAGAAAAGGAGAAGCTGGAGATCAAGGCCAGCATGGAGTTCCTGGCTTTTCTGGTGCAAAAGTATGATATTCCGATAATATCTCCTATTTTCCATATTATTAAGCATGCTTGCTATGCCAATTTTTTTTGAAGATTCTTTATTTAGAAGATGTATGTATTGCTTTTCCACAAAAATGTTCTCAATGTAGTTTATATACTCAGGGCACAAGCATCGTTCCTGGGGCCCAATACACACTTGTAACATGGCTCCACTTCCACACAGGCATCACAACCCTGTCCATACAATCTTACGAGTCATAAAAGAAAAGTTGCATCTCCTAGATTTACGAAAGTACACCATGGCCCACACTGATGTTTTTCTGCCATGTCTCCACTTTGACATATCATCAGCCTTATAAACCTACTGACTATTTTGTAACCTTTTTATTATCCTATTGGTCTTCTTGTTTTAATGTACCAACACAGCTACATTTTATTAACAGACCAATTCACTTTAAAGCAGGGGTGTTGAACTATTGGCCTACAGTCCAAATGTGACCCATGGAGGTTCTGTATCCAGCTGACGGTGTCAGCAGTTAGGCTTGGGGGGAGAATTCTGTTGGCTTCAATAGAATACTTGTTTCAACATGCCGCAGTTAGGCTTTGGGGAAAAGGGTGAAAAGAGGGGTGTTCCCAAATCTAATTGCTGTATAGGAAGTGTTCTTCATCAAGAATGCAGCTGGGGAGGGAATGGTTAACTTGTCCTGATCCATTTGATGTCCATCACCAAGGGAGGGTGCCTGGACAGTAGAATGCCAGGAATAGACTGGAAACCTAAGGAAAGGAATGGTCAGGACCTTAGACAAAGATCAACGTGCTGGTTCAGGACACAGTTAACAGTCTTGCAACTGAGGTAGAAAACACAAGTTGTCTCATTAGTTCCTTGGAGCAACTGGCAGAGCTTTATAGTCTGGACTACGTACACGAGCTGAAAGCTGCAGTCTCAAGTGCTTCATCCAGCCAGCTAAATGATCCATACCTGTTTCTACAGCCATTGGTTCTTCTAGGTATGTGGTTTCAAGCTGCAGGGATTTGAGGGGGAGGCAGAAGCACCTTGAGCCTGTCATAATCCTCTCAGGAGTTTGTGATCCAGTCACCTGAGTTTGGTGGCAATGGTGTTTAGGGGACAAGATATAGGCTCCACTGCCAGTGGACCCATATGTTGAAGGGCCAGGCGGTGGATCTGTCTGCTACTCAGAGCTACTATAATAGAAGTACCCTGCATCTGAGAATTCTTGGTTTGAGACCATGACACACATGTGCACACACATCCCTCTGGCAATTGCTAGACAAGGGTGATTTTCATAGAGATCATAGCAAGCGGTTGCCCTTTCCCTCTCCACCTGTACTCTGAATGGAAAAAAATGTTTTTTTCAAGCCTAATTGCTGGGAGACTTATCCACATGGGAGCAAAACATCGTATTAAAAACGCTGCGTTTATCTCCGTTTTCTGTTTGCACAGTCCACATAGGGGGCTCAAAGCCAGCTGCAAACACAGTGGTTTTCATTCACACTGAAGGAAAGATAAGTCATGCAGCTTCCTAATGACCACGTCCTCTTAAGGACAAGATTTCACTTCCTCTGATTACCTTGGCAACCAAGCTTGCTCAGTTTGTTCCTGAGTTTCATATCCCCCCCCCCCCGAAGTATGATTATTTGTGTTTTTACTGCTACAGTCCAGCTGGAATGCAAATATTTGCTTGAACAGAGTTACGCTTTTGTGCACAGATTGGGGGGGAAGAAAAATAAAGCACCGTTTGCAGCAGGCTTGCAGAACTGGAGCCAACAGCCAAACCGGAAATGACATGAACAAGGAGAGGAGGAGGGAGTGGGTGTGGAGAGGGGAAGCATTGGAGTGAAGCATCTACAAGCTGAGATGCGAACTGGAGACGTATTTACCTTCCCTTTTCGGATTAAAACAGCATGTTTTTACTAAGGATTTAAAGGGGAAAACTGCTTTAACTGCT
This sequence comes from Rhineura floridana, assembly GCF_030035675.1. Lineage (NCBI taxonomy): Eukaryota > Metazoa > Chordata > Lepidosauria > Squamata > Rhineuridae > Rhineura > Rhineura floridana. Next base: position 1,441,217 of record NC_084481.1, on the reverse strand, counting down.
GATTGCCAGTCATGTCATGTGAATCATGCAAATTAAAAGGGGCTGTGAGTAGCACCAGACCTGCAGAGGGCTGGCCTCAGGCATGCCGGGGCCCTTGGGCATCAGCTTCCCCCGGGCCCTGGTGTATGTGTGCGTGCGGGTGCCCCCACCTACCTGTCACCTGCCTTTTAGTATTGCCTTAATGAAGATGGCAGCCACGGTTTCCCTAAGGGGATGAAGCCTTCACCGCCATCTTGGTTGATGGCACGTGTGCATGCTATGCGCGCGCATCTCTGCCATCAACCAAGATGGCGGCAGGGGCTTCAGCACCTTAGGGAAACCTCGGCCGCCATCTTCATTAAGGCAATGCTAAAAGGCAGGAGACAGGTAGGTGGGGCAAGGGAAGGGCGGGCACGCGGAAGCTCCCGCCCTGCAATCTGTAGCTGCTGCCGTGGATCGCTGAAGGTGAGCAGAGGGGCCCCTCAGGGCAGTGCCCCACCTGGCCACCCTTTAGAACCGGCCCTAGAGCTGTACTGAAACTCTGTGTGAACCAGCCCTAAGGCTGCCGTCCAGTACATGTCTACTCAGAGGTAAGCTTCATTGGGTTCACTGGGACTGACTCCCAGATCAGTGTGTGTTGAATTGCAGCCAGAGTATATGTGTGTGCATGTATCTATGCATACAAGTGCGCTGTATGCCTGTGTGTACCCTTGCATGGTGGTATAGCTGTGCTGTATGTGTGTCAGCTCTGGCACAATCAAATTTGGCTGTATCCATTTATTTGGTTCTGCCCACCAATGGCATGCTGTCCCCAGAAGGTTGGTCAAGAGGGAAAGTGGCCCTCAGGGTTAAAAAGGTTACCAACCCTGCTTTAAAGCTCTTATTTTTCTGACCTTTTTTCATTGCAAAATCATGAATTTACCTCATCAAAACAATTTCTCTTGCACATTCAATAGACAAAATAGATTGGTGGCTTAACCACTGTTGTGCCATAGTAGACCTGGAGGATTGATTGGTTTCCTTTAACCTTCTTTTGTTTCTGGCCAGACATAGCAGTGTGGGATGTATGTGAGAGAGAGAGCTGGGGCAGGGGGAGAGGGAGAGAAATAAGACATAAGCATGTCAATTAGGCAAATACAAATCTCTGTCTCAAACTAGAAGTCCTAGTTTAGCTGAGCGCACACACACACACACACACACACACACAGAGAGAGAGAGAGAGAGAGAGAGAGAGAGAGAGAGTGCTAGAGAAGTGCCTGGACCAGTAGCAACCGGAACAGGAGGCCAATCTGGCTCCCACAGGTGCACATATACACATAGAGGCTTTCCCTGATCCCTGCAGGATCCCTTTTCCCTGCTGAAATTAGACTTGAAAGGAGCACAGGTTATACTATGTTTGGTTGTGGTATACATACGTATGTGTGGGGTGCTCATGATAATTTCTCTAGCTTGCTAGTATGTCCACAGCCCCCCCAGAAGTTGATGACCTCTGCTTTAGAATGTGCTTGTCCTGCTCCAACACTGCTTCAAGTTCTGATTGACTCCTGCATTATATCACAAGATCTGGACCATATATACTTAGTTACAAGAAAACAAGTTTCTAGCAATATCCTCAAGAATGATCTATAATTTATTTACCCTCAATTTCCCCCTCCTAGGATGGGGTTGCTCCTTCTGCCTCCAGCTCCCAATAACATGTATCCTTCTGCCAAGCCATCCTCTTGGGCTCTGTAGGAAAAATGGTGAAAAGAGTTGATTAGGTGTTCCTTCAGTTAGTGGGCAGAGCTTCCTTGCCCTTCATGGCTCCTTTTTCCTCCCCATGACATGCAAAAAAAGAATTAATTATGTTAAAATAATCAAGCAGAATCCTATTTGTGGGGTTACTTTTTTATGTAGTTCCATTTCTACTATAACATTTCCACTGTGTGTATTCATGGGAATACTTCATGAGTATAAGCACAAAATGTTTCATAAGTGCATTTCAGAATTTGTCTCATATCATGACACAGTTGAACTGTTAATGGGCACTTTGCAAGAAGAAATGTTAAGAAATAGAGAGTTATGTAATATCCAAAAAAGTATAATTTATGCTTTGAGATTTATGAAATTAAATTGATGACCAAATATGACATTCCAGTTAGCCTACTAAATATTCTCTAGGGATACATCGAGACTATATATAATACAAGATAATCACTTGTACATTTCTGATACTTCTAAATTGTGTTTCCCAGTAGCTCCCTCTATTTAAGAAAGTCTACAAGCAATTTGAAAAATTGTACAAATAAAAGAGAGGACAAACTTTTAACATTAGGGGAGCAACTCTAACCCTCAGATTTAGCTTTTGCTTTTATTTCTATGGCTTCCCTCCATGTGTGTGCATTATTACATTAAATATACATTATGGGTTGTATTTAATGCAGTTCTAAAGAGATTGTTCCTTCAGTGCAAGCTCTCCTCCCTGCACACGCTGTACTGGGGGTTCTCCCGGCCCTCTGGAGCAGATTTGGAGAGGGTGTGGGGGGAATGTAAGGGAAGGAGAAATGGAGAAAGTCCCATTGCACTAGCAGGAGTCCTTGTGCTGGCTTCTGCTACCCCAGCAAGTTAGTTAAATATACTCATATATGATTTTTCTTGTATTGTCTATAAATAACCAGAATGAAGTTATTTCATAAAACTTTTTGTATAGCCGTTACACATGTAGTATTAATAATTAAGCAATATTTTTCACAGCTGTTGTCTCATGACAGCACTTGACTTTGTGTGGAAAAAGTGCAGCATGTGGAGCCCTCAGCTTCTAGAGTATTCAGAGTCAGCATCTTGCATCCAATTGACATTAGGGGAAAATTGGGGAATCAGCTTCAGGACTGTGAACCTAGGCTGAGCTCACCACTGTTCTCCAAGCTTAATTTGCAACCCTGTGAAAAATATTTTTTCTATACTCTGTCTCATTTCCCCCCATTTTAAGCAAAAATATCATCTTACCACTAATCTACAAAAGCAAACACTTTACCTGACATGCTGTGCCTACAACAGAGCATTCTCTCTCACTCACTCATACACACACACAGGGAAAATTGGTATTGTCTCTTCACCCTCTCATTCTGAAACCATTTTTCTTTTATGCCCTGCTCTTGCAAGAGAAAGCACACACTTTCCCCATACACTTTTGTATATTACTGAGATGACTGATTAATTTATTCTGATAATATCAACCACTAGGGATTCCCTGGTATACAAGGCCCCCCTGGACTACAAGGGCTAAAAGGAGATTCGCAATATGTTACAACAAAAGGTATGGTCAGAAATCTGTTTTGTCTGTTTGTTTGTTTTATTGCAAATGTAGTGCATTTATTTACTACGAGGCTTGTGTTTCACTTAAAGAATTTTTTTTCAGGTGCCAAAGGAGATCAAGGAATTCCAGGAATTCCTGGATCTAAAGGAGAAGATGGTGTGACAGGCAGAGATGGTAAAGATGGCTTACCAGGACGTCCTGGGCTTCCAGTAAGTAAGCACTTCACCTTCTCTACATCAACATGCTAACGGAGAATCTGTGGCCCTGCAGATGTTGTAGGAGTACAACTTCCCATTCATCACCCCTCACCATTGAAGAGGGCCTTTTCTGTGTTCATTCTGGAATGCCCTCTCCAAATGTCTGATGCTGATATCACAGCATTTTCAGTACTAGGTCTCTGAGGCACCTTACTATTTATCCAGGCATTTTAGATTGTATTTTGTAATTTTTCCTTGTTCTGCTATTTAGGTTTTAGTTTTCCTAGCCTGCCTCTTATCTAGCCGTATATTGTTATATCTGTTTTTTGATTTTTTAAATTAGTTTTATTCACAGTCTTGTACAGCACCCTGGAATCTTTGATGAAGGGCAGTTATGAAATGTTATTTTATAATTTATTTAAAATAACATGTGACGGGCTGCATATGTTTCATCACATTGTATGCTGTTTTGTGCTTCATACATATATACTTAGTAGATTTGCCTGCAATGCCAGAATAGATTTCTGCAGTGCTGGTGTTACACCATGGTTTCTCACCTTTCCTCAGTGCAGCAGTAGAAACTTCATATCCTAAGCATTGATTTGCTGGTGCAGCAAACTTCAGAATCAGGATGTTGTTCATAGGAGCATAAATTCAGCCCTATGGACAAATTGTCTATAAAGTGTATCCTGTTCCAACAGGAAGCCTACCTGACTGTCTTACCCAGTAACTTGTTCATATTTCTGAATTATATTCTATCCAACTCTACTATTCTATGATTCTTGATTCTATGTCCGTTTTGAAACTCAGATGTACTGTTAGACACCACTACCGCGTTTGGCACAGAATTCCATAAGTTAGCTTGTAAGGTCTAACTAACCTAAAAGGCCTAACTAACCTTGTATCGTTTGTTGAGAATGTCAGTAGGTATATTGATAAAAGAGATTTAGTAAACATTATGTACTTGGACTTTCAAGAAGCTTTTGATAAACTCCCTTAGCAGTCAGAGAATAACCAGTAATTGGTTAAAAAAACAGGTAGCACACACAATAGGAATAAATGGACAGTTCTCCCAATAGGGGGATGTGTATTGGAATAATTCCTCTTCTCAACTGAGTACTAGGACACCTCCAAGTGGGTTGTCTTCCTCCTGTTGCTCAAACGCAGGAAATGATGATATTCCAAATAACCTACTGTGAGCTGCATCCCCTGGAATGCCAATTTCCTGCCTTCACTCAAAGAGCATCTCCTTCAGCTTGTACTTATATCTGCATTCTTCTCTCTCAGGCCTGTGATTCCTGCACGTGTCAGTGGATTTTGGTGTTTTTTTCCTTGTGTTTTCTGTGGATCTGGCACCTTCTGTCTGTGCGAGTGGGTTCCTTGCCAGTTCTTTTCCCTATCTCATTTGGGTTCTTGCTACATTGGTGGTTGTATGGGAGTGGTGAACTTGATTTCTGCCTCTGCACTTCCCATAATGAATTAATCCTCCTTAAATTGTATTTGGAAGAGAGCCCGTGTGGTGTAGTGGTTAAGGTGTTGAACTACGACCCGGGAGACCAGGATTCAAATCCCCACACAGCCATGAAGCCCACTGGGTGACCTTGGGCCAGTCACGGCCTCTCAGCCTCAGAGGGAGGCAATGGTAAACCCCCTCTGAATACCACTTGCCATGAAAACCCTATTCGTAGGGTTGCCATGAGTCGGAATCGACTTGAAGGCAGTCCAATTCCATTTTGTATTTTGTATTTAAATCAAATTGTATTTGATTTCCCTCGAGATTAATTTCCCAGTACCTTCCTTATTGATTCTCCATAATCCCCAGTTAATCGACTGCCCCTTATTCATTCGTGCAAATTAATTTGGCTCTACAAACTCCTGACTCCTTCCTTTGCTTTCCTACCACCTCAGCCTGCCTTCCTGCTCTTTCCATATCTCCATGCTTATCTTCCTCGCTGCTATGTGCAATGGCTAAAGCCACAAACAAAGGAGCCCTGCGGGTCTCTTTGGAGCTGCACTTGGTGCCAGTGGCCAGAGAAATCACAGCAGGCACAGTAGCACTTCTAGCCAGACGTAGGTAAACTGGATAGGCCATCAAAAAAAAAGTTCAAAAGTAGAAGGACAAGTTTTACATTTCAAAGGCACCTCTGGTTAATTTCCTCAAGCATAATGCAAAATAATAAACTAACCTTCTCATCTTGGTTTTGTTTTCCAAACTCCGTCTTTTATATGCCTTGTTCTGAGTTACAGAGAAAAACAAAGTAAAAACACACAGCCAGCATGCCATGAGCTAGGACTGGAATAATGTTGGATGGAGGGGTTGTGTCAAGCACCTGGCAGGTTATAGTTAGCTCAGGGATGGGGAACCTATAGCCCTCTACATGTTGGACTACAACTCCCATCATCCCTGACCAATACCTCTTAAAGTTGATACCTTTATCAAAGCCACCAGCTTGATAACCATGAGGAATCTTTGTCTCTAGGTGTTGTAAATATCTACTCACAGGCACCTCCTTTGTTCGAAACCAGCTCTTAAGACAACATATTGTTCCGTTTTCTTGGAGAATAAACAGGAATTCAACCAATTTTCAGAGCCATCAGACTTTTCAAATCCATATGAGATACCAATATGGCAATGCATTTTTCATGCATATTCAGCACAACTTGATCAGGAAGATCAGGCAGCACATGATCTTTTACACCAGCTTTTCAGTAGATGTCAAAATATCTCTTGTTATGTCGGCTGTAGTTGATTGCTATGTCAAAGGAAGACAAAGTCACCTGTGACTCAGAGCTCTGTCTTACACTAGTGAGGCCACTGTGTAAGTGAGGAAAGGAATTTCAAGGCTAAAATAGCTTATCCTTCTGTAAGTAGGTTGTGGCATGTTTCCTTTTCTTACAGGGTGATGGTGTACGAGGTGAACCAGGGGATGCTGGTGAAACAGGTCCATCAGGCCCTAAGGGTTTTCCAGGTGAAGCAGGTCAGCCTGGTTTTGGCTTGCCAGGTCCAAAAGGATATCGTGGCCCTCCAGGTGACCCTGGGATTTATGGAAATCCTGGTTTTCAAGGCCCCCCTGGCCCTCCAGGTGCTCCTGCTGAAATAGGTATGTATGTACACTAATGCAGTCGAGTCACATGCAAAACATTCAAATTATTGAAGTGAGCTGCCTCACCTTCCCCACCTCACTACCACAGGAGTAGGTCACTGGAAAACACATTACATTTAGGCTCCAAATGTTCCCTATCGCTTTGCAATAAGGTTTGCTGGCTTGCTTCTTCATAATCTACACAGATGGTTTATTACTTAGACGCCACTTCCTTTCAAGTGTGTTGTCCCACTTTTTGATAATGTCCTTCATAAATCAACTAAACATTGTGAGGGCCTATGAAGAAGTGCTTTGGGGCAGTTTCCATCTCTGTGGTTTTAGTTTCTGCCTCTGCCCAGTGCAGATGTGACTCTCGTCTTGCCAGGTTTTATCTGTTTATTTTTCTTACTCGCTATTTTATCTCCTTTCTTTTACTTCCACCATTGCTCAACTCTCTGCTTAAATGAAAAAAAAAAGGCTCTCTTTTCCTTGTTCTTACCTCCTCCATTCTTCATACAATGGCTGCACTGGGCAAACCTGAAAATAAAACAGCACAACCAGTCAAGCTGATGACTCAGAAGCCAGAAAAGCAGCCTCCTACTACTAAAATTGGCTGTCGCAAGCAGCCCGTCCAAAGTGCTGCAAGTGTAGGGAGACCTGTGGCTCAGGGGCAGAGCATCTGCTTTGCATGCAGAAGGTCCCAGGTGCAGTCTCTTTTTTTTTTTACAATAATTTTTATTCAAATTTTCATAAAACATACAAAACAAAATGATAAAACATTCAAAGACAAAAAACAAAACAAAACAAAAATAATTAAACAAAATAAAATAAAATATTGACTTCCCATTTGTCACAGATCAAATCAGTTATAGGTCTACAATATATAACAATCCTGTCTCTTAAATCATATTATAAAATCACTTTCCTCCAGTAGTTATCTTAATTAATCATCAAATCTCATAAACATTACTTTATTCTTTCCACAAAAAGTCAAAGAGAGGTTTCAATTCTTTAAGAAATATATCTATCAATTTTTCTCCAAATAAACGTCGATTAATCCATCTCGTTAATAATTATAATAATCTTATTGTCATAACCATAGTCCAAATAAACATTTCGATTAATCCATCTCATCAAAATCTGTTAGGTTCAATAATTTCAATAGCCATTATTCCATTATCCCTATTAGTTCCATCTTCCATCTTCAATAGTCCTGTTAAGTCCAGTAATTTCAGTGTCCAATCTTCCATTATCAGTATTCCATAATAATCTTGCTGTCGTAGCCGTAGTCATATAATAAGAGTCTGATGGGAATTTCCTCTATCCCCAAATATTTTCTTGCCATCCATTCTGAATAAGTTGCTGAAATACTGTTGTAAAGTCATATCTCTGTTCTTCTTTTTTACAAAATGCACTGGCTCATCTCTTGAGAGTTTTTCCATTGTCACATGGCTGCAGTTAATTCCATAGATTTTCTCTATATCAAACTCCATCACGTCATTCCAGTCCAAAAGATTATCCAAGCCATTGATAACTTTATCTCTAATATCTTCATTAATTTCTTCAGAGATAACGTTAAATTCCAAACAGTAGATTTTATTTCTAAATTCCATAAACTCCAGATCTTTTTCCAATTCCACATTTGTTCCAATCTCCAGGGCTTGTATCTTCCCTTTATTTTTTCTTTTCTCATCTCTGATCTCATTCTCCTCTCTCACAGGATCCCCTATTTCTTTAAGCTCCTGCGTCATTTTGCTCAGTTCAATTTTCAGCTCCTTACTACCCTGTCGCAGGGTTTGTTCCGTTATCTCAATCTCATCCATTATTTTCTGAAACATAGTTACTTCCAGATTCTCAGCCACTTTCTTGATTGCCATTTTTAAAACCACGAAAACAAAGCAAAACAAAAATAAAGAAAAACCACTTCTTATTTCAGCAACAATTGGGTTAATATTCCAGGCTTGATGACATCACAGTATAAACAGAGCAGCCTGCCTTTTCTCTCTATGTTCAAGAATGCAAAACAAATTTAGTTTCCAGCATCAAAACAGTTAGTGGCGTCGTGAAGAAGCAGATTCGTCAAAATAAAATAGACCAAAAAGAGAATAGTCCCAGACAATATAATATTCCTCGGAATAGAAATCAGGAATAGAAATCCCTCTTCTGTTTATATCTTTAGAATGCACTTCCAGGACAGCTTTTTGCGACAGAAACAGAGATAAGCTGTTAATTTCGTGAATAACAGAGAAGAGTTATAGCTCACCCAGAAGTTGTCCAAAGCCGATCAATCTGACAAATCTCCTTTTGCTGCAACAATTTAAACCAAGTAAAAAAAATAATAGAAAGAAGGGTGCTTGCCTGTTAGTCCGTTCTCTCTTTAAAGAAAAGATAAACGTATCGCTTAAACAGATAGAGCTTGTTTGGAAGTCCGTCCGGCATTGTTGGCTGGACCTTATCTCATAAATTAATGAAATCCAGTCCTCCCAACAAAAACAGGCTTTTGAGGTTGATCTCTACGTTTCTCCCTGCCCGGGAGAAATTTCATCAGTCAAAAAAAAAATGTTCTGACTGATTTATATCTGAATAAGCTTCTTTTGAGGCGGGAGCCCGTCCCAAAAGCAGGCACAAGCGAAGTCACCCTTCCCGGAAGTGCCAACTCAGCATTCCTCTCTAGCTAACTAGGTACAACTTGGAGGCAATAAGACGTTGGCTCAACAACTAACCCTTCTTCCTCACCCAGCTTAAGTAGGGTTCGGTGGGTGCATGCACGTAAACACAGACTCCTCCTGAGCTGGGATTGTTGAATCTCCCATAGTATTCACCTCCTGACCAGAGTGAAGGAGGGGCCTCAGTCTCTGTCCTGCCCTCTCCCTCTACAGAGGGAGGGCTGTCCAGTGGCAGATCTGGTGGTCTCTCCAGTGGGGTGTCTGGGACTGCTGGAGATGACTTGTCAACGTCTGGAGTGGGGGCCGCCTCATTGTCCTTTCCCTTGCTGGGTTCTTCCCTGACTGGAACATCCCAGTCCAAGTTCTCCTCACCCTCCTCCTGCTCGCCGATCCACCCCCTGCTAGGATAGCTCACAACACTAGCCATCTGTAGCATTATCGCTTCTGGAAGTCACCACCAGACTGGAAAAACCTTTATCTGTCACTCTGAATTTTTATTTCTTTAAATGTCTGTCAAACTGTGAATGTGGACAGCTTATGACTAGGAATAGATATGTAGATAATGTTTGACCAAATAATTAGAAATATTTTTTTCTGGTCATTTGAAATCCTAGCCTTCAAGATATTCTTTGGAAGAGTCATGTTTATTTCAAGGGATCACTGTAGATCGAGTGGATAGTTTGAAGTTTACAGTAATACTGTCTGGCCATATTTTCAGAAATCCAGATGTTCTTGTTTGATTTTTTTATATTGCAGAGTGTGGACAAACAGTAGAAGTGTTTATTAGAGGTAACAGAACTGACCCAATACAGTCAGGTAAAGTAAATGAAATAATTTTAAAATGTAAGATTATATGCAAAGTTTAACAAAATTATCTGATTTGTGTAACAAGAATAGTATTTTGAAGCACTTAATGCAAACTGAAGAAGGTTTTAACTTGACACACCAAAATTTGGTTTAACAAAATGTATAAACTATTGAAAATTTCAGAGAAGAGTATTATACAGCTTCTTTCATCTTATTAGTGGGACTCAAAAGTTGCCATTTGTCCTATTTCACATAGGATCAAATCAAACATTTAGCAGATTGCCCAGTCTGTTATCACTTTCTCCTCTCCTCCTCCCCATGTTCCTCTATATGCCAGATAGATGCCCTGATCACCAACACTGTCTGTCCTTCTTCCATCCATAGTATACAGACTAGATTGTGTCCGTAGGTTGGGACAATATTGTTTCCCAGCAAAAGAGCCCACCAACATGGATAGCTCAATCAGTAAATATACCATGATGAATGAATCTTGTCTGTTTCATTTCTATCATTTTCTCAGTTTTCCAATTTTAAATTCAGTTTGCCACATTCTGCATCAGTTTGATTTTTTTTTAAAGAAAAAAATCCTTATGAAAATCTATCAGTACTTTGGCGTGCATTTCTCCAAATATACACAGCTTATATGCAATTTTGCCTTATATATACATATTCAAGCAATTTCCCCTACTATAATACATTTTTTATTCTATATTCACTAATATACAACAGGGAGAGCAGGGAGGGGACGCATGACAGACCTCCCAGCAGTGGCATTGCTGCTGCATACCAGAATGCTGAGAGGGTAGGGTGGTGGCGAGGTCAAGGTAGTTCAGGCACATTGGCATAGCCAATCCAGCTTTCCTGCTCTGACCTCGCTGCCACCCTGTCCCATCCCATTGCTGTCTCAAGACACAATAGCAGCATCACTGCCAGGAGGCCAGGTCTGTAGCAGGGGCCCTCCCCGCCAGCTGCTCCTGCTAACTTACGCACTTTGTGCATCTTTTCCCCAATACACCTTTGTACACGTTGTTTGGTTGGAGAACTGCATCATAAATTTCAAAAGATAGCTGCATTTCAGTTTGCATATTGTTCAGGAAGTATAAGTTAGGTAGATTCACATTAAAATGTGAACCAGTTTCTCCCCCATCCTTAGCACTGGCCAGTGAAAGCTTATGCCAGAATAAATTTGTTAGCTTTTAAAGAGCCACAGAACTACTTTGTTGTTTCAATCTGTATTGTTTCTCTCCAGGACCTGGCTGTATTAAAGCTCCAAAAGGAGATCCAGGAAATCCAGGACTTCCAGGACCACGGGGTAAATTTATCATTTTTTATAAAAATTAGTAATATACAGTAATTCACATGGGGAAATTAAATGGAAACCATTTCTGAAAACAATTATTAGATCTCTTGTGCCCATGTCTATAACTGACCAACTTTGTTAATTTTATCTATCTCTGCCATCTCAAGGCTTTAGTAGTTGCTTTTAGACAGTTGACGGAGAGGGAGACTTCCAGGAATAAAAAGTACAATTTTTGCTGCAGTCCCTAGACCAGTGCATCATATCTGAGTCTTAATTACCTTTCAAGAATAGTATAATAAAAACTTGAACATTTTCTTCTTCTTCCATCAGTAATTATAGTTGTGTAAGCCAAATATTCAAGGGCCTAACCTGAAATATTGCTACTAGAGAGGCTGCCACTGTATCATTCTCATCCAAAAAGATAAAGGCTATATGAAAAATCATGTCTCACCATCTATTCAAGTTTTCCCTTTTTCCACTACAGAAAGCCTTTCAAATTACCTGTACACCTCAATTTGTCTTACATAATGATACTAAGAGGAAGGTAGGATGATATTGTCAATAATTGGTGGATGATACGAGGAGGGCGTTGGATAGTGCTCCAGCACTGAAGAAGTTGCACTGGTTACCGGTTGTTTTCTGGGCCCAATTCAAGGTGTTGGCTCTGACCTTTAAAACTCTTTATGGTTTCGGCGCAGTCTATCTGAAGGAGCACCTCCAACATCATCAGGGATGCCTCTCAACAAGATCAGCCTCAAAAGGCCTTCTCTCTGTCCCACCAGTTAAAACAGCTAGACTGGTGAGAACTAGGGAGAGGGCTTTTTCAATTGTGGCCCCCACTTTGTGGAATTCCCTCCCAAATGATCTCCGCCATGCCCCCTCTATGATGAGCTTCCACCGGGCCTTGAAGACCTGGCTCTTCAGGCAGGCCTTTGGGGTGGGTTAGGTTTTATTATTATTGTTGAGATTTATAATGTTTTAATGTATTTGTATGTTTTTATTTTGTACGTCACCCAGAGTGGCTGGACAGCCAGCCAGATGGGCGACTAATAAATTTAATAAATAAATAAATAAGGTAAAATGCTTAATATTCTAATCCAAAATGTCAATAATTCAGAGGGAGGGTTTTTTTGTTTGGTTTGTTTTGCTTTACTATAATTTTCTGTTTTTTCTTTGGTAGGGTGTCTGTCCAAAGGGACAAGTATCAGTTCCTTGCCCTGCAGATTGTTTGTTTGTCTTGTCTTTAGAAAACCGAAATATAAACCGTGTGAATTCTGCAGGCTGAAAATATGTCATCAAACAAGGAAATGCTAACACCCATTTCTTCCAAGGGCCCTCAATGTGGAAATCTTTAGGGCAAAACTAGACCACCCATCTGCCATATTTCCTCATTGCACTTGGCTGCTTTCATCCATTTCTCTCCAAGCTGGCTCTCAAGTGAGCTGCTTGTGATTGCATTATTGACAATATTAATATTATAATAATAAATGGGGCCAATTTTCCAATGAATATGGAATAATAAAACCAATTTAATTATATAATATATACCTCCCTATAATGGAATTAGCCATCTCTTACCATGAAAACCCTATTCATAGGGTCGCCATAAGTCAGGATTGACTTGAAGGCAGTCCATTTGCATTTGTATTGTAGCAAGAATTTATAATATTAAATATAATATAATATTAAAAAAAGGAAATTGATATGATTCCACATAAGTCCTTTCCTTACTTTGGAATAAGAACTTCTTAGCTATTTCCCAAGAATTCAAAGTAGAGTTTCATATTACAGCACAGATCTGATCAAATTAGTACCAGAATATGCCTATACTAACAATAAAACTGGTCTATCCTGAGGAGATTTATTTGACTAGTGTTTGTATTTGATCTAAGATCCCAGTACAGGAGTACTCAGAACTAAATTGTCCTCCATAGGTATCTTTGTGATATTTAGCCTATGCATAGAAAGCTTGTATTTGATGCCCCTGGGGATTGATCTGAATTAACTAAGTATATATAGTAAGAAACAAATTTGTGCTCAGTTTCCCCAGATGACTCTTTAATTGGCAAAATTTTAGTGTAATCCTCTGCATGATTTCTCAGAAATAAGTTTCACTCCAATGAATGGAAATTACTCTCAGTTAATTGTGCCTCGGACTGCAGCCGTAATCTCTTTTGTTGTTCTCTGGAAGTTCTGGGAAGGGGCAGTTTTTTACTTTTGGGAAGTCCCCTCCTGGCAGGATTGTCTTCAGGAAATCACACTTCAGGAAAGGGAGCTTTTTTTCAGACCAGTTTTAACTGTTTAGCAATAACAGAATTAATCTGCAAAATCCATGGATTTGGTATCAAACACTATCCAAAAAAGTGGTTTTCTTTATTATCCCCTCTCCTTAGTCAGGGGAATGAGTCACCTCTGCTGCCCCTGATTGACACAGGGAAAGAAGCAATCCATTGGACAGTCTCACTCTCCCACCCACCCCACAAGAGGCCTGCCTAACCACTGCAACCACAGGATGAGTGGCGACCAAAGCTGACTCCATTCTTTCCTCTCTCCATTGGCTGAGAGTACAGCTCCTTAGAGACTGAGGCAGTGATTGGGGGCATACAGTACTTGCTCAGGCATCTTTCAGTGGTATATCCAGGGGTGTAGTTGTCCGGGATCGCAAGGGTTTGTTACTTTTTTGGGAGCAGGATCCCAGCCAGGTCTCTATGTATGAACCAATCAGCATGAAAAGGGAGTGTGTTAGCCACTGAGAGGAATCCTTGTCCTTTCATGTTGATTGGAGCCAATCTTAGTGGAAGGAGGTGAATCAGGCACTGAGAAAACTCTTCTCAGTAGCTAACACACAGCTTCCCCTGTCATGCTGATTGGTTCCTAGAGACACCTGTTTTAGTGATTGTAGACTCTTGAGATGACAGGGAGAACAAGGGAGATGAGGGAAAGTGGAAAAGGGACCATGGCTCTGATGGGGTGTAGTAGGACTATCATGAAGTGACTGATCTTCTGAATTTGCCACTACACTAGTGGGTATATCCCTCCCCATCTCTAGACTGAGACAGATTAGGAAAGAGTTGAAGGGGAGAAGCTGCCATCAGTTAAGGACTGTTGCACGTACTACCCAGGTACCCAGAAAGACCCCAAATGCATCCTCTATTGTCACACAGTTTGCAGAGAGAAAGAATGCAGCTGCATTAGTAGCCAAGGGGGCAAGGCAGTCCCCATGCAATGGGAAGTTATTTTCATCACTGAGGGGCTGAGTGAGTATAGTAGGTATCTGCACAGAGGCTGGCAGCCTCCCCAGCTCTGACTTGTTGGGGGAGGGATGCAAGCAAATTTCCTTGGATGGGCTAGAGATTTGAGAATCAGGGAGGTTACAGACCTAGCCTAGCCATCATGGTAGGGGGTGGGAAAAAAGATACAGGGCAAGCTCCACAGCCTAGAGCTGAAAACAAAAGCTGTAAAAAGGAAAAGAAGAAATCAAGAAGCCTTTAGCCCCTCCAGAATCCTCTGTAAATGGGGCATTGACATACATTAGGGAGAGAAGCTTCCCTGCCATGCAAGAGAAACAGGAGAACAGATAGCTAATTCTGCAGTCCACTTTTTTCCTCTAGATCCTGCTCAGGTAGGTCATCAGAGTTCAACCTCCCATTCTCTCAGAGGCTGACATTAAGTATGAGGTAGATATGGAATGCCTGTTCTAAAATTCTTTGCATCTTAGCGCTACAGAGTGACCAGAAGGTGTGGATAGCCCCTGATGCAGTATGCCAAAGGGGACTAAACAAACTTCCCCCAAGGGAACATCAAGTTGGCTGGTGTTTGACAATGTGATTCAGGAGGAATGGGGAGTACCAGCTCATAGCAGAGTCTCCCATAGAATTGCCTCAGTGTTGTATATTCTGTGGCAGGAAGCCATGGATCAATTCACGATTCCACAGGTAGATGCACCAGTTGCAGTTCTAACCAGTTCTGCTATTCTGCCCTCTTGATAGCCTTCCCATGACCAATAATATGAAAAGAACGTAGCAGTTGCCCTCTGCAAGAGCGTTGCCACCTCTTCGGCATCCCTCATAGCATCTGCATTTAACTCTTTGTTTCCAAGGACATCTTCTGAACAAAGAATCTGGCTTGCCTAAGGAAGCTAAGAATAAACTGCACAAGATTGCCATGTCAGCAGTCTTCCTAGTGGATCCTCACTAGACTCCATCCAGTACCCAGCAGAGTGATAGCAGTGAACATGTTAGCTCACAGCAGCATCTAACTATGCTATGGGGAAGTAAATCTAGATCCCAGGCCTACTTGGCAGAAGTCTTGATTACTGGGGCTAAACCTTTTAGAAACCATACCCGGGAAAACTAACTTCCATCACAGAAAAAGGAGGAGGAGACTGCCAGAAGACTGTGCTCCTTTCATGACTACACAGGCTCCCAATGGCCCTAGAACCTGCAAGGGGGTTCAGAGCCAGGCCAGCCAGCAGATCTCAGCAGTCCACAAACCTCAATCTGCTTCTGCTTCTCTTCCCAGAGGAGGGAAGAGATCTTGATAGGCATGATGCCGCAGCAGTCTATCACCACATCAGAATCGGAGGACACCTATACCCATCAGCTGCTTGGCACTTACAGCAAACCTAGTTTCCCAAGGAACAATCAGCATCCCTTAAAACTCCCAATTGTTCCTTTACAGTTGTGTATTTATCTGCCTCACACCTGACATTACATATGACATTAGGTGTGGAGCAGGTGGATGTGGTTTTGGGAAAATGGCCTTGCAGTCTGAATTAGGACCCCTGCTGAGCCTAATTTGGCCCACCAGCCAGAGATTCCCCACTTGCAGGGGCTGTTAATGCAACACACATGACGACACACAAAGTCAAGCAATTCCAACAAGGAAAAAAGGGGGGAGACCACAGAAGAAGCCAATGTGGCTTCACAAAAAGCTTAGAGATGACCTGAAAACAAAAAAGGACACATACAGGAAGTGGAAAGAAGGCCAGGCCACAAAGGAAGAGCGCAGGCAGGTATCACGGAATTGCCAGGATGGTGTCAGGAAGGCTAAAGCTGAGAATGAGCTGAGGTTAGCGAGGGGTGCTAAAAGCGACAAAAAAGCTTTCTTCAGGTACGTCCATAGTAAAAGACAGAGAAAGAAAATGGTGGTGCAGCTACTCAATGAGGATGGCAAAATGATAACAGATGACAAAGAAAAGGCAGAAGTGCTCAATTCCTACTTTGGCTCAGTCTTCTCCCAAAAAAGGGTCTATGACCCTCCCGGGAAACATGAAGTAGAAGGGTCAGGATTGGAGCTTGAGATTGATAGAGAAATGGTCAAGGAATACCTAATCACTTTGAACGAGTTCAAATCTACAGGGCCCGATAAACTGCATCCTAGAGTGTTGAAGGAACTGACTGAAAAACTCTCAGAACCACTTGATCACAAGCTGAATATGAGCCAACAGTGTGATGTGGCTGCAAAAAAGGCAAATGCTATATTAGGCTGCATTAACAGAAGTATAGTTTTCAAATCGCGTGAAGTATTTGTTCCCCTCTATTCAGCACTGGTTTGGCCTCATCTTGCATACTGCGTCCAGTTCTGGTCTCCGCACTTCAAGAAGGATGCAGACAAACTGGAACAGGTTCAGAGGAGGGCAACAAGGATGATCAGGGGACTGGAAACAAAGCCCTATGAGGAGAGACTGAAAGAACTGGGCATGTGTAGCCTGGAGAAGAGAAGACTGAGGGGAGATGTGATAGCACTCTTCAAGTACATGAAAGGTTGTCACATAGAGGAGGGCCGGGATCTCTTCTTGATCGTCCCAGAGTGCAGGACACAGAATAATGGGCTCAAGTTGCAGGAAGCCAGATTTTGACTGGACATCAGGAAAAACTTCCTAACTGTTAGAGGCACACGACAATGGAATCAATTACCTAGAGAGGTAGCGGGCTCTCCAACGCTGGAGACATTCAAAAGGCAGCTGGACAGCCGTCTGTCGGGAATGCTTTGATTTGGATTCCTGCATTGAGCAGGGGGTTGGACTTGATGGCCTTATAGGCCCCTTCCAATTCTACTATTCTATGATTCTATGACTGCTACAGCTCCAACAAGCAATCCCTGTGCCTATGAAAATACCCAATAACCACAGCTGAAAGCATCCAATAACCACATTTGAAAACCCAGCTAGAAATCAGGCTTCAAAAGGTCTTTGCTGGGCTGTATGTAGGCTAAGCACGTCCCCTTTCCAAAGTAAGTTGTAGTTGGGTGCCAGCCCCTCTCCCTTCTGCTCTGGACAAGAAGAGTACAGGAGTGAAGACAGGACAACACTCTGCAGAGATTGAGTGGTGGTAGCTGAGGAGAGGTAGGTTGTTAAGACTTTTTTTTGCTTTCTGTGTGTGGGAGGGGCATGTTGGGAGGCACATGTTCATGGTGGGGGTCAGCTCTGGGCCATAGAGACCACTTTTTCAGTTCCCCCCCCTTTTTTTGCAGAACTGGAGGGGGGTGCTGCATCCAGTCCAAGCTGGAATATGGCAGATTACTGATTCAATTTGCTGTATTCTTAACACTAAACTTTATAGTGACTCCACCTGGGTCCCCTTGTCATTGATGACCTTTGACACTTATAAAGTGCTTGATTGTTTGGACTGGTCATATCTCTTGGAATTATTGCATAGGTTTCAGGTTGGTGAGAGACTGAAGCAAGCCATTGCCAAATTGTATATAGACAGGATTGCCCCCATCCTCCCTTTTATTTATACTCTTTTCAGAGCCTTTGGCGATATCTCTGAGTGAACCCATTCATATGATAATAAAGACCATTTGCAGCTTCTCAGTCTTTTTGCTGAGGACTTAGCTATTCTTCTTTCAGATCCCCAAACAGCTATTCCACTTGTCATAAAGGAGATTGATGAATTTAGCTCTGTGACTGAGCTGCATATTAATTTTGGTGAATTCAAGGCTATGTTTTGGAATTTGATGCCAAGGACACAGCTTTTTGTTAGGTGGTGCTTGGGCCTCAAGGTATACCCAACTTCCCTGAGGTACTTGGGTGTCCATACTTCATGGAACTTGTCTGAAATGTTTAGTTTGACTTGTGTACCTGTCTTGCAATGCATTAAATCTGACTTGAGATCCTAGCGTTCCCTCAGTTTATCTTTATTAGGTAGAATTGCCACTATTAAAATAATGGTCCTTCCGAGACTGCTTTTTTTCTCTTCCAGGTCCTTCCAGATTTGATCCCAGACTGGGTTATGAAACAATGGCAATCTATTTTCAGCTGTTCTATTTTGCAAAACAAGAGGGCCAGGTTACTAGTCAAACTTCTTTACTCTAAATCCCAGTATAGGGGTTTCCCTACTTACAACTATATTTTGATGCCTTTCAATTAAGGCAGATTCAATCTATTCCTTTATTGGAAGATCAACTGATGGACAAGTTTAGTGATACTTCCATTAACTGGGTGAGGATATAGCAAATTAGCTCCCTTTTGCAGAAACCCACTGTTAAGAGAACAGTTATCAGGCCCCTAACAGCTTACAAACATCTCATTGCCACTTCTGCAGGTTGTAATAGGGGTCTGGTATCTGTAATCTGCTTTATTCTGTTGGGAGCTACCTTTTCTGGCCTTAAGGCCTCCTGGGAGAGAGATATTGGAGAGGAATTGGATCCTGGTTTTTTGGAAAAAGCTTTGGACCACTAAGTCCTTCCGTTCTGTTTCAGCCAATATTTGGGAGAATTCATTGAAAACAGCATAATTTCTATTATACTCTGGTGTTGCTTGCACACATCCAAGGCTTGGGCATGCCGTGTGTTGGAGGAACTGCAATGAGAAGGGGGCTTACTGAGACCTCTGGTGGGCTTGTCCAGGGGTGCACCTGGGAGCAGGTGGTGAAAAAAATTGAATTATTATTGGGGGAAAGGTGATATTGGACCCCAAACTGAGTTCATTGTTTGTTTGAGGGGAGTAATGTAACTGTTATATGGAAAGAGCTAGTAATTTATTTAATGGTTGCAGCCTGATTGGTCATTTCACGGGGCTGGAAAGATTCCTCATGTGTTATTTTGGACATCTGGTATTCAAAAGTGTGCTTATTGCCATTTCAGAGAAGCTAACCCATCATTTCTAGACTGTTAGAGGCCAGGCAGACCTAGAGAGTTTTGTTGCAATTTGGTGGAAGTTTAGCTTACACATGAATAAACAACCATTTCAGACTTTCATTCCATCTGAGTTTATTTGGCAGAATTTGTCATTTTCTGCTTATTGTCCTTTTGGTCCTTGCATCGCTGAGCCCAGTGGATGCCCTTGGTATTACAAGGTATAATTGGATGTACGTGTTTCAGATATTGTCTTGGTCATTTACTTTTTGTTTATTATATGCTTGATGTATATAGCCTTCTTGTTTAAATAAAAAAATCAAAAGAAAGCTATAAAATAAATAATTTTGAATTATGTTTTATTTATTTTCTAGCTGTAATCTACAACACCTCATCAGCAACAGGCAATGCAACAGACACGACTTAGCAATGTTTGGAAAAGGAGACACCTACAACGTGTTTGGCTGTCTGAAATATATAAACATTTTTAATTAAAGTTTTTCATGTGTACACAATTTTGTGGCCCTATCTCTGTTTTTGCACTTTTAGATATGACAGCCATTTTGTACTACACCAAGCCCACCATCTTGTGACTAGCACTCATGAAACATTCTTAGAATTCCAAGTGTGCCCACAGGCCCAAAAATGTTGCCTTGGAGGATGTGGCTTTCAATAGACACTCCTTGCAGACACTCCTTGCAGGGGATAGTTTTAGTATGAGAATTCTGTGGTCCCATGCAGTAGGGATGAAATGCTTTTCTACATCCCAAAAATCAATCACTCGCCCTACTCTGGAACCTCTAAAGAAAGGAAAATTTGGACTTGCTGTACATTTCTGTTCTTGGAAGTCTGAGATGGGGGACAATCTTCTAGAGCAGAAGGTACAAGGATCACCAAGGGGACAGAGCCAGTGTTGCCTGAAGATCCAGAATGAACTGGCAGTTTGAAAATAGACAGTTTGTTTCTGGTCCCATATCCTTTTATTCATCTTTCTCTTGTCCATGGTCATTGTCATGTGTTCAGAATTCTGAACTTTATGTATATTAGTAAGACATCTTTTACATATTGGTGCCTTTAAGCAAACAGTGTTTCACTAAGTGATGTGTGGAAGCATCGTTTTTGTTTTTAGGGGGTTGCTTTCAGAATCCAGGCTTGATCTGGGGTCTGAGAGAAAATCCCTCCATTGATAGTGTCATTTCCTGAAGACAAATTCATTGGTGTTACCAACACTTTCCAGATTGTACGTCTCCTTCAAACTGTTTACATTTCAAGTAAGCTAAAAGATCTTTTTATCTGAAGTTGTCTAACTCTTTCCTTCAAATAGGTTTTAGAGCATTACAAGTAACTGGTCACTTTTATGCTTCTCTTTCAAAGATGCTGTCTTTTTCATTAGAAAGTTATTTTATGTTTTTACACTTTTTATACCCTTGTGTATCTTTGGAACTTAAGAAAATAATTTATCAAACATTTACAGTGCAATCCTATACATGTCTGCTCGAATATGAATGAATGAATTTTATTTACGGTCCATGACCAGTACAAAGCATCAAACATTAATTAAAACTAGTTAAAAGTCATACATTAGTCACCTGGAATTAGGGCTGTATGAACATTTGAGCTAGTGTGTTCTGTGTATGATAATTGCAGTGGCACAGAACCTTGCAACAGAGTGAGTAATTTCTGGATACTGGTCCGATAAAAGGTAACTGGTATAGTATGAAAGGTCCCGGCCTGGGATCAATTGGGTAATTGAAGTTATATTTGATGAACGAATGTCAATACATGTCTGCTCAGACATAAGCTTTCCTGAGGTCGAAAGGGACTTATTTCCAGGTAACTCCTATATGCATTGACCAGGGAGTAAGCCCTACTGAACTCAGTGGAATATACTCCTGAGTATGCATGTTAGCATTGTTAGCTAATTAAAACGTGGCCGTATTATAGATTTGTCATTTAAGGAGAATTTGCCTATGTACACTCAATTCAGAGTGCAGATTTTGCAACTTAATTGCTGTCACATTTTGCCAGCACTTAAATTACATAAAACGTTTGAAAAACATGCTTTTGAAATGTACTCAGGGGTATGTATTCCCATTACCTGCATTGTGCAAACCGTAACACTGCAGCCCTCCCAATTGCACTTTTTAAAAAAAGTTATTTAAAACTGCATACAGCATGCCTCCCCCCACCCCGCAAGTCTACCTTACATGGAAATAGGATATTGCACCACTAGCACTAGTTCTTTCATCATCTGGGAATGCCCTACAAGATACAACTTTCTTGTAAACTGCTTGGAGTTTCTTGTACTGCTTAAAGGTTCAGTTACAATCAAGTGGTATATAAATTTTGTTAAATAAAAATACATAGGGGCAGCTGGAAATGAAATTTAATAAGCTTCCATTTTGTTAGAAGGTATTGTTCCTTTAATATGCACTTTTTATTTATTTGCCTCTTATTTTGTATAATCAACAATGTAGGTGCAAAAGGTGCAAATGGGATTCCAGGTGAATTGGGTCTGCATGGATCAAAAGGACTGATAGGTCCTCAAGGGGATCAAGGTCGTGAAGGTTTAGCAGGTTCACCAGGTATTATAAAAACCCAATAAGTCCTTTGTACTATAGACAATTGAAATGTTCAGTTTATGTATTTTTATTTAGATATATTATTTTGATTTGCTTCTCCAGTTGGTGATAAAATAAATAAAAAAGGTGTAAAAATATACAATATAGAACAATCTAATTGATCATACAACTGAAGACAATTTTAGTTGTACTTTCTACATGTAAAAATATTACATGCCTCTGAGGCCAAGATCCTTTCAAAAAAACCAGCCCACTGAGTATTCATTGTTCATACAAGGGTCTACCACAAAGCAGATAATTGGGACTGTCAGTCCCTCTTGAGGAAACGCACTAACAGATGAATGATTTATTAGCCATTTCTCAGTTTTTCACATATTAATTAGTACCTCATTAAACAAGTACTAAACTGTTTGAACTATGCCCCTCAAATGTGTTTGGATCCCCATCAGTAATTACATGGGTGGGGTTACATGTTTTGTGGAAGTGTTTCTGATATTGCAAAACGCCATGAAGACAAAGATGTCTTGATTCATGCTTCCTAACTTTCTGCATTTAAAGGAAACTTATCTTGACTCTTAAGAACTGTCCACAGTCTTCAGATGTTGAAGTGCAAATGTACTGGAAGCACATGGAGGGCAGTATTGGGTTGCCTGAGGGGCAATTCAGTTTCAAAATATAAAGAACAAAGTGCATTACTTCTGCAGATCTTAGTAACACTATTGTGCCAAAGGACCATCTCTAAACAGAACTTACATTATTTTCTAGATTACCGTTGTATTGTAATCTTAAAGCAACAGGATGTAAGCACTGAATCTCCATTGATTTTAAGCACTTGTCCAACTTTTTAATTGAAATCAATGGAATTTAAATATGCTTACTTATCTAGAGAGTGCTCCTGATTTGCATAGTTCTGGTTGTATTGTTTTTCATAATTCAGCTTATTAAAGGTTATTCTTTTAAATAGATTATTCTGATTAGGATGGTCATTTTGTTACATTTAGGATTTACTGGAACCAGGGGAACCAGAGGTCCACTGGGATTACCTGGGGAACAAGGCTTTCCTGGGAGTCCTGGTTTGCCAGGTTTGCCAGGACCTTCAGGAGTGAAAGGAATTACAGGTGATAGAGTAGGAGCACCAATAGGCTCCCAAGGGGATGCTGGGCCACTTGGAATCCAAGGACTCAAAGGCCTCCAAGGAAATCAAGGCTTACCAGGACTGAGAGGTAAGTCTTGTGTTTGCTAATCGGAAGTTTTAACAAAGAATTGCATCAGTGCAGTAGGGCATACATGGGTGCATTCTTAGAAAGGCTCCATCATGTAAGTAAGTTTCTTTATCTCTACCATCAGCTTTTGGCCAGAAACAAACCCTTTCAGTTACACTCTTGTGTATCTGTGTGAAATTTTAAGCTCAAAGGTTTTCTCAAACATATAATAGGAATGACTTTTTAGAGACTTACAGGAAAATTGGTGACACAAGATGTGATGATGTAGAGTTATGCACTCAGTTCTGCATGTGGCAAAGGTTCTGAAACATAATTTCAAAGCAGTCCTCTGCACCTAGGCATACTGCTTTTGAAACTTAGGAGAATTACAAAATCAGTTTGTGATTTAGCACAGAAAACTGCAGTTAGAAAAACAGTGAAGCAAGGAGCCGCAATTTATGTTCCCAAGCAATGTATCCCTAAGTAGGTTCCCTGTTGCAGCCAAAAGCAGTTCTGTAGGTCTGCTGAAAATAAACAGTAGACTTACGGCTTTCAGCCTTGGTTGCAGTCCATTGCCATTCTAAGATTTTGCAACCAAGATACTGCAGTAGAAGAAATAAAATAATTGTTAAGAAATGGTTCAAGAAGTGCCTTTCTTTATGGATTTTATGCTTTTTTCCCCTTTGTGAGCGGATAGGACCTATTCTGAAGGCAACTTGCATCTTCAGAGGCTCCATAATCACTATTTGTTTAACTACTACCTGGACAGTGGGTTGGATACAGGCTAAATTAGTTAACGAAGCCATTACTTGAGACTTACTTATTTCAATGGGAACAGAGTTCAATTTATTTAGTGTGGATCCAATTCTGTATCAAAACAAATTAGATATCCAAAGATGTCTGAATAAGTTAACAAGTTAATGACCTCTTTTATTTATTGTTAGGAAATGATGGCATTCCAGGTCCACCTGGAGCTAAAGGGCGTCATGGATCTCCTGGGCCTGCTGGCTTGACTGGTATGCCAGGACCGCCAGGATCATTTGGATTTCCTGGATTGCCAGGCCAGCAAGGGTCCATGGGCAGAACAGGCTCACAAGGATTTGTTGGTGAGGATTTTCCTATGTGCTTCCCAAATGTGATTTTCCTTGTACTTTGCCTGTGCATCTTAAGCACTTTCTGGGAAAAGATGAAATTATACCACTGGAACCTTGGGACCTTGGAGACCAGAATGCTTTCCCATTTAACTTTCATACAAGTCCAGTATTTCAAGCATTCATATAGAGTAACCTTTCCCCGTTAATACTTGGTGTGCCTTTGGTGTAGGAGGTACGTATCTTTATTGCTTAGTCAACCGACCATTGCAATCCAGAGCTAGTACAAAACATTAAAACGTTAAAACTTAAAACATAGAGCCACAATATAAGTAGTACAGAAATCAATTTCATGCATTACAGATTAAAAACTGTGCGCAATCATGCAGGGTCTAGTCATCATGGCCAGGTTCAGAAATTTTGCCACCTGAACAGTAATTGCTTTATCAGTGCCCACTAGGAGTATTGGCAAAAGAGCAGCAGAGGAATGTCCTGGGAAGGATTGGAAGATGGTGCCTTTGGTGTAATCCTAATTCTTTTAAGACTCATAGAAGTTTTGCTGTTGACTTCATTGTGCTGTAGCTTGTACTCATTATAGATTCTTTCATGATTCAAATGTTACATGGTCAATGAGGATGTCACTACAAAGTGCTTCTGCATGCCTGTTATCCATATGCTGACTACACTGTAGCTCAGCCCAATCATGTGGAGAGTTCCAACAATAGCTGCAGTCACTGCCACAAATGTCTTGGCACAGACACTTTTCATAATGCTGGGCTAAACCATATGGTAAACATCATGCAAGCATTATTACTGATGCTAACTAGCAAGGACGAGATGGCTTGTGGGGTCAGGGAGGCAATTAATGCCTCCTCGCTAGAGATGGTGGATCCTCATCTGCCTAATAGAGGCAATGGTAAGACCACTCCTTAAGAAAACCTCCCTGGATCCAGAAAATCTAAATAATTATTGGCCAGTTGCTAATGTTCCCTTCTGGGGCAAGGTTCTTGAGTGTGTGGTTGCAGGCCAGATCCAGGCTCTCTGATTTTCTAGGTTCATTTCAATCAGATTTTAGACCAGTTTTGGCACAGAAATTGCCTTGGTTGACCTGTATGATGACCTATGTTGGGAGAGAGATAGGGGGAGTGTGTCCCTATTAATCTTCTTTTGATATCATCTTCTAAAGCAGTTCTCCAAGTTGGGGGTGGATGTCATTGCTTTGCAGTGGTTCTGATCCTACGTGGATGGTCACTCTCAGAGAGTGGTGCTTCAGCCATGTGGAGCCTTCAATGTGGGGTTCCACAGGATTTGATTTTATCCCACATGCTATTTAACATCTACATGAGTGAGGTCATCCAGAGATTTGAAATGTGTTGTCAGCAATATGCTGACAACACATACCTTTTGTCTTTCCTTTTCATTTCCAGTGTATGTGCCGGACCAATGTCTTTCCTTGGTAATGAACTGGATGACAACCAATAAACTAAAGCTCATTCCAGACAAGACTGAGGCACAATTAATGGGTGGTTCGCTAGATCGGATAGAGGGGATGTGGCCTGCTCTTGATGGGGTTACATGCCCTCTGAAGGAGCAGGTTCGTAGCTTGAGTGTCCTGGATCCATTACTGTTACTTAAGGCTCAAGTGGCCTCAGTGGTGAAAATTGCTTCGGCTGGTGGCCCAGCTGCAACACTATCAGGACAGGGATAGATTGACTTCTGCTGTCTATGCCTTAGTAACATCTAAAATAGATTACTGCACTGGCTACCAATTAGTTTCTAGGCTCCATTCAAAGTGCTGTTTTTCACCTATAAAGCCTTATATGACTCAGGACCCCAATACCTCAAGGACTGCTTCTCCCCATATGAACCAACCTGGACCCTGCATTCAGCATCTGAGGCTCTTCTTTGTGTGCCCCCTCTGAGGGAGTGGTGTCCCCCCACTTAACGCTCTCTCCAGGGAGGCAGACAAAAACATTTCTCCCAGGCATTTGGCTCCTGATTTTGGAGGGCTCTTGATATTGTAGCCTCTTTTAGTGGGTCGGTTGCTCCACCATTGTTATATTTCTGTATTAACTTTTTTGTTTTGTTTATGTTTTATACTGGCTTTAACTTTTTATTGATTGAAAGTCGTTTTGGGCTTACTTTTGTGAAGAAAAGCAACTAAGAAATGTTATAAATGAATGAATGAACGATGGCTTAAAAACCTTTATGATCAACTAAAGAAATGCCCCCAATGAATTGCTCAACAGATTCGTTTAAAAAAAATTAAGTAATTATAAGAACTATAGATAACAATCTTAAGGGACATTCATTCCTGTGTGTGAGAAAACAGAATGCCATGCATTATCTTAAAAACAAAAGTAGTATGCTTTTTAATTTGGAATTACTCTATTTATTTCCAAATTTATGTAGATTTAGTTGGCAATCCTATCTTCACTTACCTGGGAATACGCGTCAATGAACTTATTCAATGAACAGACTTACTTCTGAATAGGCATGTATAGGATTGTCCTGTTAATCAACCAAAACTCTTACAGCTAATCAACTAAGATTTCTAGGCCACAACAGCCCATTTGTCCTACCAATCAGTCTCCGAACCAAAGAACAATCTAAACCAGTGGCTAGTATCGCAAAAAGAAAAGGAACTAATCTAGGAACTCCAGCAGTAAGAGGAGAAGCAGACACAGGTCTCACTTCCAGAGCTCAACACAATCCTCCTGCTCCAAAATGGGATAGATCCTCCAAGGCTAGTTATTTTGATCACCTTTGTGGCGTACTGCTGCCCAGAAGAATTTTGATACAGCTTCTGCATAGGGAGCACAATTTATTGGCCCCAGCTCTTCTGCATCTATGTTTGTCTAAGTCATACATAGCTAACTGGCCTGTGTCTTATTCTCCCACCATCAATTGGAAGGAAAAGGAGTGAACTTCCCTATTTCACAAATTAGATATATGAAAGTTAATTATATTTGCAAGTTGCAGTGGTCTAAAGCAGGGATAGGAAAACTTTTGTGTCAAGATCTGCATTTCTTTGGTGGTAATTTCTTGGGGGCTGCATATTTGTGGTGGAAAAGGTCAAACCTGACAGTGGGCAGAGCCAAGCCAAAACTGAGTGGAGTCATACCCTTCCCCCTTTCTCTCTCTCTCTTGCCATACTATGCCTAGAGGGCTTTTCTTCATCCCTGCCCAGTACATAGTGGGTTGAGGGCCCACAGTTGGGTAAGGTGGGATGAGGGCAAGGGAGGGGTGATATAATCTGGGAAGTTTCCATCAATTTCCTAATTTTGTTTTTCATTCAGTGTTTTTCATATTAATACAAACTTTGCACAATGACAGCTTTCCAGCGGATGCATTAGATCCATTAAATGTTTCTTTTCTATGTCTCTTTTCTGTGTCTCTTTATAGGCTCACCTGGTGCCAGAGGAGATCCAGGAGACCCAGGAGAACCTGGTCCTGTAGTCATGAAAGGTCTGGCTGGTGACAAAGGTGAACCAGGTTTCTTTGGAGCTAAAGGCAACGCTGGTGAGGCTGGTCTCCCTGGGATAGATGGAATGCATGGTCTCCCAGGTCTGAAAGGTAAAATAACAAGACAGTTCTGAGGCCAGAAACTTATGCTGTAATGCAGATGACAAAGTCACCTGTACCTTTTTTTTAGACTGATTGGGTGCAGGCTCTAGTCTAAAAAAAAAAGTATCATGGGCTTTCTCATCTGCATTGTACCATTAAGTGATGGGTTTGAACTTTAAAGCCCTGAACAGTTTGGGACCAGGTTACCTGAAGGATTGTCTCATCCAGTATTTACTTCATCCCTACCTGGGCCTTGAGCTCATCTTCAGAAGCCCCTCTCCAGGTGCCTCCATCAGATGCTGTGCCATGGGTAGCATTCACATGTGTTGTCAATCACACATTACATGCTAGCATTCATGTAAGCACATGTCATCAGTGGAAGTGTGTTTCCTAAAAATCTTGGGCCTAAAGTCACAGTGCAATATGGGGATGTTGCCTTGAACATTAATTGCCTGTGAGTTCAAAGTTAGCTTAGAATCTGATACCAGGGGCTCTTTTGGAAAGGTCCAGTATTTATTTATATGCTTCCTTTTAGGGCTTTATTAGTCTGTATGAATTCTTGGGGGTCAGAAACTTTCTAACATGGACAACAAGATGTTCCTTATTGTTAATACACATCTAGAATGAAGTCTGCCTACAAAGTTAGGCAGGCCTATGTAGGTTCCCTTGAGCCCCACATGATGTGGTTCTCAAGCAAGTAACTTGAGTTCTTGAACGTCTCAAGTCGGAATGGGATGATCTGTCAATTTCTGGTTTCTCATTTTTCTAATCTTAAATTCAGTCCTCTACATTTCTGCAGCAATTTGCATTTTCTTTAAAAAACCCTCATGAAAATTCTTCAGCCTTTTAGTGCATATTTGTCATAATATGCTTCTGGACACCAGTTGCTAGAAATTGCAGGAGGGCAGAGCGCTCTGATCATGTTTGCAGGCTTCCAACAGGCATCTTGCTGGCCACTGTGAGGACAGCATGCTGGACTAGATGGATACCAGTGTGATTCCAGAGCTGTGGCAGCCAATGTTATGTTTAGGAGGAAAATTTGGCTGTGGAACTACGATGTGAATCCAGACTTTTATGCCCAGCTAGGCAGCACTTCCTTCACAGGTGCCAAGTTGTTGAGAGAACCATTGGAAGCATGCTTATTATAGAGACCAGAGATAAGAAAATGTATCTCCCTACAGCAAAAAGAATATTGCAAATCTAGGCCACAACAGCCCATTTGTCCTACCAATCAGTCTCCGAACCAAAGAACAATCTAAACCAGTGGCTAGTATCGCAAAAAGAAAAGGAACTAATCTAGGAACTCCAGCAGTAAGAGGAGAAGCAGACACAGGTCTCACTTCCAGAGCTCAACACAATCCTCCTGCTCCAAAATGGGATAGATCCTCCAAGGCTAGAAATTCAGTTAAAAGGTTACAACTTTTCCTGTCCAACCAGTAAGAGATTCAGAGGGACAGATCACCACTCATGTACCCCTCTTCTCTCCCCTAAATCCATCCAGGATTCCTCAGATCAAGCAGATGAGATATCTAAATCTGATTATTGTTCTCCAAAAGAGAAGGGAGAACTTTCCAGAGAGGATATGAAGGTGGATGCTACACAGGAACATCTCTTCCCCCTACCCTGCTATTTTTCCTAAAATCCTTGGGTCCTGGAACTATAGGAGGATCAGCTGAAAAAGGAAAGCCTCTCAAAGCTAGCTATCTAAAGCATTATTCTTCAACCTGGGGTCCCCAGATGTTCTTGGACTACAACTCCTATCATCCCTGGCCAAACTGGCTGGGGATGATGGGAGTTGTAGTCTAAAAACATCTGGAGTTCCAAGGTTGAAGAACACTGATCTAAGAAAACTGGGGCTAGCTTTTCACAAGGAGATACAAAAGCTCTTTTCATTCCTCTACCTGAGGCATCTGACAAGGTTATCCAGATGGAATGGGCAATGCCAGCACAAAGAATAACATGATACAGAACTGCCTCTTTTCTACATATTTTGCCATGATGCCACAGGCAGACTCTAGATATTACTGCTATCTATACCAGTGGCTGCCCTGAGCAATTCTGTATTTCGTCCTTCTGATAATGAATGCCTCCTTAGAAACATTCTTCCTTAATATGATAAAGCAGCCCTTCAAAGGAGTTTAGAGGCCACCTCAATGATAATCTGTCTGGGAGGGGGATAAAATGAATACCTGGAGACCCTTGCGTCCATGATTTTCTCCTGGCACCTTTGACAGAGTTCCAAAAACACATTTGTATTATTCTTTCTTAGATGTTGTTTTGGCTATCTGGCAGCTTTGTACCAACTTCTCATCAGAGCATTTCTCTGGTAGCAGAAAGTGCAGTGTTTACAGAACTGTGAACAGCTTTCAGCCAGAAATGACACACACAGCATGAAATTGTCCTCCATCTTAATACATCATGGCTTCACTCTGGCTGCTCTATTCTATGCATCCACTTCTAACCTGACTGCCATATGTAAATATATAGGGTCCAGCAATGATCTCATTAACACTCAGCAGCACCTCTGAGAGATCCAGAAGAACCAACAGCGTTGTACTGCCCCTCTCCTAGTGATGGTCATCTACAGTTTCAGTCTTTATAGCCAGGCTGGAAGCAAGACTGGAACAGAGCAAATCAGTATCATCTAAAACCTCTTCGTTCAGCAAGTTAAACACTGAATTACAATTATTTAAATATGTTGGATCCAGATTGGGTTTTTTAAAGAGGGTTGAACCACTGCTTCTTTTAACATAGTGGGAATCATACTTTTCCTCCAGTAGTTATTGAGCATTTCCAAGGTCACCGTTCATTCACATCTGGCTGACAACAAGAATCCAGAGGCAGTAGGCAGGACTTCAGCCTCCAGAGAGGTTGACAATATCCTCAGATTGCACAAAGGTATCCATAATGTTGATTAGAGAGGGTTCTGGATACATCCAGTAACTATATGTTATTGGGTACCCATTGCCAGCACTAATTCTTTTACATTATGACACTGCTGACTTTGTTCCAAATGCTAAAAGGGATTTATTAATCTTTCTTTTAATGGTGACTAAATTAGTACTGACTAGAAAATAGAATTCTAAGTGGGGCTTGTGATTTTCCATACCTTTATGCAAATGTTTCATGGTTGTATATTAGAGTATTTAAAGTAAGTGGTGAGTGTTGGGAGGGGGAATGAGTGAGTAGAATGTTGGAGTGTGCTGGATAGTGATTGGCTGAGTGACTGGGAGTGAGAAGTTTATATTTGAGGGTGTGTCTGGGCAGTGAGGG
Source organism: Rhineura floridana (assembly GCF_030035675.1). NCBI lineage: Eukaryota > Metazoa > Chordata > Lepidosauria > Squamata > Rhineuridae > Rhineura > Rhineura floridana. Next base: position 1,410,096 of record NC_084481.1, on the reverse strand, counting down.
TCTGTTGGCATAGTTTGGAGGGACTGTTTAGTGTAAGAGAATGTAGGGTCAGTGTTGTTAATTATTTTTGGATTAGCTGGTGAGATGGTGGTGCTAGTGTAGGAATATTAGAAGGGTAGGCCAGGTAGGACTAAAACAGTGTTTAAAGAAAATTCAGTAACTAGTTTAAGACCTTGAGAAAATTTATAAAACAGAATGCTTATGAACAATAAGTGAACTTGCTTCTTTTCAAATATATCTGTTCTAAAATATTGCTTTGTTTTCACGCAAGCACTTCTTCATTGGCTACACTAGCGGCTGAGTCAGATACTTGGTATCTGTGGTGGCTGCATATCATTGAAGGAGAGTTTAGTGTCAGGTTATAGGGGCTAAACTTAGAGCTGTGAGCTTTAAAGGGACAAAGTATCACAGGGAGTGGTGGCTTGCCTGTATACCTGAACCATACAGCAACGACGCTGAGGGAATAGAAGGGAATTCCTGAATAGCATTGCTATATTGGGCTTGCAAATAAAAACCTGTGTTCCCCCTTGTCAAGAATAGCTAACTTTGGCCAAGCTGAAGTGAGGCAACCAGAGAGAATTCTGGGAGCCTGTGGCCTCCTTAAGATTCCCTACTGGGGAAGATCTGAAGCTCAGTGTCAGACAGGCAATGCAACTGATTCTTAGGTGTTGTCCCTTATAAGAACATAAGAACATAAGAAGAGCCTGCTGGATCAGGCCAGTGGCCCATCTAGTCCAGCATCCTGTTCTCACAGTGGCCAACCAGGTGCCTGGGGGAAGCCCGCAAGCAGGACCCGAGTGCAAGAACACTCTCCCCTCCTGAGGCTTCTGGCAACTGGTTTTCAGAAGCATACTGCCTCTGACTAGGGTGGCAGAGCACAGCCATCATGGCTAGTAGCCATTGATAGCCCTGTCCTCCATGAATTTGTCTAGTCTACTTTTAAAGCCGTCCAAGCTGGTGGCCATTACTGCATCTTGTGGGAGCAAATTCCATAGTTTAACTATGCGCTGAGCAAAGAAGTACTTCCTTTTGTCTGTCCTGAATCTTCCAACATTCAGCTTCTTTGAATGTCCACGAGTTCTAGTATTATGAGGGAGGGAGAAGAACTTTTCTCTATCCACTTTCTCAATGCCATGCATAATTTTATACACTTCTATCATGTCTCCTCTGACCCGCCTTTTCTCTAAACTAAAAAGCCCCAAATGCTGCAACCTTTCCTCATAAGCGAGTCGCTCCATCCCCTTGATCATTCTGGTTGCCCTCTTCTGAACCTTTTCCTTTTTTTTTTCCCCAATTAATTTTTATTCTAATTTTCAAAACCAAAATAATACAAAAAGAAAACAACACAAATCAATAACTAATACAATACAAAAAAAATACATATATATAAAAATATTGACTTCCGATTTGTCATAGTTCAGCTATAAATCTATAATATATAACAAACCTATCTCTTAATAGATTATAAAATCACCTTCCTCCAGCGGTTATCTTAGTTGGTTTCAAATCTCATTAACATCATATCATTTTAATATTCCACAAAAAGTCAAAGAGAAGTTTCCAATCCTTGAGATATATATCAATCAATGTTTTTTCTAAATAAACATGCCAATTAATCCAGCTCATCAAATCTACTAAATCCAGTAATTTCAAAACACTATAATTCAACTATAAATCTATAATATATAACAGACCTATCTCTTAATAGATTATAAAATCACCTTCCTCCAGCAGTTATCTTAGTTGGTTTCAAATCTCATTAACATCATATCATTTTAATCTTCCACAAAAAGTCAAAGAGAAGTTTCCAATCCTTGAGATATATGTCAATCAATTTTTTTTTCTAAGTAAACATGTCAATTAATCCAACTCATCAAATCTACTGAGTCCAGTAGTTTCAAATCGCTCTTCTGTCATTATCCATATTGGGTCCATCTTCCATCTTTACGCACCCAAAAATCTTGCTGTCATAGTCATATAATAAAAGTCTGATAGGAATTTCCTCCATCACAGATATTTTCTTACCATCAAATCCAAACGTAACACTGAAGTATTGTTTCAAAGCCGCATCTCTGCTCCTCTTTTCCACATGATACACTAGTACATTTCTTGAAGGTTTTTCCATTGACACAAAACAGGGATTAATTCTATTAACTTTCTCCATTTCAAGTTCCATCAAATCCTTCCAGTCCAGGAATTTTTTTGAACCGATAATATCTTTATCTCCAATCTCTTCAATTCCTTCAGAGACAGCGCTGTATTCCAAACTGTAATATTTATCTCCAGGATCCGTCACAACCAGGAAATCCAAATCTTTTTTCATGTCCATATTTAAGCCAATCTCCATAGATTGAACCTTGCCTTTAATTTCTCTTTCATCCTTTTTTTGTTTTCCAGATCTATCTTTATTCTCCTTTCTCATAGAATCCTGAGTTTCTTTCAGCTCCTGTCTCATTTCATGAAATTCAGTTCTCCACGCTTGTCTATTATTTCTCAGTTCTTGTTTTATTGAGTTAATCCCATCCATTATTTTCTGAAGCATGTCTAGAAATAAAGTCCCTTCTTGTACATCCATGATCTTCTTAATTGCCATTCTTAAAACCAAAAGAACAAAACTCCTTCAATTTTCAATGTCCCAAGCAAAGAGCAGTTTATTTCTTTATCCAGTTACAAAGGAGTTAATCTTTCCAACCAACTAACGTCACACGCTAGACAGTCCTTATCTCTTAAATGTCCAGAAGTGCAAAAACAGCTTTTAGTTCACAGCGTTCAAATAACTAGTAGCAGAGAGAATGAGCAGATTCGTCAACAGCAACAACAAAAAAGTAGTCCCTTATATATATTACACAAAAGTCTTGTAAATCAAAAAGATTTCTTATCTCTCCCAATCAGAAAGCTCTCATCCGTTGTAATCTTTAAAACGCAATTTTCCATGTTAGCTTTTTGCAATAAAAAAAAGAAAGATAAGCTATTTATATTTTCTTCCCCCTTAGTTCCGTAAATAAAGAAGGAAAGTCTTACCTCATCTAGGTTATCTTAATTGCTGTTACTTTGACAAATCTCTTTAGCTATATAGATAAGAAACTGATAAATGTAGACAGGAGGTTTGCCTGCTAGTCCGTTAAAAAAAAACGGGTCACTTATCCAGCTGAGCTAGCATAAAATCCCCGCTCTGTCTGAACTGCTGGAAGACAGACAATTCTGACGAATTCCAGGCTCCAACAATCAAAACAAAACTATGTGGCAGATCTCACGCTTCTTCCTTATCCGGAAGAAATCATCCCCAGTCAGAAAAAACCCTTCTGACTGAATTTAAAACTGGATAAGTATCATCCAAGACGGGAGCCCGTCTCAGAGGCAGCACAGGCGGAGGGATCCTCCTGGGAAGTCCTCTTCTGAACCTTTTCCAACTCTATAATATCCTTTTTGAGATGAGGCGACCAGAACTGTACACAGTATTCCAAATGCGGCCGCACCATAGATTTATACAACGGCATTATGATATCGGCTGTTTTATTTTCAATACCTTTCCTAATTATCACTAGCATGAAATTTGCCTTTTTCACAGCTGCCGCACACTGGGTCGACATTTTCATCGTGCTGTCCACTACAACCCCGAGGTCTCTCTCCTGGTCGGTCACCGCCAGTTCAGACCCCATGAGCGTATATGTGAAATTAAGATTTTTTGCTCCAATATGCATAATTTTACCCTTGTTTATATTGAATTGCATTTGCCAGTTTCCCGCCCATTCACTCAGTTTGAAGAGGTCTTTTTGGAGCTCTTCACAATCCCTTTTTGTTTTAACAACCCTGAACAATTTAGTGTCGTCAGCAAACTTGGCCACTTCACTGCTGACTCGTAATTCTAGGTCATTAATGAACAAGTTGAAAAGTACAGGTCCCAATACCGATCCTTGAGGGACTCCACTTTCTACAGCCCTCCATTGAGAGAACTGTCCGTTTATTCCTACTCTCTGCTTTCTGCTTCTCAACCAATTCCTTATCCACAAGAGGACCTCTCCTCTTATTCCATGACTGCTAAGCTTCCTCAGAAGCCTTTGGTGAGGTACCTTGTCAAAAGCTTTTTGAAAGTCTAAGTACACTATGTCCACTGGATCACCTCTATCTATCTGCTTGTTGACACTGTCAAAGAATTCTAATAGGTTACTGAGACAGGACTTTCCCTTGCAGAAGCCATGCTGGCTCTGCTTCAGCAAGGCTTGTTCTTCTATGTGCTTAGTTAATCTAGCTTTAATAATACTTTCTACCAGTTTTCCAGGGACAGAAGTTAAGCTAACTGGCCTGTAATTTCCGGGATCCCCTCTGGATCCCTTTTTGAATATTGGCGTTACATTTGCCACTTTCCAGTCCTCAGGCACGGAGGAGGACCCGAGGGACAAGTTACATATTTTAGTTAGCAGATCAGCAATTTCACATCTGAGTTCTTTGAGAACTCTCGGGTGGATGCCATCCGGGCCCGGTGATTTGTCAGTTTTTATATTGTCCATTAAGCCTAGAACTTCCTCTCTCATTACCACTATTTGTCTCAGTTCCTCAGAATCCCTTCCTGCAAATGTTAGTTCAGGTTCAGGGATCTGCCCTATATCTTCCACTGTGAAGACAGATGCAAAGAATTCATTTAGCTTCTCTGCAATCTCCTTATCGTTCTTTAGTACACCTTTGACTCCCTTATCATCCAAGGGTCCAATCGCCTCCCTAGATGGTCTCCTGCTTTGAATGTATTTATAGAATTTTTTGTTGTTGGTTTTTATGTTCTTAGCAATGTGCTCCTCAAATTCTTTTTTAGCATCCCTTATTGTCTTCTTGCATTTCTTTTGCCAGAGTTTGTGTTCCTTTTTATTTTCTTAATTCGGACAAGACTTCCATTTTCTGAAGGAAGACTTTTTGCCTCTAAGAGCTTCCTGGGATTAAAAGTCAGGAAGAGGGGATGTTGTAGATCGGGACACCTGGATGGTGCTGTCAGGCTCTCCCAATCTTCAAAGACTTCAAAGGAAGGGATCCCCAGCAGGGGGAGGATATGGCTATTTACTGTCCCCCCTCCTTGTTGAGGAAAAGAAACCCATAAATATGAAGAAGGTTCTTTCAAAACAGAGTTCCCCCTAGTTCCATCTATCTTGACTTGCTGACATGTAACAGGGACAGCCGTTTGGGAACCCGGCTGCTCCACGAAGTAATAGAGTTACTTGGATGTAAGTGTAGGATCTTAATTAGGATAAGTCTTTCTTTTGTTTCGTGTCTGTATTGAACATCTCTCCTTTTGTTATGCCAATGACCGTGTGCAGCCCGCCTGAGGGTGATTAGCTTTAAGGAATCAAACTACTATTTCTCCTCTTGTATATACCAACATATCTACTCTTAAATAAACAATCTTTGTATAAAAGGTGTGTATTGGCTTGGAACTAAGGATTCTAAATCTAGTGCTGGAAGGCTGAATGCTACGGATTGATTAGTGAGGGTAAATCCCTCTAAGATCACATAGTTCTCTGAGGTCTCTTCACTCGGGAAGAATTTAGAAAGAAGGGTGGTGGCAGTTAATACCAGGGGTAGTTACTTCTGTGGAAAGGGAGGAGTGTGCCTGAGAAGTGGGAACCCAGTGGGGTTAGGACTGTTCTCAGAAGCAAAGAACCCCCTTGGAGTACTGAGGGCAAGGAACCCCAGGGGGATGGATCTTTGACACCCCTCTCTGCTAACAGAAGTGGGTTGGATGGGGAGCCTTCCCTACTGATATGGTACAGGTAACTATGGATTTTTTTTTAAAAAAAAAGCTGAAAAGATTACATACAAGCTTAGATATTCAGATGAAAAACAAAAAAGTGATAATTCTTATTTACCTGGACTGTTTTCATATAGCTTGCTAAAACATCTGTAGATGCTGCTTCTCACCCTGTAAAAAATTAAACAATTTTTGTGCATTAGATTTTAAACACTAACCTACACATCTGTATCTTATTACTCTACAGTGGTGTACCAGTACAGCCACAGCCCTGCCTTATTGCTTGTTTTTGAACTCCCTATTTAAAAATACAAAAAAGTTTAAATTTTGCTTTAGAACTAAGTAGGAATAAGAAATTAATCTGTGTTTCAATAGAATAATATTTCTCTTTTATGTTTTTGATCCAAAGGCACTAAAGGTTCTCCTGGTATTGGAGGCTTCAAAGGTGCTATGGGCATCAAAGGATGGCCAGGAAGGAAGGGGGTCCAAGGAGAGAGTGGACTCACTGGCAGTCAAGGTTTTCAAGGTCAACCTGGTGATCCAGGATGGAAAGGTATTCTCCTTACCATTGTTACAAGTTGTCTCAAGTGTGCTTCTTATAGAACTGCAAGACATTTAAAAAGTTAATAAGTTATTTAACGTAATTGTCCTGCCCAAACTCAAAAGAACTCAGACACAGCTATAGTTTTTTATTTCATTGAAGTATGAGAAAGTTTCAGTTCAGTGCTCTTCATGAATCTTATCTACGACTTACTCAGAACTCAGCATCACTCTCTAGCTAACTAGGCACAACTTGGTGGCAATAAGACATTGACTCCACAACTAACCCTTCCCCTGTGCACAGCTTAAATAGGGCTGGCTGGGCTCCCTTCTTGCGCGTACCCCGAGTCAGTATTGGGTGTGCACACACAAGCGCAGACTCCTCCTGAGCTGGGATTGTTGAATCTCCAGCAGCATTCGCCTCCTGGACTGGAGTGAAGGCGGGGCCTCGGTCTATGTCCCGTCCTCTCCTTCTGTCTGCTGGTGGTGCAGATGCTGGGAGAGGTGCTTCATCAGGTGGAGGAATGACAGGCAGGTCTGGTGGTCTCTGGGACTGCTGAAGGTGACCTGTCAATGTCCAGAGCAGGGGCTGCTTCATCGCCCCTCCCCTCGCTGGGTCTTTCCCCAACTGGAATGTCCCAGTCCAAGTCCTCCTCACCCTCCTCCTGCTTGCCGGTCCACCCCCTGCTAGCATGGTTCATGACACCATCTCCCCCTCCATGCTGGGCCCCTCCCCACCCTGGAGGCTTGGGTTTGTCAGGGTATTCATGGAATTTTCTCACCAAGTCGGGTGCATGGACAAGACGCCTCCTCCCAGGATCTTTTTTCCAGTCCAAAACCTTTCCAGCGGATGAAGTACTATAATTTCCCTTGATGCTGGCGGGCGTTGAGGATCTGTTCCACCTCATATTCTTCCTCACCATCGATGATGATCGGCGGGGGGGGGGGCGTCAGGCTCCCAGTAGGCACTTGGAGTCTCTTCTAAGGTTAGCAATGACCTGTGGAACACAGGGTGTATCCTCATAGAAGAGGGCAAGTGGTGCCGGAACACTGCCGGATTGATCTGGTCCTCTATTTTGAAGAGTCCCACCCTCCTAGCTTCCAGTTATTTATTTATTTATTTATTTATTTATTTATTTATTTTATTTAATTTATATACCGCCCTAAGCCTGAAGGCTCTCTGGGCGGTGTACAAAAGATAAAACAAGCACAGTGTATAAATACAATAAATACAATAAATCAAGAAACAAAAACAAACAAACAATAAAAGAACCAAACAACATCCAAAATACAAAATAATAATGAATGGCAAGGCACCCTCACAGGCAGATAACAAGTTGAGAGCTATACCCTACCCCCCACCTATATTTCAGGGCTGGGCTGCCAGTGTTGGTCGGCTACTCCGGGATAAATGCAAAGTTCTACACTTAGGAAAAAGAAACCAAATGCACAGTTATAAGATGGGGGATACTTGGCTCAGCAATACAAGAAGTGAGAAGGATCTTGGAATTGTCATTGATCACAAGCTGAATATGAGCCAACAGTGTGATGTGGCTGCAAAAAAGGCAAATGCTATATTAGGCTGCATTAACAGAAGTATAGTTTTCAAATCGCGTGAAGTATTTGTTCCCCTCTGTTCAGCACTGGTTTGGCCTCATCTTGCATACTGCGTCCAGTTCTGGTCTCCGCACTTCAAGAAGGATGCAGACAAACTGGAACAGGTTCAGAGGAGGGCAACAAGGATGATCAGGGGACTGGAAACAAAGCCCTATGAGGAGAGACTGAAAGAACTGGGCATGTTTAGCCTGGAGAAGAGAAGACTGAGGGGAGATGTGATAGTACTCTTCAAGTACATGAAAGGTTGCCACACAGAGGAGGGCCGGGATCTCTTCTTGATCGTCCCAGAGTGCAGGAAACGGAATGCACTGGGCAATGAACATGGCAAACTGCTCTAGCTTCCCACTGTAATGGAGGGGCAGACCCATCGGCGTCTTGACACACTCTTAGTGCATTCTTTAGGAAGATATAAATAAGAACATTAGTATTATTGCCTGCCCCTATTTTATCCTCACAACTCTGTGAGGTGGGTTAGGCTGAGAGAGAGTGACTGGCCCAAGGTCACCCAGAGAGCTTCATGGCTGAGTCCGGATTTCAGCACTACACTGGTAAATATATGTATTGTCACCCCCTTTAACATTTATAGCAGGGGGGAGATGTTGTTTTATGATGAATTCAGATAAGCAATAAAGATTGACACCAGGTGTGCTAATTAGGTGGGTTTATTAGTTACTTAGCAGAATAAGCAAAGCGACCACGCACTACGTTAAGTGGGATTCTTCAGAACAGATTATACTTCACCTCAACAGCTACTCGGGACTCCCTTCTCTAGATCTCAACACACACCCCTCTTGCACAGCTCTTAATATTGTATTTACAGGCAGTTCCTCTTGACTGTGTTCCTCCACCTGTCCTGCTGTTATATAGCCTAACAACAAGATGAGTCACGTGTATGCCACCCCCTAGGGGCTGAACCCCTGTGCGCACGCCATCATTGGGGCAAGCAGATGACTGCATGAGTCAGGAACTCTGGGCAAGCAGTCACTGAGTAGAGATAAGGCTTGTTTTATCATACATTAAGGGCTTGCTAGTCTGGGTGATCTGAAGTGTTCAGCCCCTCCCAGACTGTACTCATACCATCCATTCTTACACAAAATTGCTCCTACTTTTATCAGTTTCAAATCCTTATGTAGGTTCAGATAGAGCATTAAAGGGATAAATTCCTGGATTCCACGTATTAGCAGACAAGGAAATGTCCTTTTGCAATACAATATGAGATTGATTGATCACAGCAAACAATACAATCACTTTATAAAAAAAACTCCTCTTAAATGTGTTTTTATATTGTAGGAATGTGTCAGTGCCACAAATGCTTTTCTGTATCTATATTAGCTCTGCGTAATAACCTGTTACAAGACAGAATCCTGACAGAATTGTTAACATGGCAACGTTGATTAATAATGTATTCTGAATAGGTGACCGTGGAGAACGTGGTTCACCAGGAGCACCCCCTAAAATCGTGCCAGGCATGCTGCTTGAAGTGAAAGGTGAAAAGGGAGATGAAGGACAAACTGGTGTCAAAGGCATCTTTGGTTCCAAGGGTAAGGACCTATGCTGTAGTCCAGGGGTCACCAAGCTGGCAGCCATGGACACCATGGTATCCACAAAGGCCTTCAATGCCACTCCCAAGAAGGGGGCCCAGACTCTGAGCTTCATTTTTTTTAAAAAAAGTGCATTCTCTAGCACTCCTAGAAAGAAGGTTATGAATATGCAGGTACCTTTTGTCTGATTTCTGTGAAATGAGCCAGCTTGTCTGCTTCCACCTATCAATGTTTTTAGGCAATGAGTGAAGTCAGACCTGTGACTGATAAGTAAGTTGTTTAGATGCCATGCAATAGGAATTCCTGGTGTCCTAAAGAGCTTACTTCCCCTCTCCCTTTTATTGCACTATTTCTACTTCTGTCTTATTTTCTAGTAATTTTCTTGAATTTTGGCTTCAAAAGAGGAAACTTCCCAAAAATGAGGGGATTGGTAAAAAAAAGTTGAAATTGTTATTGATCACAAGCTGAATATGAGCCAACTGTGTGATGTGGCTGCAAAAAGGCAGATGCTATATTAGGCTGCATTAACAGGAGTATAGTTTCCACGTTGTGTGAAGTATTAGTTCCCCTCTATTCAGCACTGGTTAGGCCTCATCTTGAGTACTGCGTCCAGTTCTGGTCTCCACACTTCAAGAAGGATGCATACAAACTGGAACAGGTTCAGAGGAGGGCAACAAGGATGATCAGGGGACTGGGAACAAAGTCCTATGAGGAGAGACTGAAAGAACTGGGCATGTTTAGGCTGGAGGAGAGGAGAAGAGGAGGGGAGATATGATAGCATTTCAAGTACATGAAAAGTTGTCACACAGAGGAGGGTCGGGATCTCTTCCCGATTGTCCCAGAGTGCAGGGCACAGAATAGAGGCAAGTTTCATTCTGATGAAACAAGAAAGGACAGAAATGAAACAAAGATAAAGGTTACACCAAAAGATTTTGCAGTGTTTGAGCCTGGACAAGATCCACAAATTTACCTCAACACCTTTGAAAAGGCAGCTCAAATGTGGGGGCTACCGGAAGATAAATATATGCAATATTTATCAAATCTGATCAAAGGGGAATTGGCAGAGGTATACCAATATTTCCCCTCAGACAGGCCTGTCACATATGCCGAGTTTAAAGAGGCAGTGTACAAAAGATTCAGACTGGGACCTGACTACTTTAGGAAGTTATTTTGAAACTGTCAGATCCAAGCAGGGAGGTCTTTTGTTGAACTGGGAGCAAAATTGATGGACATATTTGGAAAGTGAATGGGAAGTGCCAAAGCTCAGTCAGTGGAAGAGGTGAAAAGCCTCATGATACTGGATCAATTATACCATCAGTTACCACCAGAAATAAGGCTCCTTGTCAAAGGCCGTTCCCCTACATCTGTTCAAGAGGCTGCAGAGTTGGCAGATCACTTTGCCTCCAACAGAACTGGCTGTGTGGGGAAAACATCAAGAGAGTTTAAACCCAGACCATATAATGGTGGCAGAAAGGATGTGGTACCACAGCGAGTGAGTCCTCCAATAAAGTCTGAAGGGCACAGGACACCCCAGAGTGGATCTGTGTACCCTAAAATGGAGGAGAAATTATGTTATAAATGTGGTAGACTGGGGCACCTACGTTTTCAATGTGAGGTTGCCAACCCCATTGGTAAACCTGCTCAGGGAAGGGCAGTGAAAACAGAACCAAGGGAGTTAGAAGCGAAGAAGGTTCAGTTCTGCCAGATAAACTGGACAAATGTAAAAGACTTTGATTCGAGTCTGAGGGAAGAAATGAGTGTGCAAGGGGCAAATTATTGGGCATTGCTTGATACTGGTGCCGCTCAGACGTTACTGAGGCCAGATTTGATAAAATCTGAGGAAATATTACCTCAGGAAACGGTGACAATCCAAGGAGTGAGGGGTGAACCAGAAAGCATACCCATGGCCCTGATAAAATTAAAGTGGAGAAGAAAGGAGGAAATATGTAAAGTAGGTATTAATGCCCAACAACAAGAACCAGTGATACTGGGAAGAGATGTTATGGGGACACAAGGAAAAATATATGTGGTGACCAGACAGCAACTTGGCAAAGCAACAGAGACCATGTTAACAGAGGCCGAAGAAAACAGGGTGGAACCTGTTATCGAGCCTAAGGTCGCCATAGCAACCCCTGGCAGGCCTGCTAAAAGAGACAAACTGTATCGAATGGTCTCTAGTGAAGAGGCAGAGCAGTTCAGGGAAGAGCTGGATAAGGATGCAAGTTTGAAGCAAATGAAGGACCAAGCCCTTACACAAAAGATTCCCTTTACTGACAATCTGAGGAATCAAATTGTGTGTGAGAATGGGATTTTATATAGACTGTGGATGCCTGCTGAGAGAGAGAATGAATGTGAACTAGTGAAACAATTGATGGTACCTAGCAAATACAGAGCCAGATTACTAGAGGTAGCCCATGATGTCCCATGTGCAGGGCATCTTGGAATAAAGAAGACCAAGAAAAGATTGTCTGCACACTATTATTGGCCAAATATTTCTAAAGACGTAAAACAATATTGTTTATCTTGTGACATATGCCAAAAGGTGGGGAAAAGTGGAGTAAAGACAAAAGCACCTTTGAAGCTCCTTCCTATAATAGGACAACCCTTTTATAGAGTGGGAATAGATTTGGTGGGCCCTTTTTCCAAACCCACAAGGCATGGCAAGAAATATCTATTGGTGGTGGTGGATTTTGCCACCAGATACCCAGACGCTGAAGCACTAAGATCCATGGAAGCCCCTGTAGTGGCAGAGGCTTTATTAAAAATCTTTATGAGACTGGGTTTCCCTCATGAAGTGTTGACGGATCAAGGCAGTGTATTCATGGGAGAAGTGATGCAATGTATGTGGAAGTGTTGTGGTCTAAAACATTTAAAGACAACTACGTACCATCCAGCAACTAATGGGTTAACTGAGAGATTCAATGGGGTTCTGAAGGGCATGATAAGAAGTTATGTTCAAGATCACCCACAAGACTGGGATGAACGTTTGGGGTGCTTCTTATTTGCATACAGAGAAGTCCCTCAGGAGTCAACAGGCTTTTCACCCTTTGAACTGATGTTTGCTAGAAAAGCGAGGGGACCTTTGGAACTGTTAAAAAATTCATGGGAAGGGACCCTGGGAGAGTACAAAACATCTGTAGTCGATTTTGTATTAGACTTCCGCAACAAATTAGCATCAATGATGGACGTTGTGCAAAAGAATTTAAGTCAAGCTCAGCAGAAGCAAAGTTACTGGTATGATAGAACAGCCAGAGAACATGTGTATGATGTGGGAGATATGGTTATGGCATTCATACCCAGGAAACACGATAAATTACAGGCCAACTGGGAGGGACCATATACCATAAGGGAAAAGCTTGACACAGTGATGTATGTGTTAGGTACAAACCCAACACGCAAGCTGTCTCTGGCTACCCCAGCTCACATTCACCCGGGAAGGGTGCGGAGTTGCGTGCAAATAACCCACTATCAGAGGCCAAGTAATACGGACACAATTCCTTTGCAAAGGGGAACCCAATACTTACAAGCCCAAAAGCCTTTCAGAATGGGAACCCCGTTTATTGATAGGACAGAGAATATATAGCTTTCCCCAAAGGTTACAATATTGGGGGGGGCATCTTCATGAATACCAAAGAAAGCATTAATTGTCACTATAACCAAAAGAACGCACGTAAAGGAGGTAAAGGGGTGCAGGGGAGGAATAACAGCCGAAACATTAGACATTAAGAGTTTCCATTCAGACCTGGGTCTGCATAGTTTCACATGTCCTTGAGATAAGCGCTCTGTAGCTGGAAGAAATAGCTACGGGATGGGGCATCACTTGCAACCAGGCGCCCCCTTGAGATGTGCCATCCTTATTACTGCTATGTTTGCATTTCAAAGCTTTTCATGTCAAGGTTTATAGGGCAATAGGGGAACAGTAATATTTCATGTTACACTTTGCAACTATAACCGAGTCATTACATTGGGATATGAGATTCAGCAGAAGGGAAAGGAGTTTCCAGCTTAAACTGGCTTTTATTCAGAGAGCCACTGGAATGTAAAAGTCAGGTCATAAGGAAATAAACCGTTGTCTTAATACTAAGAAAAGGCACTTTAATTTTTAATCCAACATATGTGATAACCACAGACCAATTAAAAAAGCATAAAGTGGTTCATGTAAATATGTTGAAACCTTATCACACCAGGGATGCAAAGGTGTTGCAAGTTACCTTATTCCCTGAGGGAAGTGGGCCTGAACTTCCAGATTTGGTACAGGAAAGCAAAGCAAAAGGAGGGGTAGATCAATTGGAATGGTCGGAGGAGGTGAAGGAAGAAGTCAAGAAAGAGATTCTAAGAGTTTAAAAAAATTATGGGGATCTCTTCAGCAATAAACCTGGCCGAACCAGTATAGCCAGACATTCAATTGATACTGGAAATCATGCCCCAATCAGATCTGTTCCGTACCGTGTGAAATTAGAAAGGAGGTTGAAGACATGTTGGAACTAGGAGTGATTAGGGAATCCATCAGTCCCTGGGCCTCAAGTATTGTACTGGTTCTGAAAAAAGATGGAACCACAAGGTTTTGTATTGATTATCGTTTAATCAATAAAATTACTGTCCCAGATGCGTATCCTATGCCTAGGATGGACGCGATGTTAGAGCTATTGGGAGCAGCAACCATTATCTCTACCATAGATCTGTGTAAAGGATTTTGGCAGATGGAATTAGACGAGCAATCCAGAGCCAAAACTGCCTTCAGTACACCAGATGGGTTATATGAGTTTGTGACCTTACCCATGGGACTAAGGAACTCACCAAGTTCTTTTCAGAGACTAATTAATACTGTGTTGCAAGGCATGTCAGATTTCGCAGTGGCCTATATAGATGATGTGGCCATTTTCAGCAAGTCGGTGCTTGAGCATGTCCAACACCTGACAGCAGTATTAGAGGCATTTAAGAAAGCAGGGCTAACAATAAAAGCCAAGAAATGCCAGTTTGGGTTGAATGAAGTGATCTATTTAGGACATAAGGTGGGGAGTGGGAAAATAACCCCCTTATGGAGCAAAGTTGAGGCAATACAATCGTGGCCCATCCCCTTAACTAAGAAACAAGTTAGGGCATTTTTAGGTGTGGCTGGTTTTTACCGTAAATTTGTAAAAGATTTTGGGGAAATCGCAACCCCCTTGCATGAGCTAACAAGGAAAAAGTGTGCTGAGCGTGTGGTGTGGACGGATGAATGTCAAAAGGCTTTTGACCTTCTGAAGCAAGCCTTGTGCCAAGGGCCTGTATTAATAGCACCAGATTACGAGCAACCATTCATCGTGGCTATGGATGTGTCGGACCTAGCGCTGGGAGTCGTCTTGCTACAAGAGAGAGGAGGCACCAGACATCCAGTGGCGTACCTGAGTCGCAAGCTGACATCGAGGGAGAAGAATTATTCGTCGGTCCAAAAGGAGTGCCTAGCGGTCGTGTGGGGACTGAGTAAGTTGCGCTCATATGTGTGGAGACGAAGATTTACAGTGACGATGGATCATCGAGCATTGTTATGGTTACAGACTATGAAAAATCATAACACTATTCCTCAGAGGTGGTCCTGGGCTCTACAAGATTACCAGGTGGACTTCAAGTTCATAAAAGACAAGGACAATGTATTGGCCGATGGACTTTCAAGGCAGGTGGCCGGGACTGCAGTGACGTGACCCAGACGTGGGTGCAAAAAAGACATTTTCCCCAAAGAGACTTGTTTTTTATTGTTAACGCGTCATATGAATCCTAGAGCAGGAATAATACTTTGCTGTTATTTTAAGGGGGGGGGAAATGTGATGTTCCTGCTTATAGTGTAAATATGGTAAGTGCTGTTTATATAGAAGACATATGGTAAGTGGAGTGAAAGGGGAGGGGGAGTACATGAGCAGTAGAATGCTGGATGATTGGCTGAGCGTTTGAGTGGCTGGGAGTATAAATGGAAGAATGACAGTTGAATCTGGGTGGATGTCAGTAGGGTGGAGAAAGAGGGAGTTGGAGTTCTGATTAATAATAAGTCAAGTACAAAACAGGAATAGATGAAACTATACGCTTGTGAAACATTCTAAAACTAATCTTGTTATTTCTGATATTTAATAAATACTTATTTGGTTTACCAAAGGCCTGATCCTTGGCTGGGGGATATACATAGCAGAAGAGAGGGCAAGGTAATTACCAAGGCTGAACAGAAACAGTATAATGGTGGCAGCGGTGAAGGGAGGATTAATAACAATTCAAGTATCCAGAGCAACCCAGAGTTGTATGCGTTCTCTATAAAGATACAAGGGGGTTGGGAACAGCATAAGCACGCAGTCACAAAAGTAACCAGCTAGAGAGAGAGTCAGGCAAAGTCTCTGGAAGTATTGGTTATAGGACGTGACTGGTGGTGCTGCTTGGCAGGGGGATCTAGTGAGATCTGTGCTAGAGCGGAGTGAGAAACCATATAAAGGATGGTCCGAACTGGTGGTATCCCTGGTGGTGCCTAGTGAAAGGCAGTAGCCACAAGCAGGTGGGAACCTGACAGGGAGAACCAGGGAAGGGCGTCACAGTCACCAACTTGGATGGCTTTAAAAGATTAGACAAATTCATGGAGGATAAGGCTATTAGTGGCTACTAGCCATGATGGCTATGCTCTGTCTCCATTGCTGGAAGGGGTATGCTTTTGAATACCAGTTGCTGGAAACTGCAGGACGGGAAAGCACTCTTGTGCTCAGATCCTGTTTGATGGCTTCCCATAGGCTCTGGTTGGCCACTGTGGGAACAGGATGCTCGATTAGATGGGCCACATAATCCTTAATTTTGTTCTTAATCCTTGAAAGTGTGCCTTTCTTCCATGCATGTAGATGACATCAGGTGGGACTTCTGCTCTCCCTGGTGGTTGAAGGCAGAATCCCTGTTCTAATAACCGAGACCTTCTAGATTCCCATAGCTCTCCAGCTCTGTAAATTCTGCCTTCACGTGACATGGTGCTGGCTTTGAGCTCTCTGCCTTCTTTCTCAAGTGTTCAGGCTTGTTTTTTGCTATTTGTTTTTATTAATGGTCATTCCTTTTGTTCCTTATTGGTGTGCTGCTTCTCTTCTGTGAGTTTTGTGTGCCTTCTGTCTCCTTGGAAGAGTTTTCCTCTCATTTCTTTTTCTGACCTTGCTCCTCCTTCCTGCTTCTCCATTTGACACCCCCCAAAAGCCCCCCTTTTTACTGTTTAGCTTCTATTGTTAACTTTCCCTTCGTTTAGACAGGACTCAGCCTGGCCCCTCCCATTCTCTGCCCTGGAAAGGATTGCCTGAGAAGGGTTTTTTCCTCCTTTTCCTCAGCCTTTGTAGCTAGCACCTGCCATTTTGTTTCACCCCGCACCTTATTTTCATTGCAAAAATACAGAAGAACAAAAGAGTCTTTTCAGTGGTTTTTCCCCTCCACTTTTGTTGTAATGGGCAAAAGCAAGCAAAATTCTGTGGCTGCTACTAAGCTTTTTCCAGCCTACCACACCCTCTACTCCGCAGCCCCTGTGTCTGTACTGCCCACAACTATGGCATCAGAACCTACTCCCTCTACATCTCGCCTGGGTTCAAGTTTGGCACCTTCTATCTCTGGCATTGTAACTCTCTCAGGTGCTGTTGGCAGCACTCGTTTAACTGCCTTTGAGACAACTGGGCTGAGAGAGAGGAACCCCAGCACCAGTAGTGTGCTTTTTTCCCTTGGAAGAGGGATGCATGTGGTGCTGGCCCTGGCAGAGCCAGGGAAGATAGTCAGCGCCTTGCACACAGAAACCGGATCCTCACAGATTTCCTAGGGCAGATCTTCTATTAGGCAGTCGCCCACTTCAGATAAGCAGCTCCAGCCCTCCACCCAGGATCTTAATAGTGACCTTATCATGTTGAATGAGGAGGAGTGGAGTGGTGAGTCTGATACAGAAGAAGTTTCTTCCAGCCATCTCTTTCAGGATAGCCATTATGTACCTCTTCTTTGTAAGATCATGGCAACTCTGGATTTGGTATCTTCCAAGGAAACTCCTGCTGCTGCATCATCTACAGTAGTGGCAGTTTGTCCTGATCCCACTCCTAAATTATTATTATTAATTATTATTCTGCATAGTTTAATTGTATTCTAATGTAGATTTTTTGTATGCTTGTAAGTTATATGTATTTTTATATTTGGAAGCTGCCTTGAGTTCCAGTCCTTGGAAAAAGAGTGGGATTAAAATAAAGATAATAGTAAATGTAAAATGTGAAAACTTTGCAAACCAGTTTAGGCATGCCTCCTGCTGTGCAGGAGCTGATATCTAGGCACTCATTAAGAATTCACTGTATAGTGAACGGTATACATGTCTACTTCAGAAATAAGTCTCTTTGTATTTAATGGGGCTTGCTCCCGGTAAATGGGTCAGCAGGATGTAGCTGACTCCCCGCGATAAAATATTAGGTTGCTGGGGATGGGGAGTCAGCAGTGACTACACGCTCTCTAATTTTGTGTTATGCCGTGCCCTCCATGTTGTGTTATGCCATGCCCTCCATGTTGTGTTATGCCATGCCCTCCATGTTGTGTTATGCCATGCCCTCCATGTTGTGTTATGCCATGCCCTCCATGTTGTGTTATGCCATGCCCTCCATGTTGTGTTATGCCATGCCCTCCATGTTGTGTTATGCCATGCCCCCATGACAGCCATTTTGTGAGTGGCACCTTCAGCACTCTCTCAAAATTTGAAATGTATCCCTAGTCCAAAACAGATGATGACCCCTGTCATAGTCAGAAAGAGTGTGATTATAGTGGAACCGCCTATAAGGCCATTGAGTCCAGTTCCCTGCTCATTGCAGGGATACGACTGGTACAATGCAGGAATTTCCTAGGGAGTGGTGGGCTCTCCAATATGGAAGGCATTCAAGAGGCAGCTGGACAGCCACCTGTCCAGTAGCCTTTAATTTGGATTCCTGCATTGAGCAGGGAGTTGGACTCAATGGCCCCTTCCAACTCTACTATTCTATGATTTGTCACATGCAGCAAATTTTAATTTAAACTTTACTTAGGAATAGTCCATCCTCTATTACAAAGCATACACAATCTAAAGCATCAATTCAAATTATCAATAATGAAAAATGACAAAATGATATAAAAATATATGCATCCCAACACAGTGCATCATTTCCTAGTAGTTAGAAGAGGGCAGCATTCCTAAACTGGTGGAGTCTACTATCAATACGAAGAATGAACTGAAGGGAATATGTATCTTATCTGAAGCCAATGGTTGCTTTATTGAAGTTCAGCAACATACCAGGTTCAGCTAAATTAACATTTTCAACTGTCTTCCTTGCAGGTGCTAAAGGACTGCTAGGCTTCCCTGGCCAGGCAGGAAGGCCAGGTTTACCTGGATTTCCAAGTTATGAAGTAGGTCAGAAAGGCGACCCTGGGATTAAAGGCAGAAAAGGCATTCCAGGATATGTAGGTGTCCCAGGTGCTCAAGGTATTCCTGGTTTCCCTGGAGCGACAGGATGGAGGGTGAGCAAATCTTGTTTGTTTGACTCAAACTGCCCCATTTTGTTATCTCCAGAATGTTTACTTTAGTAGTTTGAAAAGCAAACTGCCAGAACCCAAAAAGCCAAACGCTGTAAACTTGTCAAAAGCAGACGAGATTATACTATGTGTGCAAATTATTGCACATGTTGTTTGATTCATTTATTTCAGTTGTGGGGAGCCTCATCTTGCAGGCCTAATTAGGCTTGGCAGGTGTTCTAATTTGGCCTGGGAGGCTGTATTCTCCAAGCCATGCCCACCTGCACTACATCTGACACATATTATGTCAGATGTGGGGCTAGTGAAGACATGGCTGCCTGTTGACCTGCAAACCCCTCTGCTTTTGCCTATATGGTTTGATTTCTAACTGCCCTGGCAAAGGAAAACATGTCACTTGATGTCATGGTGGCATCAGGTGACTGACAGGTGGGCAGCACCACACAACTGTCACAATGGCCCGCTGGGGTTAGTCAGAATCCAACCCACCAACCAGATCCAGTCCCCCACCTTGATTTATTTCTTCATTCAAATAATTTGATTTTAGATGCACACTGTGTTCAACATGTACACATTTTCAAGACTTATGATGGAAAAACAGATTTGGAGAGTTGGGAACAAAGTCTAGAAAGAATGGGAATGTTGAGTAATATTCATTTTGATTAAAGCTTGGTGTTCTTTTTGAACTATGTGACAGGGAGAAAAGGGAATTCTAGGGATTCCTGGTATTGGTGGTGAAAGTGGCCAGCCTGGGGAAATTGGTGAGTCCATTTATGTACTATCCATCTAAGCTGTGTATATGTGTATGTAACACTCTCCCTCCCTCCCTCTCTGTGCCAGTGACCCAGTCCAGCACAAGGCAAGAACTCTCTACTTGTGAAACACTGATCTTTATTTCTCAGATGTTGTTCTTTAGGTAGTGTCAAAAGGGAAATATATATATGCTTTTTGAATTGTAGGGAAAAATAATACAGTGGTTTTAATTTTCATATTAAAAGATGTTCAATAGATGGTCTCAGGATACATAAATGCATAAATAAATTGTACTTTTTTGCTTTCATCAGGCAGTAGGGGAGATACTTTAAACTTGCCAGGAAAAGCAGGTTCGAAAGGAAATGTTGGCATATCTGGATCCACAGGTATTTTTTTGTTTGTGTGTGTGTGCGTGTGTGTGTGCGTGCATGCGTGCAAAACAATTCATGACAAAAAGCACCTATTGGTGTGCCAGCTGCACTCTTTCTTGGACAGGGATAGCTTCACTACTTAGATATGTGCACTGGTTTACCTCATGTTTATATTACTGTAATGTGCTCTATGTGAGGCCTTCCTTGTGGGAGGCCTCCCTGGGACTGCTGCTGATGCAAAATGCCGTGGCTCAGGTGATGAATGGTTCCCCTTACCAGGCACATACCATGCCAGTGCTGAGGGATTTGCACTGGCTGCCTGTTAGCCACTGAGCTAGTATTAAGGTCTTGTTACTTATATGCGAAGCCCTAAAAAACTCTGAACCAGGTTACTTGATAGATCAACTTTAATTGCCCAGTATGGGCATTAAGATCAACAACTGGAATCCAGTTAGTCTTGCCATGGCCTGCTAGCACTGGTGTTACGGAATGCAAGCCCTGCTTAAATTTGAAAAACTAACATGAAGACTGGTCTATGTCTACTCAGTGACTTCAGGTTTCACTCTTGGTTGATTTTTGGAACCTAAATCCAGTGGCTTTCCAATAGCCCCTTTCTCAGGAGTATTGGGCTTAGGCAGAGATAGATCCACCTGTCCTATGTCTATCCCCTTTGCCAGAAACTCTGTGGTTACCCCCAGTGGGTCAGTCCCACCATATGCTTGCCCCAAAGGGTTTGGGTAACCTCTTCTGCAAGCTCCCTGTATCTCCTGGCTAGCTGAGGAAGAAGCTTCAGAAAACCCTAGTGATAGCAGCTCCTCAGGTCCCAACTCCTTCTCCACAAAAACCCTCCTCCTTGGCTGCTAACTATTTATGCTCAGCACCTCCAGGAGACCTTCATTAGCCTCAGGCATACTCAGCTGTCCCTTGCCCCACCCACCTCCTGGCTCAGCTGATGGAGAGGCTGTCCTCTTCATTGGGGCCTTCTTAAAGGCACCATGCTGGTAAGAGCCCTTTGGCCCAAAGCGATCCCCTGTGGACCTTCACAACTGCATTTGTAAAAAAATTAATATATCAGTAGTTGTAAAAAGAGGACCATGTAATTGATACTCTGTTCAGTTCTCTGTTCATAGGGTTTTCATGGTAAGAGATATTCAGAGGTGGTTTACCATTGCCAGGGCCGGCCCCAGACATGCCAGAGCCCTTGGGCAGCAGCCTGCCCTGGCACATGCACACACGCCCCACCTACCTACCCACCAGGAGCGGAAGGTCGGGCAAGCGAGCAGGGGGAAGGGCAAGCGAGCAGGGGGAAGGGCAAGCGAGGAGGGGGGAGGGCAAGCGAGGAGGGGGGGGCAAGCGAGGGAGCTGATGGGGGCAGAGGGTGAGGGAGGGAGGGAGGGGGCTGGTGGGGGCAGAGGGTGAGGGAGGGAGGGAGGGAGCTGGTGGGGGCAGAGGGTGAGGGAGGGAAGGAGGGAGGGAGCAAGTGGGGGGAGGGCAATCGAGGAACCGGCGGGGACAGAGGGTGGGTGGGCAAGCGGGCAGGTGGGTAGCTCCCTCCTTGAGATCCACAGCGAAGGGGAGTACTACTTCCCCACCATAATGAGGTGCCCTCAGGATGGCGGGCAAGCGAGTGGGCACAGGTGGGCCGGCAACTGGGTGGGCAGCACACTCCCTGAAATCTGCTGCAGCCTGCTAAGGAGGGGCCCTCAGGATGACAGGCGAGCGAGGGTGGAGGGTGGGTGGGTTGGCGAGTGGGCGGGCCACTCCCTCCCTGCGATCCACGGCAGGCTGCTGCGGAAGGGGAGCACTATTCCCCCACCATAATGAGGAGCCCTTCAGGGGCCCCTGTGGGCTGCAGGGCCCTCAACCAGGGCCCCAACTGGCCGCACTTTAGAGCTGGCCCTGACCATTGCCTTCCTCTGAGTTTGGATGCATCTTAGTTTGGTGTCTCAGCTTTGACCATTCTACCTTGGGTGCCCCTGCTAGGAGTCTAGCCTCCTGGTCTAGATTCCTGACGGCATTGGTCTCAGCTTCTTCAACACTCTCAAACCCCCTCACCACGTTAAGGTGTGCATCCTAGAGAGGGATGAAACTGAGGTTATCATACTTTGGACACATCATGAGAAGACATGATTCATTAGAAAAGACAATAATGCTGGGAAAAACAGAAGGGAGTAGAAAAAGAGGAAGCCCAAACAAGAGATGGATTGATTCCATAAAGGAAGCCACAGACCTCAACTTATAAGATCTGATCAGGGTGGTTCAGGACAGATGCTCTTGGAGGTCGCTCATTCATAGGGTCGCCATAAGTTGTAGTCTACTTGAAGGCACATAACAACAACAATATAATTGATGAATAAAACTATTTTTGGCACATGGAGGTAGAATATGTAATTTGTAATTGATAATGTTATTTTAGTATAAGAATTATGATAAGAAACATACAAATAAAAAGGTTTACATTCAAAAGGGTTTGTTATTGGGTAAGATTTTAAAATCACAATTTTTAAATCACTACCTTTGATTCATTTTCTGTTGTGTTGCCTCAGGACTCTGCTTGAGTTTATAGCTGAAGCAGAGAATGGCATGTGGAGCCCTACTGCAATCCAGTTTGACAGTGACTGTATCTGCCTACAGATAATGTCATTTCTCTTTTCTTTTGCAGGAGTGGAAGGAGCCAAAGGAGAAAAAGGTGAAGGGGGTGGTGTGGGTTTTTCTGGCTTTCAAGGCGTGAAGGGCTCCCAAGGCTCCCCTGGATTACAAGGGCAAGGAGGTGATATTTTCTGTTTTATTTATATTTTTATATGGAAATGTATTTCAAAAGTAGTAAATATGCTTATATAAAACATCTTTTAAAAATTCACTAAAAACAAAGTGTGAATTACAAATACAACAAAGTAAAATCAATACTGGATGTTGAATTCTCTTTCATTATCTATATATTAAAACAGATGTGTCTAAGTAGCCCACTGGAACCAAGTCAATTTGGCTACAAGGAGCTGTTCTTTAGGTTTGTTTCCCCATTTTGGTTTATTTCCATTAACAGCAGAGCAATCCTAACTCAGCCCTGGAGCAATTGAGCCACTGCTGCAGCCAGAGAGCTACCAACTCCTGTTGCAGTTGAAAAATGGGATCATTAATATATACGGATCATAATTCTGTCATACCAGAAATGTCTCTGAATTTAACAAAGACATAGAAATACTTTTTAATTTCAAGTTGGAAGAAAATTTCAGTCATTTTTAAATTGAATTCAGTTTAAGTTGAACTGAATGATATTCATGGTATGTCACATATTACAAAAGGAGAAAATAGTAACGTTTATGTATGAGGCTTGACAAACGGGTTCTACATCCAGACGATATTAATTTATTCCAATGCACGTATGGATAGTAACCAAAGAGCCAGAACCACACTAAGAAGAAAATTTAAAATATATTTTCAAAACTGCAAATGGTGAAAAAATGTAGATATTCATTTACAAAATAAAGAGGAAATGATATAGAAATGATAAGTGATTAATAAATAACCCAAAGAAATTATAGAACTGGAAAAGGTTCATAATAAATGTTTGTTTATGTTGTTTTATGTTCACCGCCCAGAGAGCTATTGCTAGTCGGGCGGTATATAAATTTAATAATAAATAAATAAATAAATAAATAAAACTGCAAGCTGTTAATTGGAAGCTAGAAATGTAAAATCCACAAAAATACTACTTTTACTAACCAGAGATACTTTGAAGATAGACCTGGAAGACTACTGACACGTAAAATTTAAAAGCTTCAGAATAATGATGCATCCCATGAAATTGTCTAATCCCCTTTTAAAGCTATCCAAGTTGTTGTCATCACTGCCTCTTGTGGGAGAGAATTCCATAGTCTAACTGTGCACTGTATAAAGAAGTACTTTCTTTTGTTTGTCCTGAATCTTCCAACATTCAGCTTCAAGTTCTAGTTTTATGAGAGAGGGATAAAACCTTGTCTCTATCCTCTTTCTCCACACCATGCAAATTTTATACACCTCTGTCATGTTGCTTCTTACTTGCCTGTTCTTTAAAGCCTCACATGCTATAGCCTTTCCTCACAGGGGAATCACTCCATCCCCTTGATCATTCTGGTTTCCCTTCTCTGAACCTTTTCCAACTGTACAATACACTTTTTGAGGTGAGACGACCAGAACTGTACACTATTCCAAGTGTGGTTGCACCCTAGATTTGTATAACAGCATTATAATATTGGCTGTCAATGAGATCCTGGTCCTCCTGAGTAGCCTCACAGACAGCTAGATGGGCACAGCTCTGAAGTTCCTGCCTGGCTCTGAAAGCTGGCCAGGAACCCACGCAGCTGGTGTGGGGACCTGTGGTCCTGGGGCACAAATGTTCAGGTCTAATGGCTCTTCAGGATCATTGGCAGTGTGGAGATCTGCTGGAGGGTCCAGCTCTCCTTGCTCCTCAGCTGACAAGAAAGGCAGAACCCTGAGAGGAACCCATGCCAGTATGGCATAAAGGAATAGATTCCTCCATTCCAGACTTGCCCTGACATTGCAAAAAAAATAGTTTAAAAAACCTAAATGAGATTGACAGTGCTGGGCAAGCAGCGTAAGTGATACAAGAGGGTGTATAGTCAGCTGGGGGGGGGAGGGTTGTAAGCTCAGTGGTAAAGGATCTGATTTCCATGCAGAAGGCCCCATGTTCAGTCACCAGCATCTCCAGGTAAGACTGGTAATCTACCTGAAACCACTGCTGGCCAATATAGACCAGCCTTCCCTAACCTGGTGCCCTCAAGATTGCTAAAATTTCCATCAGCCCCACCCAATATCACCAGTGGTCAGAAATTATGGGAGTTGTGGTCCAAAACACTAGGGGGTACCAGGATGGGGGAGGCTGTTATGGACTATACAATCAATAGTCTAAAATCCTATGTTCCTTTTAGCATGGGGAAAATGAAAATCAAAGCATACAAACATTCAGACTGAAATCCTATACATACTTAATAGAGCCAGTGTGGTGTAGTGGTTAGAGTGTTGGACTATGACCTGGGAGACCAGGGTTCGAATCCCCACACAGCCATGAAGCTCACTGGGTGACCTTGGGCCAGTCACTGCCTCTCAGCCTTAGAGGAAGGCAATGGGAAACCCCCTCTGAATACAGCTTACCATGAAAACCCTCTTCATAAGGTCACCATAAGTCGGAATCAACTTGAAGGCAGTCCATTTCTATTTTCAAGCGCCATTGAATATAAGTGGTACTTTCTTCTGGGTAAACATGAATAGGATTTTTGGTCCATGTTTGTCCCCTTCAATTTGTGGATATGTTTTTTTTTTTAAGATGGGCCAAAAAGAAGAAAGTGCAGCAATGATTAGCCTTAGAAGGCTATGAATTGCTAAAGTGGCCATGTTCCCAAATTGACTGGGATGCTTTTTATACCCATGAATAGGGAGAGAAAACAGGTATGGTAGAAAAGAGCTTAGTGGGCAAATAGTAAGTTGGCCCTCACAATGAGCCAAACCTCATGCTGAAGGAAAAGCAAAATGAACCTATGTTGTTGAACAAATACAACATGGGGAAAGTTTTCCAAGAAATAAAGTGGGCCTAAAGAGATCATAATGCATGTATTGGACTTATGAAGCCTCAGTTAAGAGATCTCAGCGTTTCAGACCCACTGCTAGTGAAGGCTGACAATTATTCAGACCAGTGGATTCTCTGTCCCAGTACTAGACTCAGCCCACCAGAGGACAGAGTCTATTAAGGCACAGCACCCGATATTAGTGTTTAATACTGCTTTTTAAATAGAACACACAGTTCCAGAATTTCTCAGCCAATGCTTATGCAATTTTAAGGCCCTTTACTCCAAATATAACAGTAGAAAACAGCTCACAAGCTCATTAATATTACACATTATGAAAATGTAGCACAAATAAGTATAAATACAGAGTAATAAATATTGGCCCTGTGAGAAGCTGAGGGACTGGATTCCCCTAGAGCAATGCTTCTCAACCTTTGTGAGTATGGGATCCCCTTTGTAAGTTCAAAAAAATTTGTGACCCAATGCTAATGGTAATTTTAGTCTCTGTTAATTGAAAAAAATGCTGGGTGGCAAAATAACATCTCCAGATATCCCTTTCTATTAAAAGCTTCCTGCAGACAGGGAGGTGTTCCTTTCTTTTCTTAATACAAAAGTCCAATCAAATTGGTATACCCCACAGTCTGAAGATGTACAGTCCTTTCTCCTGTGCGTGTCAAAGATGACCTCAGGTGGGTAGCTAGCTCCACCTAGCGGTTGAAGGCAGGAAGAGCACTGTTCAATTTTGCAGGGACTTCCTGCTGTCTGTGGCTCCTTATCACAGTTCTTTTTCTGCCTTCACCAAAGATGGTTGTCAGCGCTGTGCTCTTGGTTCATGCCTGTATTGTTCTGTGTTTGTCTGTATTCTCTTTTAATATCTATACCTCTTGCTTTGGGTGGTGAACCTTTTCCTTCCCTAGCCCCATGGACATAAAACATTTTCAAAAGGAACAGGGATCCGCAGTGTTTTAGCTGCGAGAGAGGGAGCCCCCCCATTCTTTCTTCGTGCCATCAGACACACGGAAGAGTCTTACCTCCTTCCAACTCAAGGCATTGGCTTATATTCCTCCACCATCACTCGCCGCAGCGAAGTAAGCAAGGGAGCGTTCCTCCGCCAGCCGCAGCAGGCCGCTATAGGCCCAGTGGTCGCCAACCGCTTCTTTGCTGCTTCATCCTCCCTCCATCCATAGCTCAGGCCATGGTAGACCCAATGGAGGCCGTTGCAGGCCACAAGACATTCGCAACAGCCTTTCCACCGCCTCCCCACCCATTGTCAGCCAGGCCACAGTAGGCTTACGAGCGGGCTGCAATAAGCCCAACAAAGGCTGCTACAGGCTCAATGGGGCTGCTCGGGGCTGCCAACCGCTACCTTGCCACCTCTGCCCCTCCCCACTGCTCATCCTTGGCATAGGCCGCAGCAGGCCCAACAGCCTTTCACGGCCGCAAGCAGCCCGTACACCATCAACGCAGGCCACATTAGGCCCCACTCAGTCTGCCATTCGGCCTCCTGCCTCCGTACAGGCCCGCAGATTCGGCCACAATTCTCCATTTTTATATTGCTCCTTTAAGCCCCGCTCCATGCATTGTGCTCATGGGGAAGGCAACCATGGAATCAGTGGTTCCCACCAACCAAGAAGGCCAAACCACTCCTGCTAGTCCCACACTGCCAGATGCCAGAGACAGCTGCCAAGTTAGCAGTAGCCTGCCCCTCCACCAGCAGGCAAGAGGTTGCTGAGGCAGGTATTCAACTGGGCAGGGTGGCTTCAGAGGAATCTTCCCCAGAAGTGAATAGACAGGATGGTGATGTATGCCAGAATGATGGCAATGGATGTGTAGCGGCCACGCAGGATACCCACAGCTCTGCTTGCAGACTGCAAGAGACCAGGAACCTCTCTCTGAGGAGGAGGGGGGTGACAACCTCCTTCATCTGTAAACTACATTTTCTCCACCTCATCTTCTCCTGAGACCTTCTCAGGATTTCAGGAGGCTCCCAGTTGACACCCATCCCAGCAGGAGTCTGAACGGGGGGGGGGTGCGCACCCATCATGTGGCCATGCTCAGCCACTGCAACTGCAGTTTTCATCCCTGATGCTACAACAATTTAAAGAACAACTGGGGGAATCTGTGCTAATAGATCTGGCCAGAGACCTGTCGACTTCAGCAGTCTCTTCACTTTGTCCTGGAGAAGACGGGGGGGCGCTAGACCCTCCTCCCAGAACCCAGGAAGGACTCAGCGCATTCAGGCTTCCGACCCGCTGCACGCATTTGCAGCTTCAAGACCACCATTCAACTGCGTATCACTGGATCCACACGCAGCTGCTCAAGGCAATCACCATGGCTATGTGGAAGACCAGAGCACAGACCCAGACAGCAACTTGATTGTTCTGGGTGAGGAAGAATGGAACAGGGACTCAGAATCTGAAGAGGTCTTCAGCAACAGGATCTTCCAAGAAGCCTACTTTCTTCCCCTCCTGCTCTAGGCAAGGGAAGCACTGAGTTGCAATTTCCCAGAAGACCCTCCAGCCCTGGCTGCACCTAGGGTTTTGGTTGTGCATCCAGAGCCAAAACTGAAGTCTAGGGTACTAAAACTCCCTTCCTTAATTGATTCTGAATTCGATGTTCCTTTGCAGTTTCAGAAGTCAGCCAATAAATATTATACACTGGAGCAACAGCATATGGATCAGTTGAAAGTCCCAGTGGGGGATGCTCCCATGGTAATTTGTTAAGCCCATCCTTGAACCCAAGGACTTGGTTGCCCATCTCAAGGACCATACAGAACGCAAGATGGATCAGGGCCTCAAAAGAATCCACAAGGCTAGTGCGTTATCAATTAGGGCAGCATCGGCCTCCTCCATTTTTGCTTGGGCCCCCCTCCTCTAGCTGGGAGCTTTAGGGGAATGGTCCACAGCAGAGCCCAGCTCGAGTCTGCAAGTCCCTGCTGGAGATCTCCTAGGCATTGATAGATGCCATGTAATACTCAGCATGGTCACTGTCAGCAGCATCTTTACTACAAGGACACTGAGTTCACGCGTTTGAGACGCAGACCCCACAGCTCACTCTAGCTTGGCCTCAGGACCCTATGTAGGAGGCAGGCTGCTTGGTTACGATGCCCTCACAGGCATCCCAGAATCTAAAGAAAAGACGAAATCCCTCAACCAGGAGAAGAAATGATAGAAGGTCCTCTCGGAGAACCTTTCATCTTTTCCAGACGCCCCAGCCCAGGCTCCAGGCCATCGGGAAGGGCTAAGGAGGGCTGCCCAGCTGCCCCTTCTTGAATAGACAGCACAGCCAGGCCAGGGGTCAACAGCAGTTTCCCCAGCAGGACTGGATTTGAGTCCCTATCATGCGGAAACAAACACCAATTCTGATGCCAGCACCACTCTGGTGGGACGTTGCCTCCAGCTGTTCGTCCATCGATAGAGGGACATATCAGCGGACCAATGGGTACTGCGGACCCTCCGGCATAGACTACATCTGGAATTCACATCCTCGCCTCCCACAAGGTACATACCATCTCCCATCTCCACATCTCCACACAAAAGGGGAAGGATCCAGCAGGCAATCTCTCACCTCCTGCAGATAGCAGTAATAGAACCTGTTCCCACAGGAGAGAGATTTTTGGGAAAGTACTGACTCTCCTTTACAGTTGGGAGAAAAGACGGTTCGTACAGAGCGATACTCGACCTGAAGAACTTGAACGAGTATGTCACATCCTGCAAGTTTCGCATGGACATTTTTACCTCGCCTCAATAGGCGTGAAGGAGGCGTACCTGCATACCTATTTTTCCACCTCACTGACACTACCTCAGGTTTGCAGTAGAGGGAGACCACTTCCAATACAGGGCCATGTCCTTCAGCCCGTTGTCCACCCCCAGGGTTTTCACAAGTCATGGTGACCATGGTGGCACACCTCAGGATGCTGGGAGTGCACGTTTTTTCCCTACCTGGTCGATTTCCTAATCCAATCCTCATTGATTTACAAATCATAGGAGGATCTACACATCACCTTAGCCTGTCAGAAGGACCGTTGTTGTTGTTGTTGTTGTTGTTATTATTATTAAAATTTCTATACCGCCCCATAGCCAAAGCTGTCTGGGTGGTTTACAACATAAAAATCAAAATACAATATATAATATACAATTCATATTGGTACAATTAAAAGGAAAAACAATACATCACATTTTAAATAAACATAAGTAAACAATAAATCTCAACAATATACATAACATAAAAACAGAATAAATAAAACAAAACAAACATAGCAATTATAACAGTATCTACAACATATTCTCCAATGTCCCATTGTGCTTCTCCCCACCTAGCCCCATCTTCCATAACCAACAGCACTATAAACATTTCTTCCATTGTCTTTTCTCCAAAACAACCCCAAGATGATGCCAAGTGCGATGCTAAGTTTGCACTTGGCTGGATGCCGAGGCGCTGCCTCAGGCAGCTCTTCCCCTCCATATACCTAGAGCAGAAGACACAAAATGAAGGCAGGGTAGGTAAGTGGCAACAGCTGCAGCAGCACCCAGAGTCCTTCCAAACACACACCCAACTTCAGGCAGCTCTTTCCCTTCATCATGGCCTTTTAATCAATCATTCCAAGAACCAGTTGTACCCATCTCTTCGCCTAGTGCATGGAATTATAAGACTGGCACAGGACAGAATAAACAAGGCACGTATAGCAACATCTGGCCTTCTGGCCTCCCCACCAATGGAACCCATGCAGTTGGCAGCAGCCCTAGGGTTGATGGTCTCTACATTTCAAATCACTCCCTGGTCACATAATCATTCGTGTCCCCTACTTTGGTTACTACTGCCCTTCCAAGAGACATAGTGGCCAGGTGTTAGCAAAGGCTATCGCTATCACCAAGGTTCATCACTACCTACTATGGTGGATACACGAATCCAATCTGTGAAGGGAATCCCATTTGTGACCCTCAGCGAACACTCATCACATTGGATGCCACCCTGACAGGATGGGGGGCTATACGCGATGGCCAGATGATCCAAGGAGCTGCGTGTGATCCGCCTAGCACTAAAACACTTTGCAAGATCGAGGCAGTTGGGGGCCGTGCTTGTCAGAAGCAACAACATTGCTACCAAGCTCATTTGGGTCATCGGGGGGCACACAGTCAGCTCAACCCCAGAGGGAAGCCTCACTACTGTCCCAATGGGCTGAAGTTTACCTGGACTCAATCCTGGCGGAATACCTTAGAGGGGAAGACAACAGTCAAGAGGACTGGTTCAGTTGGGAGCAAATCCATCAGGAGAAATGGAAACTCCACCCGACAGCCTCTCAGCAGATAGTGGACCACTTGGAAGAGTCAAAGTTGTTCTCTTTGCCACCCACCTCAACTGTCAGGTGAAAAGGTTCTTCACCAGATACGCAACACCAAGGCAGAAGGAATAGATGCCCTGACATCCCAGTAGCCCACAGGTCAGATGTATGCCTTCCCTTCACTTCCAGTTATTCTAAGGGTACTCCAAAAGATCAGGACCAAGAAGGCTACAGTCCTACCGGTTGCTTTATATTGGACAAGGAGAGCCTGGTTTCCAGGACTACCTGACCTGGCGGTCACTCCTTCTTGGCAGGTCCCCCAAGGAGGATCTGTTATCACAAGGACAGCTTATCCACCCAGACCTGGGCAGGCAGGCGCTTCATGACTGCAATTTGAGGGGGATACCTGCTAAGAAAGCGCCTTCAGCCGTCGGTAGTGGAGACAATGATGGCCTCTTGACATCCATCCACTATTTGGATTATGAGGGCACTTGGAAGGCTTTCTTGGCTTGGTTTCAGAGGAAGAAGATACCACCTAGCTGGTGTCAGTGAGGTTCTATCCTTCCTGCAATATGGGTTAGCGTTGGGACTCAGTACCAACACCTCGAAGAGTCACGCTTCGATTCGGTCAGCAATTCTGTCCAGATCCCCAGAAATTCCATGGGGATCTCATTCCTTCCTGAAATGTTTCCTTCATGGAACAAAAATATTGGTGCTACCTATAGAGCACCGCTACTTGACATGGGCCTGCACAAGTGCTAACTGCCCTTCGGAAACCTCCCTTCAAACTGCTCAGTGAAGTTCCTCTGCACCTACTGCCCTTCAAGGTGTTATTCCTCGTGGCCGTTACCTCAGCCCAGAGAGTGTCTGAGCTGAATGCCCTGTCTGTTGACAACCGTTCCGGAGTGTTGCATAAAGATAGGGCTGTTCTCTGCATTATCCCTTCCTTTTGTTCTAAGTGTGGCCTAACTTCTACTGTCAACAAGAGCTTGTGCTCTCTTCTTTCTACCCCAACCCCGTCCACCCCACAGAGGAGGCTTGGCACTCACAAGTTGTGAGAAGAGTCTTATTTATTTATTGCATTTGTATACCGCTCCATAGCCGAAGCTCTCTGAGCAGTTTACAACAATAAAGAGTATTAAGACTTAAGAGTATACATCACAAACAAACTCTTCCACCAAACGGATAGCTTGTTTGTGTCTTTTCACCCAGCTTCATTAGGGAGAAGGTTTTCATCTCAACACTGGCCAGGTGGATTAAAGCATGTATTATGTTGGTATATGCTCCCTGAGGCTGGTTCACCCCACCAAGGTAGTGGCCCACTCCGCTAGAGTGACAGCCGTATCTGTAGTGTTTTCCCTCAATGCTTTCCTCCTGGATATATGCAGAGCGCCTTATGGGCTAATCCTAACACATTTATTAAACACTACAACATAAATGATTACACCTTTAGGAGGAGAGCGCTAGGTGGAGCTAGCTTCCCACCTGAGGTCATCTTTGACATGCACAGAGAAAACCGTTTCACGGTAAGACCAGATGTCTTGTCTCTCAACACCACTGGGTTACAGTGTTGGACTAAGATCCAGGTTCAAATCCCCACCCAGCCATGAAGCCCATTGGGTGACCTTGCATCAGACACAGTCTCTCAGCCTGACCTATCTCACAGGGTTGGTGTAAGGATAAAATGGAAAAGGGGCGGAACCATATGCACCACTTTGAGCAATTTGGAGGAAAGGTGGGATATAAATGCACTAATAAATAAATAAATACATCTCAGCTGCAGTATGTGGACCCCAGCCTCAGTCAACCTGCTGAGCTTTTTAACAATAACAATAATAAAGAAGTAGCAATGTAATAGTGGTGGGGATGCTAGATTGTGAAGACAAAAGGGTGGATAGATTAAGGAGGGGGGTTAGTGCTTTTAGGCCTTGGGATAATCATCAGGACTGATGACTTGGCTAGTGTGCACTTGGGGAATGAGAGTGGAGCAGAAGACAAATCGGTGCGCACACACAAACACACCTGTCTCTCCTGCAAACATCTGCAAGCATGTACTGGAGGTTGGGCCCAAAGGGCAGTCTAGGGATTCTGCTCGTGTACCGCCCACCCCGCTGCACGACGGACTCCCTGGCCGAGGTGCTGGAGGTGGTCTCGGCTGTACGTGTACAGTCCCCAAACCTGTTGGTATTGGGGGACTTCAATGTACATTCAGAGGCCATCCTTACCGGGGCGCCTCGGGACTTCATGGAAACCATGGCTTCCTGGGAGCTGCACCTTATTACAATGGGGCCCACCCATGTAGCTGGTCATGCACTCGACCTTGTATTTGTCTCGGGAGAGGAGGGGAGTGATCTGAAAATTGGGGGTACATCCATCACCCCCTTGTCATGGTCAGACCACTACTTGGTGAGGTTGGACCTTTCGGTGCCACAAACCCTCCGTGGGGGTGGAGGACCTATTAAAATGGTCCACCCCAGGCGTCTGATGGATCCTGATGGATTCTTGAATGCGCTTGGGGACTCTTTGGAGCATGCACACAGCCACTCAGCTGAGACCCTGGTGGAGGAGTGGAATACCGCAATCGCCAGGGCATTAGACCGGGTGCCTCCGAAACGCCCTCTCCCCCTGAATAGAGCTCAGACGGCACCGTGGTTCACCCCACGGTTGCGAACTCTGAGGCGGGAGGTGAGACGGCTAGAGCGCCAGCGGCGGAAATCTCGCTCTGACGACGATCGGATACATGTTAGAGCGGCTGCGGCAGCCTATCATGTGGCAATAAGGGCAGCAAAAAAAGATTTTTATGCTGCCTCTATTGCATCTGCAGAGTGCTGTCCCAGGAGACTGTTCCAAGTGGTCCGGAGCCTGGTCGGTCCAGTTGCTCCGGAACCAATGGAACATGCTAAGGTCTCCTGTGACGAGTTTGCTAAACACTTTGCGGAGAAAATCGATCGTATTAAGAGTGTTATTCCGTGCGCTGTGGACACAGTGAGTGAGCCAGAGGTGACCAGTGGTGCTCTGGTGGCGTGGGATCGGTTCCAGCTTCTTCCATCTGATGAAGTGGACAAGGTGCTTTCAACCTTAAAGCCAACCACTTGCTTACTCGAACCTTGCCCATCGTGGCTCATTATGAGCTGGAAAGATAGACTGGGTGAGGGGATCAAGATGGTGGTAAATGCATCCCTCGAAGAGGGAGTAATGCCATCACCGCTCAAGGAGGCAGTAATAAAACCAATCTTAAAGAAGCCTTCCTTGGATCCCCAAGATCTGAACAACTTTCGCCCAGTCTCAAATTTGCCATTCTTAGGCAAGGCGATTGAGCGGGTGGTGGCAAAACAGTTGCAAGCGCACTTGGAGGAAGCGGATTATCTGGATCCATTTCAATCGGGCTTCAGGCCTGGACATGGGACTGAAACAGCCCTGGTCGCCTTGGTAGATGATATGAGGAGGGCTTGGGATAGGGGCGAATGCACCTTCCTTGTCCTCCTTGATCTCTCAGCGGCTTTCGATACCGTTGACCACATTATCCTCTTGGACCGCCTGGAGAGGTTAGGTATGGGGGGCACTGTATTGCAGTGGTTCCATTCCTTCCTCTATGGTAGGTACCAAAGAGTGGCATTGGAGGATGAGGTTTCAGATCCTTGGCCTCTCACTTGTGGGGTGCCACAGGGTTCCATCCTCTCCCCGATGCTGTTCAACATCTATATAAAGCTGCTGGGGGCAATCATCAGGAGATTTGGGCTGCAATGTCATCAGTATGCGGATGACACGCAGCTCTATCTCTCATTTAAATCTTCACCGAGGTTGGCTGTAGAAACCCTGTCTAAGTGCCTGGAGTCGGTGAGTGGCTGGATGGGAAGGAATAAGCTGAAGCTGAACCCTGACAAAACCGAGGTACTGTTTGTGGGAGACAAGGGAAGGCTGGGGGATGTGGACCTGGTGCTCAATGAGGTACGATTGCCCCTGAAAGACCAGGTCCGCAGCCTGGGGGTCATTCTTGACTCCCAGCTGACCATGGAAGCTCAAGTCTCGGCTGTGAGCCAGGCGGTGCTGTATCAACTCCATCTGATACGGAGGCTGCGCCCCTACCTTCCCAACCATCTGCTCCCACCGGTAGTACATGCCCTGGTCACGTCTCGCCTAGATTACTGTAATGTGCTCTACGTGGGGTTACCCTTGAAAACGGTCCGGAAGCTGCAACTGGTACAGAATGCGGCGGCTCGTCTGATTAAAGGTAGCCGCCGGCAAGATCACATCACTCCAGTGCTGAAGGAGTTGCACTGGCTACCGGTTGTTTACCGGGCCCAATTCAAGGTGTTGGTTTTGACCTTTAAAACCCTATACGGTTTTAGCCCAGTCTATCTGAAGGAGCGCCTCCAGCATCGTCAGGGATGCCGCTCAACAAGATCAGCCTCAGAAGACCTTCTCTCGATCCCACCGGTGAAAACAGCTAGACTGGTGAGGACTAGAGAGAGGGCTTTTTCAATAGTGGCCCCCACCCTGTGGAACTCTCTCCCAAATGATCTCCGCCAGGCCCCTTCTATGATGAGCTTCCGCCGGGCCTTGAAGACCTGGCTCTTCAGGCAGGCTTTTGGGGTGGGTTAGGTTTCTTACTGTTATGGTTTTAAATGTTAACGTTTTAATGTATTGTTTTATCTTGTACGTCGCCCAGAGTGGCTGGACAACCAGCCAGATGGGCGACTAATAAATTTAATATTATTATTATTAATTATTATTATTCCGGCACATGGAGGAAGGAAGCCCTCAACTGCTGCAGTCTCTTTGAAAGAGAGATTGAGGGGATGGAGTGTAGGTGGAAGAAAGGGGGGATGCTGGCACACACATTTAGCCTCAGAGATGGGGGGTGAGCAAGTCCTGAGCTCCATCTGGGCCAAAGGTGAGATCTGGGTGGCCTCGCAAACAAGAATAATTTTTAAAAGGAGGTGTCAGCAAAGCAGGAGTCAAGAACGGCAGGCAGGCTGGCTGCCAGGAAGGAAGGAGGAGAGCAGCCTTTCCTTGCAGCCTTGCTTCTTTTGCTTCATGAAAAGCTTTGTCCTCTCATTCTGAGCAAGGGCGTTGTCAGCAGGGACGAGACGGGAGGCGGCGGAGACAGGAGTCAGCAAGAGTAATTCCCTCTTCTTCCTGGTAGCTCCACCCTCTGCTTCCTTCAGCATCTGCCACATGTTTTATATGAAGATGCCTGCCCTCAGCATGCCTGAAAGATCCTCTGCTACTTCAGCAAAGGGCTTCCCCTCTTATTTGGAGCAAGGGGGAGGTGTAGTCTGCAGCAGCAGTGGTGAGCAGACAGCATCCAGGGAATGAAGACTTATTTAAAAAGTTCGTTTCTTTACTGTTCATGGCCCCCAGATTACCTTGCAGCCCCCCTGGGGGTCACGGCCCCCAGGTTGGGAATCACTGTGCTAGAGGAAATTCTTTGTTGGTGTCACCAGGCTTCCTTCCAGTTCTTCTGTCCATAGACTGCATCCTTCCTATTGTATATAATGATAAGGAATCTAACTAGGTTCAGATTTATTACAAGAAAAAAATAGTGACTACTTGCCACCCCAACAGGAAAATTAAATGAAGAGAATTATGAATGCAAGGAAAGCATTTATAATATCCCTAGCATAGATTAACTGGTTCTTCAAGTACTTGAAAGATTGCCACACAGAGGAGGGCCAGGATCTCTTCTTAATCGTCCCAGAGTGCAGGACATGGAATAATGGGCTCAAGTTACAGGAAGCCAGATACTGGCTGAACATCAGGAAAAAGTCCTAACTGTTTGAGCGGTAGGGCAATGGAACTAACTGAAATGACTCAATAGTATGACAGATACAGAGCACATTGATTGATGAAGCAAACAGGTGTTTGCAATTGCATTGAACAAATGAATGTGGATAGTAAGAAATTAAACCACAGGATCAAAACATGCAATTAGAGATACAATATTGAAAAAACTGGGAAAAGCTTAGAAAATTATTAGCTCCAGCTATCTCTCCATTCCTTTTTGCATTTGCTTGAAATGCTTTTCAACAAGCCAGAAGAAAATGCAGGTATAATTTATGGATGCAAATGTTTTTGTGAGAACAATTTTTTTTAAAAGAAATGATTTTGTGAGAACAATTTTTTTTAACAGAAATAATATTATTCAATAAAGAATTCCTATTCTATTTTTGAATTTCTACAAATTCAGAGTATCTTAGTAAAATATCTAGACAGAAATATATATCCTTAAAAATTTGGAGAAAAAATCCCCACTGATCTGTCCTAGATCTCAAAAGCATTTACTATCCAGGATACATCAACTGCTGTCTGGTCTACAGGATGCAGGAACTAGAATTATTAGCAAATCAGGAAAAATCTTTCATGGAAGCACTGGAATGCTGATTGTTAGCACTGTTGGGATTGTTTAATTATTTAATAGATGTCATAGCTGAAGAAAACTTTTATAATATTTATTTTGATAAATTTTTGTAACCTCTACAGAATACATTGGCTTTCTAATGCATATAGTTGGGAATACAAGCAAGATTGTACAGATTTTAGACATATTTGGTGGGATAGTAGCATAATAAAGAAGTATTGGATTAATGTAACGTAAAAGAGATTACAAGATGTAGATTAACTATGGAGCCTATAGTTGTGCTTTTAGTGAGATTTGATGGATTAGTACTGATGAAGAGTAATAAAATAGGAAATATGCTAAATTGCAGCACAAATTAGAACTTTTTTTACAAGCCTAATTGTCAGGTGTAGGGCCAAGGAGGTTCCTTATCCCTGTCATATGTTATGTGTGCATTGAGATTATATGCAACTGATGTGCTACAAACAGAGTCTAATTTATAGAATCTTAAATATGATACGGATGGGATACTCTTAATTAAAAACAGGCCAAACCAGTTCCTTTTAAAGCAAACCATTGGAAGCTTGGAGTAACTCACTCTTGCAAGAAGTCCGATCTTCATTTTATCCCCTTTAGGATTATAAAGTAACAATTTAATGGATACTTGGTTATGACTATGTATTTCTTCCACAGGATTCCAAGGGCAGGTTGGCGAACGAGGTTTGCCTGGAGATCCAGGTACTCCTGGATTATTAGGTGAAAAAGGAAGTTCTGGGTGGATTGGGCTTCCAGGAAGCAAAGGTAAATCAAGTTGTTTCATCATAGTTGTCAACACATCTTTGAGCTCAAAGAGCAGTTCTGCACTCTTGTCTAGTCTGTTTCCAATAAATGCTAAAAAAACCCTTTGATGTTCCAACACACAAATCTTTAGAACCAAAGTGCACATTACAATAGGTTTACCATATTGCCTGGTTAGCCGGGTTTTACCCAGATTCTAGCCATGCTACCCAGTGCCCACTTAGCCCATTAGGTGGCCCACATTCCTGGCTTTCATTTTTTTTAAAAAAAGCAAGTCTCTGTATCCAAGGCAAAATGTGGAGGCAGTTTTCTGCCCATTTTGTGAGAAATCAGCCTATTCCTGCCTTCCATTGTTGTTAGCCAATGAGGGACACCACAGCTGTCCTGGCAAAATCAAGAATTTAGTTTGCCTGCCAGCTGCATATGCAGAATCTAGCCGTTTAGAACACTGCACATGCTCACTTGATCAATACATGCAGCTCCACCCCTTACCCATAGACTTTCTGGTTGAGTCAGCAAGGAGAAGCAGCCTCCATTTCAATTGCCTCTGTGTCTCAGGGTATATCTGTTAAGTAGAGAGTGGGATAGGAGAGTCTGCCTGCCATCATGGAGGATGGAATAAAGAGGTTTGAATCCACCAAATGCTCCCTCCCCGAACAAATACAAATATAAAAGCAAGCCTCTCTGAAAAAAAGGCTGAGGTATTAGCATTTGCATTTTTGGCCCTGCCCCCACCCTGTTAATTGGTGCTTATTGCCAAGTAAAGTTGTGTTGGAATGCAGCCTCGTTCATCCTGTTGCCCGGCAGAGCATCTGTTCAACAATTCAGAAAAGGCTAAAATGTATTTTTAATGTGTTTCCTTCTTCAAAATGATTGGCAGGCATCTCCCCACCAAAAATCACCATACTTCCTTTCCTCCCCAGGGATGGATGGATGGATGTGTGTATGTGTATGTATGTCTGTATACACACAGACACGTATCCATATCCAATATATATACACACAAACTCTGTACATATTCAGTGCAGTGGGGAATACATCCTTTCCCCCTTTAATAGGAATGGAACAATCCACCCCCCACTCACCAGCTTTGGAAAAGTTATTTGCTTACTTATGGTAATTGTTGACTGCATTGTATTTTATGATGTATTGTATTATTATGTGTTGTTGAATTTAATGTTGTACGTCGCCTGGAGTGGTTTCGGCCTGATAGGCGACACAAAAATTAAATTTATTATTATTATTATTATTACTATGTGGTATATTTTGCTCTTGGTGCCACATGTGTGCCCCCTGGCAGTGGCTGAAACCCCTTATTCCTAATGCCAAATTAATAGAGGCAAGCTTAGAATTTAGTGCTGTAGAATGCACTCAGCACATAAATCCATTTCCTTTATTACTGTTTCACATATTCAGCCCAATACTTGCTTTTGCAAGGTCTGAGGGGAATTTCCTTTATTTAAAATTTGAAATGAAAATGATTGGTTTGTAGCTATCTTCTTTTATACAGCCAAATTTCAAACATTACATATTTTGCTATGTAAACCGCTTTAGGAACTTTTTGTTGAAAAGCAGTATATAAATATTTTTACCGCTGCTACTACTCTTTTGGCAGGACTCCATGTACATGATATGCTCAAAATACTATGAAGTTCAGGCAAACTTTGTTGCACACCAAGGTTCTGTTGTTTTTAGTGGCATATTGTATACTGTAAAGATAGAATACATCATTCCTATTTACTTGCTGATCTTCAATTTACTGCTCAGTCTGGGATTCTATGACAGCACTGCTTGCTTTGAACCTAATTAGATGAGATTATTGACAGAAATGATAATATTGAAATCTTGATTTTTTTATCTGTGCTACAGGTTGTAGCGTTCATTTCACATTTCCTAGTTGTTGCTAAGACAACATCTCAGTCACAATATTGCTTTTAATTGACTGATTGTATATTTTTATTGTAAGTTGTCCTGAGGGCGGGATGTAAATCCTCTAAATAAATATTCCAGAGTGTTGGAAACTAGAGTCTAGGCATTTAAGACTGAAACTATAAGTTAAAAAAAATGATTCCTCACATCCCCAGTTTTTCATGGCAATTGCTAGGCACAAAAACAAAACAACTGGACAATGCAACCATTAATATCCTTAATTTGCATAATCAGCAAATCATTTGCATAATATGCAAATTGGCCTGCCTGGATTTGTGGGACTGGAATATGGCAACTCTGTATTACAGCAGAGATGTCTGAGTGAGTTCCTGTCTTTCTAAGTTTCTTTCTAAGAGCAGCCATGAAGGGAGGGAGGAAGGGAGCATCAGGACCATAGCTTTGGGGAGGAGATTAACTCTTTGCCTAGAGATTTGCCCCCCAGTGATCCCCCTATCTCAAGCTGCCAAGTGCCCTGAAAGAGAAATGTATTGGGACAGGGATGTAGAAGCTGCTTGACAGACTGTGCCAGGTAGAAATTTGACCAAACTACTGAACATTTTCATGCCCATTCACAAAATACGGAGAGATCATGTTTGAATGCTTTACAATCCCTTTTTGTTTTTACCACCTTGAACAATTTGGTGTCATTAGCATACTCAGCTTTTTCCCCAGGTAGCATGCCATCATGTGGGTTATTGCACCATCTAGCATCCAAAGGCAATAATAAGACCTGGGCCATCCATACCTCATCGACAAGCTGGCCAAGGAGGAATGGGCTTGCCCGCTGCATGCATGCCGGTTTTCAGCATTGGCCAACAGACACTACACCTTGGCTCCAGAGTTCATGAATTGCCTGAAAGTCCCAGGGGTAGATGATCTGATTTCTAGTTTGGTATCCAGGTCTCTCCTTCTGAAAGAAGGGGACTCCCAGCTCAAGGATCCTTCCGAACAACGGCTAGACTTTGCTGTATGTAAAAATCACCAGGCTATTGCTTATACTCTTCAGGCCTCTCCTGCAGCCTCCATTTTCTCAAGAGCCTCTATGATGTGGCTGGACAAACTCTTAGACGAACCTAATCCAGATCCAGTCAAACTCAGAAGCGTCCTGGTGAAACTACACAAGGCTGCAGCGTTTGTGGCTGATGCCACCTTGGACACAACTCAGCTTGGAGCACAGGCACTAGCTGAGGAAGTAGTGGCTCGGCGAACACACTGGGATGCTAATACTACAGCCAGGGTCAACTTGTCTACGGCCCCATACTTGGGGGCATTGCTGTTCGGCAAAGAAACCCTCAAAGCAGTTTTGGTAGACCCTTAAGACAAGCAAAAGCCAGTATTGGTCACAACTAAGAAGGACGATCGCAGGCTGCAGAAG
This sequence comes from Rhineura floridana, assembly GCF_030035675.1. Taxonomy (NCBI): domain Eukaryota; kingdom Metazoa; phylum Chordata; class Lepidosauria; order Squamata; family Rhineuridae; genus Rhineura; species Rhineura floridana. The sequence continues at coordinate 1,368,752 of NC_084481.1, read as the reverse complement.
GTTTGCTCCATACCGCTCTTTCCAGCCCTTTCAAGGAGCACGGCCTGGGGGCAGGGCTGCGATTCTCAATTTACCGACTTCCATTCCCCCAGGGGAACCTGGCACAAATAGCAATTCCAGGGCAAAGCTCAGCACTAGGGATGACAGGGTCCTTCCTCTTCATCATATGGAAGAGGAGCTCATCAGCACAGGCAATACTGATGTCATCCCTGTCGGAGGCAGATTGCTCCATTATGGAAAGCACTGGCTAAGTTTAACCAGGGGTCTCTTGGGTCAGAGATCTTTTTTCTCAAGTTTACGAAATAGAGTTTTGGTTAACCCCCCAGACAGGATCCTTTCCTCTCCCATTCCCCGATCTCGAGAAAGGTGGAAGAAGCAATAGGACATCTACTCAACATAGCTTCAATAGAACCAGTACCGCCAGCAGAGTGCTTTGGGGGGGGGTTGCTCCATTTTGTTTGCAGTTCCCAAGAGAGATCTGTCGTGAAGGACGGTCTTAGACCTCAGGTTTGTCAACCACTTTGTGAAGTATTGACAGTTCAAAATGGAGTCCCTCGAGTCTATTAAATAAATAAATTTTTATTATTATTATTATAGAAGCTGTGCAGGTGGGGGACTTTCTGGCCTCCATTGACCTAAAGGAGGAATACCTCCACGTCCCAATCTGTCCCACTCACAGATGGTTCCTCAGGTTCGCATTTGGCCAGAATCACTTTCAATACCAGGGCATGCCGTTCGGACTCTTGTCAGCCCCAAGAGTATTCACCAAAGTAATGGTCACCCTGGTGGCTCACCCCTGCCTCCAGGGGGTCTATATTTACCCCTATCTAGATGATCTGCTGCTACGGGTGGGCTCCAGGGACCAGGCCCACACTCTGGTTCATCACACTCTCAAAGCCCTGAGGGCCCACGGTTGGTTGGTCAAAATCGACAAGAGCCAACTAGATCAGACTCAACATCTGCAGCACTTGGGAGCAATTTTGGACACGGTGCAAGCCATGGTATTCCTCTCACCAGAGTGCATTGCAACCATCAGAGATATGGTTCAACTCCTGATTTGTCGCTCAAGGGCAGACGTGATGTTGCTGGCAAAGGCGCTGGAGCTGTTCATATCCACCATTCACATTGTACCGTGGGCTCGGCATCATACTCATCCACTCCAGTGGGTCTTATTGCCGTTTCAGTTGGACATTGCCAACTCCAACCATCGGGAAATCCGCCTGGATCCCTCACTGCAGTCTTCCTTCCGATGGTGGGCTACAATTCGGAATCTCAGCAGGGGAACTCCATTCAGAGAACCAGACAGGACTGTAATAACCACAGGTGCCAGCCTAATCGTCTGGGGGTCCCACTGCAATTCCCGCTTTGTCCAAGGTGTCCGGTCCAGGTCGGAAGAGAGCCAGAGCATCAATTGGCTGGAACTACGAGCTGTCCATCTGGCTCTTCAACACTTTCAACCGATGTTCCGTCTGGAACATGTATTGATCCAGACAGACAACACCGGCGTAAAATCGTATTTGAACAGGCAGGGGGGCACCAGGTTACAAACTCTCTAGGTGGAAGCAACCCGGATCTTCAACTGGATTGAAACTCATCTGATGTTGTTGAGGGCAGAACACCTCAGCGGAGTTTTGAATGTGATGGCCGACTGGCTCAGCAGACAACAGGTGATTCCGGGAGAGTGGAAACGTCACCCAGCTGTGTTCCTTCAGCGTCAGTTCGGCAACCTGTCGGTTCTCTTCAAGTCACAACTGCCAGCTGCCCTGGTACTTCTTGAGGTATCTAGAGATGACCGTGGAATATGTAGATGCTCTGCTGACACCTCGGCCAGATGGTCTTCTGTACGCCTTCCCTCCAGTCCCTGTCCTGGGCAGAACACAGAAAACTTCAATGTGAAAGGGCTCAACTGGTCCTGCTAGCCCCATACTGGCCTTGCTGGCCGTGATTCTCAGACGTACTTTCACTTTCAATAACAGACCCTTGGAGGGTGCCAAACAGGCCAAACCTTCTGCCACGGGGACCGATCTGGCACCCGAATCCCAACTAGCTGAGTCTGACGGCTTGACTTTTGGATGGAGGCAGTTGACTCTCACAGGCCTATCACAGGGCACCCAGGGCCTGCAGGAAGAGAACATCGCCACCCAGGGAAGGAGAGCCTGCTGTTGCTGCTGCTGTTGGAACACCACCTCCACCACCCTTCCCAGTGGGACTGCTGCCTGGCAGACGTGCCTCCTGCAGGACCAGGCCCCAAGTACCCAGCCAGCTGTGACTAATTTCCACCACCTGTCCCTCTTCGGAGGGATACATAAGCCGGCTGGCTGAGGTGGCCTGGGAGACCCAGTGCCTGCAGGAAGAAGGAGAACGTCGCCACCCAGGGAAGGAGAGCCTGCTGTTGCTGCTGCTGTTGGAACCCCACCTCCACCACCCTTCCCAGTGGGACTGCTGCCTGGCAGACGTGCCTCCTGCAGGACCAGGCCCCAAGTACCTAGCCAGCTGTGACTAATTTCCACCACCTGTCCCTCTTGGGAGGGATACATAAGCCGGCTGGCTGAGGTGGCCTGGGAGACCCAGTGCCTGCAGGAAGAAGGAGAACATCGCCACCCAGGGAAGGAGAGCCTGCTGTTGCTGCTGCTGTTGGAACACCACCTCCACCACCCTTCCCAGTGGGACTGCTGCCTGGCAGACGTGCCTCCTGCAGGACCAGGTCCCAGGCACCCAGCCAGCTGTGACTAATTTCCATCACCTTCCCTCTTTGGAGGGATACATAAGCCGGCTGGCTGAGGTGGCCTGGGAGACCCAGTGCCTGCAGGAAGAAGGAGAACATCGCCACCCAGGGAAGGAGAGCCTGCTGTTGCTGCTGCTGTTGGAACACCACCTCCACCACCCTTCCCAGTGGGACTGCTGCCTGGCAGACGTGCCTCCTGCAGGACCAGGTCCCAGGTACCCAGCCAGCTGTGACTGATTCCCATCACCTGTCCCTCTTGGGAGGGATACATAAGCCGGCTGGCTGAGGTGGCCTGGGAGACCCAGTGCCTGCAGGAAGAAGGAGAACATCGCCACCCAGGGAAGGAGAGCCTGCTGTTGCTGCTGCTGTTGGAACACCACCTCCACCACCCTTCCCAGTGGGACTGCTGCCTGGCAGACGTGCCTCCTGCAGGACCAGGTCCCAGGTACCCAGCCAGCTGTGACTAATTTCCACCACCTGTCCCTCTTGGGAGGGATACATAAGCCGGCTGGCTGAGGTGGCCTGGGAGACCCAGTGCCTGCAGGAAGAAGGAGAACATCGCCACCCAGGGAAGGAGAGCCTGCTGTTGCTGCTGCTGTTGGAACCCCACCTCCACCACCCTTCCCAATGGGACTGCTGCCTGGCAGACGTGCCTCCTGCAGGACCAGGTCCCAGGTACCCAGCCAGCTGTGACTGATTCCCATCACCTGTCCCTCTTGGGAGGGATACATAAGCCGGCTGGCTGAGGTGGCCTGGGAGACCCAGTGCCTGCAAGAAGAAGGAGAACATCGCCACCCAGGGAAGGAGAGCCTGCTGTTGCTGCTGCTGTTGGAACCCCACCTCCACCACCCTTCCCAGTGGGACTGCTGCCTGGCAGACGTGCCTCCTGCAGGACCAGGTCCCAGGTACCCAGCCAGCTGTGACTAATTTCCATCACCTGTCCCTCTTGGGAGGGATACATAAGCCGGCTGGCTGAGGTGGCCTGGGAGACCCAGTGCCTGCAGGAAGAAGGAGAACATCGCCACCCAGGGAAGGAGAGCCTGCTGTTGCTGCTGCTGTTGGAACCCCACCTCCACCACCCTACCCAATGGGACTGCTGCCTGGCAGACGTGCCTCCTGCAGGACCAGGTCCCAGGCACCCAGCCAGCGGTGACTAATTTCCACCACCTGTCCCTCTTGGGAGGGATACATAAGCCGGCTGGCTGAGGTGGCCTGGGAGACCCAGTGCCTGCAGGAAGAAGGAGAACATCGCCACCCAGGGAAGGAGAGCCTGCTGTTGCTGCTGCTGTTGGAACCCCACCTCCACCACCCTTCCCAATGGGACTGCTGCCTGGCAGACGTGCCTCCTGCAGGACCAGGTCCCAGGTACCCAGCCAGCTGTGACTGATTCCCATCACCTGTCCCTCTTGGGAGGGATACATAAGCCGGCTGGCTGAGGTGGCCTGGGAGACCCAGTGCCTGCAGGAAGAAGGAGAACATCGCCGCCCAGGGAAGGAGAGCCTGCTGTTGCTGCTGCTGTTGCTGCTGCTGTTGGAACCCCACCTCCACCACCCTTCCCAGTGGGACTGCTGCCTGGCAGACGTGCCTCCTGCAGGACCAGGTCCCAGGCACCCAGCCAGCTGTGACTAATTTCCACCACCTGTCCCTCTTGGGAGGGATACATAAGCCGGCTGGCTGAGGTGGCCTGGGAGACCCAGTGCCTGCAGGAAGAAGGAGAACATCGCCACCCAGGGAAGGAGAGCCTGCTGTTGCTGCTGCTGTTGGAACCCCACCTCCACCACCCTTCCCAGTGGGACTGCTGCCTGGCAGACGTGCCTCCTGCAGGACCAGGTCCCAGGTACCCAGCCAGCTGTGACTGATTCCCATCACCTGTCCCTCTTGGGAGGGATACATAAGCCAGCTGGCTGAGGTGGCCTGGGAGACCCAGTGCCTGCAGGAAGAAGAGAACATCGCCACCCAGGGAAGGAGAGCCTGCTGTTGCTGCTGCTGTTGGAACATCACCTCCACCACCCTTCCCAGTGGGACTGCTGCCTGGCAGACGTGCCTCCTGCAGGACCAGGTCCCAGGCACCCAGCCAGCTGTGACTGATTCCCATCACCTGTCCCTCTTGGGAGGGATACATAAGCCGGCTGGCTGAGGTGGCCTGGGAGACCCAGTGCCTGCAGGAAGAAGGAGAACATCGCCACCCAGGGAAGGAGAGCCTGCTGTTGCTGCTGCTGTTGGAACCCCACCTCCACCACCCTTCCCAATGGGACTGCTGCCTGGCAGACGTGCCTCCTGCAGGACCAGGTCCCAGGTACCCAGCCAGCTGTGACTGATTCCCATCACCTGTCCCTGTTGGGAGGGATACATAAGCCGGCTGGCTGAGGTGGCCTGGGAGACCCAGTGCCTGCAGGAAGAAGGAGAACATCGCCGCCCAGGGAAGGAGAGCCTGCTGTTGCTGCTGCTGTTGGAACACCACCTCCACCACCCTTCCCAGTGGGACTGCTGCCTGGCAGACGTGCCTCCTGCAGGACCAGGTCCCAGGTACCCAGCCAGCTGTGACTAATTTCCATCACCTGTTCCTCTTTGGAGGGATACATAAGCCGGCTGGCTGAGGTGGCCTGGGAGACCCAGTGCCTGCAGGAAGAAGGAGAACATCGCCGCCCAGGGAAGGAGAGCCTGCTGTTGCTGCTGCTGTTGGAACACCACCTCCACCACCCTTCCCAGTGGGAGTGCTGCCTGGCAGACGTGCCTCCTGCAGGACCAGGTCCCAGGTACCCAGCCAGCTGTGACTAATTTCCACCACCTGTCCCTCTTGGGAGGGATACATAAGCCGGCTGGCTGAGGTGGCCTGGGAGACCCAGTGCCTGCAGGAAGAAGGAGAACATCGCCACCCAGGGAAGGAGAGCCTGCTGTTGCTGCTGCTGTTGGAACCCCACCTCCACCACCCTTCCCAATGGGACTGCTGCCTGGCAGACGTGCCTCCTGCAGGACCAGGTCCCAGGTACCCAGCCAGCTGTGACTGATTCCCATCACCTGTCCCTCTTGGGAGGGATACATAAGCCGGCTGGCTGAGCTGGCCTGGGGTTTTGTCTTTTGTTTTGTTTTCTTTTGGGTGCCATTGGTTTTAGCTATGGGGGTTCGGTTTCGTTTTATATTGTAGTTCTTGGGTTTTTATGTAGTTTGTATGTTGTATTTTACTTTATCTTGTACGCCGCCTAGAGTGGCCGCTTGTGCGGCCAGATAGGTGGCCTAGAAATAAAATTTATTATTTATTATTATTACAGGAGGTCATTGATACAGTTCTGGCATCTAGAAGGCCGTCAACGAATCACATCTACCAGAGTACTTGGTCTGTCTTTTCCAACTGATGTGCATCCCAAGACTTTCAACCCTCTCAAGCCACTGTACAGCAAGTGCTGCAGTTTCTGCATATAGGTCTGAAGATGGGTCTAAAAGCAACCACCTTGCATTGTCAGGCCTCCACCATATTGTCAATTCTGTCCACTACTTGTTCTGGAGTTCTTTTGGGCTCGCACCCACTCATCAAATGTTTTTTTAAGGGAGCCGCTTTCCTTTCCCCAAGAGTGTGTCACCATTTTCCTTCTTGGAGTTTACCAAAGGTCCTGCAAGCCCTGCAGCACCCTCCCTTTGAACCCCTTAGGACAGTACCATTATGGCTGCTGTCCTTCAAGGACCTGTTTCTAGTGGCGGTCACCTCGGCGAGAAGAGTTTCAGAGTTGGGAGCATTGTCATTGGCCTGCCATCTCTGCATCTTCCATAAGGACTCGGTTGTGTTGCATCTAGCTCCATCCTTTCGTCCTAAAGCCAATTCAGTGTTCCACTGCAGCCAGGACATTATTCTTCCTTTGTCCTGCCCTAAGCTCGTTCATCCACTGGAGAAGGCCTGGCACTCTTTAGATATTCGCAGGGCCCTCAAGATTTATCTGTCTTGAAACCAGGACATGAGGTTAACGGATTCACTGTTTCTATCCTTTGACCCACGGACACGGGGAAAAAAGTTTCTACATCCACTTTATCTTGTTGATTGTGCACCTGCATTGCACTAGCTTACGAGTCGCTTAAGCTTCCGGTGCCTAGTAAGATCACGGCACACTCAACTAGGTCGGCATTCGCAACCGGTGCACCTCTTGCAGATATTTGCAGAGCGGCTGTATGGTCTACTCCAGATTCCTTTATCAAGCATTACAAGATAGACCACTACGCCTCTGCTGATACCTCTTTTGGGAGGCGTGTTCTGCAGCAGGTTGTTTCTCATACGTAAGTAGTGGGTGGTCCCTCCCTGTTGGGGCTGCTTTGGTACATCCCACATGATGGCATGCTACCTGGGGAAAACGGACCATTGGTCTCACCTGAAGAATGGTTTTCCCAGGTATCATGCCATCATGGCCCTCCCTGTTGGAGGTTGCCTGGGTGTTTTGTACCACCTTTCAAATTATTACTGTTCAAAGTTGTATTGCTATAGATTGTGTAACTGAGTCAAGACCTTTCTAGATCTATTAGGAATGAATGTGGTTCTGTGTTATTTGGGGCAGGGTCCCTATTTTCCTTGCTGGTAGGCCTGGTGGCCCTTTTGTACCTTTTCAGATATCTCACTTTGGTCTCGTCACGAATGAACTGGAGTGGGAGGGGCACAGATGGCCCAGGTCTTGACTTCAGTACATTCTTGCCTTCAGATGCTAGATGGCGCTATAACCCATGTGATGGCATGGTATCTGGGAAAACCACCTTTCAGGTGAGACCAATGGTCCAATCTCACCCCTAACTCCAGATCATTTATGAACAAGTCAACAATTTGTTTAACTTGGCACTACACCTTTTCCACATTTTTGTAATATTGGTTTGTTATAATTTTATTTACATTAAATACCTCTTCTAAAATGCTGCTGCTGCTGCAGTACAAAAAGCAATTTCATTGTTCTCTCAGAGACAGCGAATCAGACAGACTAAAAACTTGTAGGTGTTAAGAATCACTTTAGCCAGCAAAACGTTTTTGTTTTTTGTTTTAACTACTGAAAATTTTCAGCAACCAAACGTTAGTTGTTCATTTTAAAGCAATCAGTCACTAACAGCCTCTTAAGTGACTCATGAATAATGGAACAGAAGTTCACAGAATGACCCACCCTAAAAAATTTTTTTAGAGAGGCTAGTTTAAGAACAATAGACTGAAGACTATTAGAATCAGCAAATCAGCTATAAAACACTCAAGCTTAAATTTGAAGTATTTTTTTCATTTTGCGCATAAATATTTTAATTGCTGCATCTTAGTGAGCCCACATTTTTAAAAGTGATTAAAAACCTCTAAATGTTTTACTTCTAGTCTTGCACCAGAAATGACACATGGCACCAGCCACTATGCCAAATGAGAAAGCTGTGGTTCATTATGTTATCAGACACATAATGGCAACTGTCTGCAGATGAACTGCAACAACTTTCTGGTAGAGTGATCAGTACAAAGCAAATGCAATTTTATTGCCGTTTTTGGGGGGCTCCTACTGGGAGGACGGGCGGGATGGAGATCTAATAATAAATATTTTTTTCCACATGAAGATGTTTCATATAAAAAATTTCAACACGTTCAAAGAAATATGTAACATTTGGTAAAGCAAACCTATGCGTAATACAGAATGTGTGGCATTTTTGGCAGGTGGTGCTGGTTTCAGAGGAATTAATGGATTAGATGGTTTGCCAGGTACTAAGGGCTTTCCAGGATCACCAGGTATGTTCAAATTATGTTGTCTGTTAATGAGGTGGGCTGTCTTGCATTGTAGACAACTGACTTTCAAATCCTTATTGTCTAAACATTTCAGGCAACCAAGCTTTTCACACTGGAATATGTAGGCTTTTTTAAAAAAAAAAAAACACCCATATTTAATTGGGTTTTCCCCTCTTAATACAATAAGTAAATAAATTTAAAGGGGGGGACATCAAAAGACGATGGCAATTCGTAGTGTAATGTCATACAGTTAAAGTAAATACCCATAGAACAAAACTATACGGGGAAGGGAGTTATGGGAGGGAGCGGAAGGGAATAGGCTCCAGCAAAGCCTGCTGGGCATGCAAGTCATGCAAAGAACTCCACATATGGATTCCGTATATCTGAAGTTTTGTTATTCTTCTGCTGCCTGCCAAAGGTATCTTTTTGATATGTGGCAATAGTAGATAGGTCTTCTGCCCACCGAGCAAATAGGGGTGAGGTGGTATGTTCCTTCCAGAGCTGTAGCACCAGTCTTTGGGCCATCAACAGGGCATGCCAGGTCCAATTACATTGCCCCTCTGTCTGTGATAGCCATTTCCAGATACAGTAGGGCCCCACTCATCCTGCTGGCGACCCCTCCACCTCCTCCCACTGCATCTCCATTCATAGCCGAGGCAGGTGGGAGCTCAGTGGGCTAATTTCCTGTGAGACCAGCAAGGAGGAAGAGGAGGCGCCTCCAAGCAGCAGCAACAGTAGCAGCAGCAGCCCACGTAGGCCTCGGCTCCAGCCAGCTGCTCTGCTTGCAACCTTCCAGGCATGTAAGTGCCCCACCACGACAATCCCGGGCTACAGATGGGGAGGAAGTGGCTGCGGGGCCTGCATAGCCTTTTAAAAAAAAATGGCACCCCCCTTTTAGTGCATTGTCTGGAGTGCCTTTTCCAAGTACCGCTCTGCTCTTCCTTTCAGCGTCTCCCCCCGCCCCATGCCTTGTGGCTGTTCGTTTGACTGCTTGCAAACCTCCCATTGCAAAAATGACCCTCGTTGTCGCCCTTCTCCTCCTCCTCCTTACAAGCCTTGCCCGATCTTTATCTATATATATGAACGTAATTGTGATTAACCAAACAGAGGTTTTTATTATATTAACAAAACATTTCAGCTTCCGCCTTCATCAGCTGCCAACATACAACTTGAGCCCATTATTCCGTGTCCTGCACTCTGGGACGATCAAGAAGAGATCCCGGCCCTCCTCTATGTGACAACCTTTCATGCACTTTGTATGTTGGCAGCTGATGAAGGCGGAAGCTGAAACATTTTGTTAATATAATAAAAACCTCTGTTTGGTTAATCACAATTACGTTCATATATATATATATATTAGGTGATTAACAGAATCCTTCTAGGGATCCAGAGCAAGCTTGAGTGAAGTTCTGTTTGTTGCTTTCAAAACTGTCTTATATATATATATATATATATATATATATATATATATATATATATATATATATATATATATATATATATATATATATATATATATATATATATATATATATATATATATATATGTAAACCGCTGTATTAGTGGAATGCCGAGAAGCGGAATGCCGAAAAGCAGGCCCTCCTGTACTCTGCCTGTAATACCCAAGTGACATTAATCTACAATTTGCACAACAGGTCCAGATGGATATGGCCCACCAGGTTTCCCAGGTATTTTGGGTGACAAAGGTACAACAGGAGAGCCAAGCCCTATTGAAGGCAGCAGAGGACCTTATGGGCAGAAAGGAGAAAGAGGAGATCCAGGTTGGTTTATTATTAACTGGTTTTATACATGGTACCAAGATTGGTACCATCTGCTCCCAAGTAGCAAAATATCTTTAGAACACTTACCAAATTATAGGTTTCATTTAAAGAAGTGCTCCCATAAAAAATTGCAGTATCAAAAGGGTATAAGCACATTGCTGTTGTGAATGACAGTCAGAATGTGTGGAATGGCCCTGAACGCTATGTGTGAACAAATGTAGATCAACATTTCCTTGAAAGTTTACCCAATAGCCTCGAGCAGTTCCAACCATAATCACTGTATACCTTATAAGACTCATAATGGAAGAATGGAGAAGATGGAAAATTAGAGCTATAGAAGATCTCCTGTGTATATTTATTTATTTATTCACTTTATATAGAATCATAGAATAGGAGTTGGAAGGGGCCTATAAGGCCATCAAGTCCAACCCCCTGCGCATCCAAATCAAAGCATTCCCGACAGATGGCTGTCCAGCTGCCTCTTGAATGTCTCCAGTGTCGGAGAGCCCACTACCTCTCTAGGTAATTGATTCCATTGTCATATGGCTCTAACAGGAAGTTTTTCCTGATGTCCAGTCAAAATCTGGCTTCCTGCAACTTGAGCCCATTATTCCGTGTCCTGCACTCTGGGACGATCAAGAAGAGATCCCGGCCCTCCTCTTTGTGACAACCTTTCATGTACTTGAAGAGTGCTATCACATCTCCCCTCAGTCTTCTCTTCTTCAGGCTACACATGCCCAGTTCTTTCAGTCTCTTCTCATAGGGCTTTGTTTCCAGTCCCCTGATAATCCTTGTTGCCCTCCTCTGAACCTGTTCCAGCTTGTCTGCATCCTTCTTGAAGTGCAGAGACCAGAACTGGATGCAGTAATCAAGATGAGGCCTAACCAGTGCTGAACAGAGGGGAACTAATACTTCACGCAATTTGGAAACTATACTTCTGTTAATGCAGCCTAATATAGCATTTGCCTTTTTTGTAGCCACATCACACTGTTGGCTCATATTCAGCTTGTGATCGACGACAATTCCAAGATCCTTCTCACATGTCGTATTGCTGAGCGAAGTATCCCCCATCTTATAACTGTGCATTTGGTTTCTTTTTCCTAAGTGTAGAACTTTGCATTTATCCCTGTTGAATTTTATTCCGTTGTTTTCAGCCCAATGTTCCAGCTGTTGGGAATGCTTTGATTTGGATTCCTGCATTGTGCAGGGGGTTGGACTTTATGGCCTTATAGGCCCCTTCCAATTCTACTATTCTATGATTCTATGAAGCTTGCAGACCACTGGTGGTCCACGGACCACAGTTTGGGAACCCGTGGTCTAGAGGTTTAGAACTTATTGCTGAGGTTTCCATGGATGCCTAGCAAATGTAGTTGCCTGATGGGCACTCCTGTTATCCCACTGGACTGAAAATGCAACCTCTAGAGCAAATCTGGCCTTAGCCCCCTTTAAAGGAGCAAGCCTCTTTGTGGAGGATGTTTTTTAAAAGATCGTAGTAGAGACCAATACCATAATAAGGTCAGGCCTTCAGGACCAGAGGAGGAATCACTAATAGTTAAAAACCCTTGTGGTTTAAGAATGTATCTATAGCCAACATATATTTCTATCAAACTTTAAAAAGCAGGAAAATTGGGCAACTATAGTGAATCACCAGGAGAGCAGGACACTTGACCTCTGTATTGGACTGCCCTACAAATTTGTCAAAATGCAAACACAATTTGGGTTGGTCTTTCACAGTCCAATCCACTTTCTGTGTAGCTTGGCATAATTTGGTAACGTGCCTCTGAACATATGAAGTGAGGACAGAGCAAAGATAAGGGCAGGAGCAGAAATGCCAAGGGATAAAAATGCCTTCTAACACCTGATTTAAAATTGAACACCCAAATTCTACATTTTATAAGTACCTGTAATCTAAAAATATGAATCCCTGAATTTTAAATATCTTTATAATATGAAGTTATAGTTATTAAAAAAAACACTATTAACAAGTTTGGTAAGTTCTGTATTCTTGTTTTACTTGCTATTGTTATATCATTTGGCATCCCATAAAATTATAATTATCTGACATGGAAGAAACTATATGCTTTGGGTCTGCTCCAGAGATGGTGAAACTTAATTTGCTGTGGTGGGAAGCATCCATAATGACAGCATTGTTAAAAAGATATTCTCAGCACTACTGAAAATATTTAACAAAGGGTATGCTTCACCTTAGCTGTGCCTTCATTTCCAATAGTAATTGCTTGATTTCTGACTGGCAGGACAGAGAGGCTCAGCTGGTGGCCCTGGACCTGGTGGAAGGCCAGGCCTTCCTGGAGTATCCAATATACCTGGAATACCTGGCGACGTGGGATCGTCCGGTTTGGATGGAGTGCCAGGTAAACACAATCATACTGCTATCAATAGATGCAGAGACCTTTTAGTTGTGGTTTATTTCAATATTACTGCCTCAAACAAAATTACTAGTTGAGGGTATTTACAAAGGGTAGAAGATGGATAAGGTTTTTAACTATTGAATGATTTTATTTATTTATTTATTATTTATTTATTAATTATATTTCTATACCGCCCAATAGCCGAAGCTCTCTGGGCGGTTTACAGCATAAAAACATCCAGTATACAATTAAAAACATATATCAAACACATTGAAACAATATAACGAAATAACTAAACATAGTTAAACACATGGACAACGACAGACACAATCCTAAAATATTAAGTATAAAAACGTATTAAATCAGTTAAAATATTAAGCTGTTTAAGATGTTAATGTTAAAATTACTAAAATATTAAGATTGTGAGTGATAGATGTAGGTGTTAAAAGTAGATATTAAAATGTTAAAATGCCTGGGAGATCAAGAAGGTTTTTACCTGGTGCCAAAAGGATAACAATGTTGGCGCCAGGCGTACCTCATCAGGGAGAGAATTCCATAATTCGGGGGCCACCACAGAGAAAGCCCGTTTCCTTGTTGTCATCTTCCGGGCTTCTCTCTGGGTGGGTCCCCGAAGGAGAGCCTTTGATGTTGAACGTAGTGTACGGGTAGGTTCATATCGGGAGAGGCACTCCATCAGGTATTGTGGTCCCAAGCCATGTAAGGCTTTATAAGTCAAAACCAGCACTTTGAATTGAGCCCGGAAGCGTATAGGCAGCCAGTGCAAGCGGGCCAGAATCGGTGTTATATGTTCACATCTCCGAGTTCCTGTTAACAATCTGGCCGCCGCGTTTTGCACGAGCTGCAGCTTCCGAACCGTCTTCAAAGGCAGCCCCACGTAGAGAGCATTGCAGTAGTCCAATTTTGAGGTTACCAGTGCATGGACAACCGAAGCAAGGTTTTCCCTGTCCAGATAGGGGCGTAGTTGGGCCACCAACCGAAGTTGATAGAAAGCACTCCGTGCCACCGAGGCAACCTGTGCCTCCAGTGACACGGATGGTTCTAAAAGAACTCCCAAACTACGAACCTGCTCCTTCAGGGGGAGTGCAACCCCATCCAGGACAGGTTCTCCCATCTGGTCAGGAGAACCACCCACCAACAGCATCTCAGTCTTATCTGGATTGAGCTTCAATTTATTCGCTCTCATCCAGTCCATTACCGCAGCCAGGCATCGGTTCAGCACCTTGACGGCCTCACCTGAGAAAGATGAACAGGAGAAGTAGAGCTGCGTGTCATCAGCATACTGGTGGCAACGCACTCCAAAACTCCTGATGACCGCACCCAGTGGCTTCATGTAGATGTTAAAAAGCATGGGGGATAGTACTGACCCCTGTGGGACTCCATATTGGAGGACCCAGGGTGCCGAGCAAAACTCCCCCAGCACTACCTTCTGGAGACGACCCGCTAAATAGGAGTCTCCCCAGAAGGATACCATGTTCGGTGGTATCAAAAGCCGCTGAGAGATCAAGGAGAATCAACAGGGTTACACTCCCCCTGTCCCTCTCCCGACAAAGGTCATCATACAGGGCGACCAAGGCTGTCTCCGTGCCAAAACCAGGCCTGAACCCCGATTGAAATGGATCTAGATAATCGGTCTCATCCAAGAGTGCCTGGAGCTGGTTGTAACTGTTTAAATTTATTGGAACACACTCAGAGCAACTTCATAGTAGGCAAAAATGTCTTTGTAGCATTTCTAAATAACAAATCAGAATTACAGCGCTGGGCTCACCCACATGGCGATTTAGTGCTGTAGTATTTGCAGAAAATAACTTCTGATCTTGAACAAACCCACCACAGGAGAGGTGCATCCCGGTTGCCAGGAAAAAAGGAAGGCCAAACTTAGGGAGATTCCAAGGAGTTCTAGAAAATTAGGTGGAAGCAGGAAAAGTACCCTAAAGGGGAGGGGGAGAGAGAAGCGCTTTAGGATCATCAGCCTTAAAGAGAGAGAAAAGGGGAGGCTAGAAAAGAGGGAATCTCATAGGACTCCCTAAACGGGGGGGGGGGATAGGAGATTTTTCTAAGAATCCATTCTCCAGAATTCAGCTAGAGTAAACAGCATGTACTCTACCAACAAGAATGCATGGTAAGACCAACTTTTCTTTCTCTGTTGGGGGGCAAGACCAGTTTACATCAAGATGGCCAAGAGCAGTTTCATCCCAGGTGAGAGAATTCTTTGGGTCCAGAACATGCTGAAGTATCCTTCTGGCGAAGGCTGCATCAGCAGAGCCATGTGTCAATTTTATGATGACACATAAAGCAATAAGTCAGTTAACGTAGGTCTGCGAGAAATTTTGAGTGCCACATCATAATTCTCAGGAAAATCTATAGAGCCTGATTACCAATGTAAGAAGTTCTCCAGGGAGTTGCTAGAACATACCTAACTGAAAACAAGGTGTTTTTTTTTAAAAAAAAGTGGGGGGGGTTGCTTCCAGTTTTTATCTAATAATTTTAGAAGTTCTATCAAGATATTAAGGACCATAACTACCTAAGCAGCTCAGAGCAAAGAATTGGAAAGCTGGGTTTCAAATTTATTTTGGGACTCACCACCTCATTTCCTTGTTCATTTATTTGGATTCCTTCCAGACTGATTTCCAGCCGGACCAGCAGTGGGAGACAGGAGGAGTACAACCCTGTTGATTTTTCCCCCTCTGCCACTCAACAGCTTTTGATATCAAATCAACGTAGAATACTTCTGAGTCACCTTGCCAGAGTAGGGCTCAGAAGTGCTGTATGTTAGTAAAGATCTGGTGGCAATTCTTTTTTGAAGTATAATAGTTACCATCATGCACACATTAAGCATAATTTGCTCTGTTCTCAGATGCTTAAGTTACAGAGCAACTGCAGTGATTTATGGGATTTATGAAAATAGGCTGATGTTTTTCAACTCAGCTTCATGCTAGGTGCTGAATAATTTTAATTGTATTTTATTGCTTCTTATATTGTATTTTACTGCATTATAATTTGAATTCTATGAATATTTCATGTGGACAGGCTGCAGATCACCTGAATGAAGCTCGTAGACCATTGGTGGTCCATGGACCACGGTTTGGGAATCGCTAAAGTAGGGTGATCTTTAGTGGGGAGATGCCTGCGAGTCATTTTGAAGAAGAATATGTATTAAAAAATACTTTCTAGCCTTTTCTAAATTGCTGAGCTCTACTGCAGGCAACAGGGGGTGAGAGGCTGCATTCTAATGCAACTTTATTTGGGAGTAAGCATTTAAGGGGGGGGCAAAAAATGCAAATGTGATTACAACAGCTTTTTCTACAGAGAGATTTTGTTTTCTGTCTTGTATTTCTTCAGGGGAGGGAACATTTGGTGGATTCAAACAATTTCCATCCTCTGATGGCAGGCAGACCCTCCCATTGCATTCCCCACTTAAGACGCATACCCTGAGACACAGAGGCAATAGAGAGGAAGGCTGCTGCTCCTTGCTAACTCAACCAGAAAGTGAGCTAGAGTCTCTGGATAAGTGGCAGAGGTGCATGCATTGATCAAATGAGCACGTGCAGTTTTCTAACCTGCCTAGATTCTGCATATGCAGTAGTCAGGCAGGCTAAAATTCTTGATTTTCCCAGGACAGTTGTGGTGTTCCTCATTGGCTAAGACAATGAAAGACAGGACTCCACATTTCTGTCTCCACATTTTGCCTTGGATCTCTGGATCAGCAAGGGCTGGAGACTTGCTTTTTTGTTAAATGAAAGCTGGCAATCTGGGCTACATAATGGGCTAAGTGGCACCAGGTACCAAGACTAGAATCCAAGTTAAACCCTTCTGACAGGGCAATATGGCAATCCTGCCTATGAGTGAGTAGGCCTGAAGCCTTCAGGTGAGCGAAGCATGCAAAAGGAGAGCAGAACAGACAGCATCAAGAAAGAAGAAAAGGTGATCCAAAGGCAATTCCCCATCCCAAGAAAAACGAACCTAAAAAAGTGAATACTCCTTTTATATTGATCAGCAACCAGACCAGGACACAGTGGACTTTTCCATTACTTTTTGTATTAATATAAGTGGGTCCCCACTAAGAATTATAATAATCTGTTTGGTAAAGGGGAAAGACGAGTCATTGCGACCCCTGCATCAGTGATTTTCCAGGCAGGTCCCTTTGACACACTGCTTTTGCACTGGTTGCAAAAATAGGTCATGCTTTCACTTTTGTTAGGTCTTCACACTCTTATGAGGATGCCAGAGACTCACATTCTTCTGGCTGACAGCAGTTTAAGAGCTTTTACCCAGAAATTAAACCGATATGGCATATTTCATTCCTCTTGTTCCATCATAACTGCTGCTCTGCTCTGCCCACTTCCTGCCATAGTGCTGCATGTGGAGGCCTAACAGGGACCAAATTAAAACCCGCGTGTTTTAAATGAAGTAATGGATTCTGTAATTATGCACAGAATGAGCTTATAGATAATTGTGCCATGGGCGTCTGTTTTGTAACTTCTGCGTGTATGAACACACACACACACGCACGCGCATTATATAAACACACACACTTTGGGCCATGTTATCCTGTGTGCAGTGGTGTTCCTCACTATGATAGGTGCCTGTTCTGTCAGCAGGATGGAAATGGAGGGAATCTTTAGAATGCCCTGTCCTGTCTGCAGACCCCACACCACCTCTCATGATGTTCCAAAGGGCATGGATAGAGTGATCCACAATGTCCTGAAGGAGCGCTTTCCCTTTTGCTGTCTGAGCGGAACAATGCAATTTCTGGGGCTACAGTAGATTTGGGAATGTTCTTCCCCAAGCAGGAATCTCTGAAGGAAACAAAGAGGGGCTCCTTTTTCTTTATTTGAGTTGTGTGAGCCATGTACACCCTTATCCATACATCCAGTGTGACAGGATTGCTGTCTAGGATGTATGGACAGAATGACATTAAGACAACTTAAAACCGTTGAAAAGCTGAGTTAATCTTAGGGACAAGCTTTGGTTTAGGCCACAAGACTTATGATGATGATTTTTTAAAAAAACCATGAAGTGATAAAGCAGCAACTCCAGAGACTCTCATTCAGAAGACACTGACACAAGGAATACTATATTGTAGAAAAGCTTTCTTGTGATATAAACTGCTTTCCCCTATCAAGAATGTCGTTTCATAGCTTGTCCAACTTTTCCTTTTCCTGATTGATGTAGATGCTGCAGGTAGGTTGCAGCTTCAATTTAATTCAGCTCTGCACTAGCTTGCAACTATCAAGAGAAGGTAAGCCCATAACGATGCTGAAAGCTTGGTCTTTCAATACAACTTCAATTCTAAACTATGTGTAAATATTACAGGCTACCCAGGACCACCAGGACCATCTGGAATAACTGCTGCACCTGGAACCAAAGGAGAAGTGGGGCAAATAGGTACGGTTGGAGAAGATGGTCCAAAAGGACTTAGAGGAGATCTAGGCCCAGATGGAAGACCTGGAATACCAGGATTGCCTGGTGCAAGAGGTATGATGGCAACACCCAGAATTGAGAACTACTAAGCAGATAATCTAAACAGATGTGTAATAATACACCATTGTTTTCCCTTGAAGGGTACAAAGGTGAACAAGGAGTCATGGGTTTTGTTGGCATAATGGGGATTCCTGGTGACTTTGGCCCCACCGGACCCAAAGGAGACAGAGGGTTAACCGGTGAGTGAATATTTATACTGTGGCAGTTAATGGAATATTTAAAAATAATCAAGAACTACTGCATCTTCTAGACCAAAACTGATACTCCAGACTTTTAGCACATTTTGAACTTGGGGACCTCTATAAAGTTCTCATTTTAAGAGCATGTTCAGTAAAAATATTTCCATAATGGGCAATTTGTTATGGAGTGATGCATGCAAGCCTGTAGTTCTCATCGGCAATCTTGACACCTGTTTTTAAGAACTTTTGACATTGAACCAGGGTGCACACTGCAATTTGACACCCCAGGAATTAATGTACTCAAGACAACAAAATGATCTTATAAAATTTTATTGTATTGAAAAGAGAATTAGCATATTTTTAAAAAGGTGTTAAACACAATTAACCAACAAAGACTTTAATAAATAACACACTGGTTAATTTTAAAACAGTTAACGTTATTCTGTCAAGTAATAAGCATGCATGAAAAGACATAGAAAAACTAAGATGCAGCAAAAAGGAAAATGGATACTGCCTAAGAGCTTGGTTATTGAATTTGTGGGGCTTTGGATAGATTTTTAGGACATGAATTAAAAGAAAACAGGTGGGACAGGCTAGAGAATAGTCTGGGAGTGAAAGAAAAGTTCTATTCTTGCAAAAAAGCAGTAGTGGGTAGTTTTATATGTGATGAATTATGGTAGCCTATGGCTCTGAGCAATAAAGATATGCATACAGAGTGAGTCAAGATAAAGACTGGCTGAATCCTCAGAAAGGCTGGGATGACAGGGATAAAAAGGTTGACGGGTGGCTGGGGCTGACCACCTGTCAGTCACCTGATATCACAATGATATCAGGTGACTCAATTTCCTTTGCCTGTGCAGTTTGAAGTCGAACAGTGTGGGCCAAGCCACAGAACTTTATAGGCATTGCCAATCACCTGATTGTCGGCACTTGTAAAAGTGTCTGCAAACCCTGGTTTTGGCTCAGCTACGTTTTTCCCTGCCCCATGGGCAGGTGGGCATGGCTGGCTAATTAGGAACACATGCTGGAAGTTCTTCATCGCTGTTCTAAACCTAAAAAGAAAATGCAGCGTGTTACTGTGGCCCTCAGTCAGTGGACCAAGCATCCATTGGATAGCAGAGATTCATGCTCAAAAACTGCCCACCCTCCACATCATTCAAAGCTGCTCTATTGTCTACTTCTCAAGTGGCTGCACCTCTTATCATTCTTTCTGGCCGTTGCTGAAAGGGAACATGTCTCTCTATGTTCTGGATGGGCCCTCTACTTCAGAGAACACCAGTGGGACCATGCCAGCACAAACCACTCCTCTTGTAACATGGGCTTCTCCTGTGCGGCAAGACGATGCAACACCATTTTCTACATCTATGAGGGGCGTTTTATGTCCATGACCATCTTAAGGAGGTTCTTTACTGAGGTCCCTTAAGGAGGGGTCTATTCTTGATCCTGGTCTGCAGAACATAAGCCCAATTAAGGGTAAATAGTCTATATCCTTAAAAAGTCAAGATAGGCAAGTCCTCAAGAGAATAAAATCTTTCAGTTGATCTTCTTGCTTGTCTGAGTCATGAGTGCATATTGCATCTACATTAGGAGGTTCTCGCTCTGAACTAGACAGGTTCTGAGTTCAGCTGTTCCTCAGAGGAATTTTCCTGCTCCTTAGGCCAAGGTATGCACTTTGTTATCGGTGCCTCACCCCCAGTCTAGGTTCACAGAGACAGGCTACAGGTCCCTTCAGTGGTGGACCTTACCCTCAACCAATCTAATAAGTAGGGCTGTGCATGGACCCCCAGTCTGATTTGTGACTCCAATCAGACCAGGCCAAATCTGATCCAGACATATTTGGACCCATTCCAACCCAATCCGGATCACAATCCAGATATTACAAATCTCCAGAAATCCCTCTATTGGGAGAACACCAGTGGGGCCACACCAGCTCAAACCATTCCTGTTGCAAAACTACATTGCAAAACCAAAATGGCCATAACTTTCCTGCTTTACGACCTAGGGATATGATATTTAGAGGCATGGTAGCTGCTGTGTATGGGATTAACATTGCCACATAGCAGGTGGATAGCTCTAGGAGTTTCCATGTTAGCCACCTTTAACATTCGCTTTTTCCAAAAAATACATATTTGTACAAAAGACTAAGTGCTCAGTCATGCCCATTCTCATGCTCTTGTGTTTGCCCTGGTTCCTTGCTTCAAGATTTTGAAAAAAACAAGGTTTTAAAGAAAAATAGGATTGCGATATTAAACACGGGCAGGTAGCATTAGGTAGGCATGGGCTGGCAGCACCATGGAGGTAATATGCACATAGGGACATGAAATCTGGGAACATGGTAGCTCCTATAGAAAGAATTAACTCTGCCAAATTTCAGGTGGGTAGCTCCAGGGGATTTCATGCTAACCATCTTTAAAGTTTGCTTGTTTCCAAGAAAGATTTTTTAATCATCATCATGTCATAATGCTGGCTAGTAGACCCACAAGGTTTGACTGGCTGGCTATTAATAATAATAATAATAATAAATGTGTAACCACATGAGTTGGCCGCTTCTTATTGCTCATGGTTAGCAACTGGATAATAATAATTTCAGGAAGCTATGCTTAAATATGCTCACAAGGTTTAATAATAATCTTAGCAATGAATAAAATGAAATAAAAAGACAAACATTTTTTTAAAAATATGCAAATAAAGATGGAATTGATTGGGAAGGAATAGAAAACAAGCTAAACTAATGCTACTCAACCCTCACCAAACATTTCTAAGAGACTGAACTTACAAAAGATTTCTGCATTTTAAGACTTCATCCCTTCCAGGCACTGTGATTGTAAGGTGTTGGGTGGGGTGATAGTATTCTAGCCTTCCTCCTTACCCTGGTGTTCTCCTTATTTGGTATTGTAATTAATCCATTTCAGACACCCCCTGTCTTGGTTCATTAGAGACTGTTTTCAGCTACAGATCTGTACAAATCTTTACAAATTGATTCAGGACTAGCCGATCCCCTCTCTAGAGATTTGTAGCTGCTTCAGCCTGATATAAATTTACCCAAATTGGCATGATTTGGTTTGTGATTTGTACAAATCTGGTGCACAGCCATACTAATAAGACACCTGCAGGGCTTGGGGGCCCACACACCAGGGGGTGAAAAGGAGGAGGGGAGAGGGGCTGGAAAGCTCCACTAATCAGGGTAGAATTTTCTCCTCTGAGTGTTTCCAGGTCCTGCTCGTTAAAGTTTGCAGGACACATCTCTCAGTATAGCAGTCTACTCCAGAGCATGCCTCTGTTCATCCTCTTAAAGGAGCCAAGACTGCCTTTCCATCCCAGGCCTCTGGCAGTTTCCCACTTCCAGAGTCATTTGAGAAAGCATGGATGGCCAAGTGGGCCAATCCAACTAAGAACAAACCCATCCACAACTTAGCAAACAAGTTGTATTCCTCCAGGAACACCCCCAAAGCTTCATACACATCTAACTGCAAGCCCAGATAGAACAGAGGACTCTGGAAATTGGCTAGGTTGGGCATGAGAGAGTCCAATTTCTCCCTACCCTCCAGCATCAGGAAAGGCTTCAAGAAGAACCTCTCCAGCTATTCTGCAAAGATCAGAAAGGGGATGGCTGCGCCACTTTGTCTGGAAACAGTAACTCTAGGCTATACCCTGAATACCCAAGAGGGAAGTTCATTTTGGTTTCCTGGAATTGGACTTGCACCAGAGCTTTCTCCAGGCCAGTACCCACTTGTTGGACCTGTGCTATAGACAGAGATTGGCTCCCAGGTTTACTACATATGGCCCTAAAACAAAAGGGGACATCATAGCCATCTTGGATCATAAGTGGCTCAACCAAGTACCTTGAGCATGAAAAATTCCAGATGGAGACCCTGAGGTCCATAATCAAAGCCCTTTCAGAGCAGGAGTTGCTGGCATCCATAGACCTCTATAGTTCTACCTCTATATTCCAGTCAGGTCATCTCACCAGTGATTTCTCCACTTTTGTTATAATCAAACTCACTTCCAATGCAGAACTATGCCATTCAGTCTGAAGTCAGCTCCCAGTGTGTTCACCAAATTCCTGGTGGCACACCTGAGAACCTTGAGGGTTTACCTCCTCTTCCAGTCCAGGTGAAAGGAGGTGAAATGGTGGATGGAGTAGTGATATCTGAAGAAAGGTGCTTCTTGCTGCCCAAGGAGGTAGTAATTACAATGGATACCAGGCTGTTCAGCTGGGGGATGTATCTTGGCTTCAGGATGGCTTGAAACCTGCTCAGAGGCAGGGAGATCCAGAAGTATCAATGGATTGCAACTGAAAGAGATCCAGTTGACCTTCTGGGCCTTTCAGGAAGGTTTAGGTCAGTCACATGTCTTGGTCCAAACTGACAATATGTTGGCAAAAGCTTATATGAATAAGCAGTCAGGGGACCCAGTCAGTCTCTCTGGACAGGCTTGCCAAGGGTCTGCTGTCCAGAGTGGAAGAGAACCTCCTCTCCATCAAGATGGAATACCTAGTGGGGAGCCTCCAATCAAGCAGCAGTTGGCTGAGCAGGACCTCTGTGAGACAGGTGGAATGGCCTCCCAAACTCCAACATGTGGCCAGAGGTTCAGAGAGCCCTGCATGGATCTGTTTGCTACTCCCACAAACACTTGGAGAAGTACATAGGGACAGAGGAATCAGAATCTCCATTGACAGGAGGCAGCAGGGAGTGTGGACACAGTGTAGTAACATGGCTGCTCTCCTGGGAATAGAGATCCTGACCCTCTGTCCCTGTGTGCTTCTCCTCTGGGCCAGTTTTTAGCACAGATGCTGTTTTAGCAGCCCTCCTACTCACTCTGCTGAATTGGGGAGGGGGGTCCTTGAACTCCCACTTCAAATTCTAACCCTGATACCATCACCACTTCTAACAAACAATAAGTTCTTGTGTCAACTAACAGAAGAAAGTCTCCAATGGAAATGGAATATCCTTTCTGCAAAGTCAGTTATTTTATTTTTAACTTGTAGGATTTCAGGGATCTCCAGGTTCCCCTGGGCTGCCTCCTGTCCTTCCTAAACTGGTTACTGAACAAGGGATACTGGGTGCTCATGGAAACCGAGGGCCTCAAGGCACTTTTGGTGAAATGGGTCCTCAAGGCCCACCAGGAGATCCAGGTAGGAAAATAAATATGCAAAGATGGCTTTCATGAGTTAAAATTATTTCTCACTTTCCAGTCCCTCTTTCCACATACCATTTTTTCCAAGAAATGAGACATTTTATGAATGAGACTCATGGCAAATCAGCCATGCAGATTTTATTACAATTATTCCCTAAGCCAGGTACTCATAGAGATTTAGTTGGTGGAACCCTAACTGAAATCTCCACATGAATGCCCAACTCTCTACACCAATACTTTTCACATGTCTATCACTTTGAAATAAATTTCAGAAGTAATTCCCTGGAAAAAATTTTTGTGATAATTGGTGCCTGATTACTGAAGCCAGTGTTGATTTCCTGATGTGCTGTACCCTGTGCTTTCTGTCTAGTCCCTCTGGGCTTCAAAAAAAAAATTAGGCCCAAGCTGTTCTTGTTCCTCCCAGTCCCATTCTGTCACAGCAACTCAGCCCGTTGACTGTTACTAATATAACTGAAATCTGCAGGTAATCACACCCTCATTTAGAACCTGTAAATAATCTATGCAGTCAAATTCTTTCATGTAAATTTGGCTACACGGCTTCTACTGATAACACAACGGCCTGAATAGGATGCAGTTTACTCTTCCCTAAAATAATATGTGTCTAGTCCTTCCTTATTCAGCTGTGTTCTTCTCCATGGTAGCCACTTGCTGAGGCTTCATCATCAAAAACAAAATGCATTATTATCTAGGATTTATATATTTATAGTATATATAGTATTAAAAGAGCTTGATTAGACTTCATTTTCCCATGACCCTCTTATTATAAAATGGCATGGATTATTATTCTTTTTAACTTTACTTTTAAGGTTTTAGAGGCCTAGTGGGTAAACAAGGACTTCAAGGAAGAGGGGGAACGTCAGGATCTCCAGGCTTTAGAGGGGATCAAGGGAGAACAGGACTACAGGGCCCAGGGGGCTTTGAAGGTAAATACTGATCCTAGAATTCTTCCCCCTTTCTTATCTACCTCAGAAGTGCACTACTGAGAAGTTACTCCCAGGTAAGTGGATCTGGATTGCAGCCTTCGTGATTAACTAAATCTGCATACATTGGCATATGAGGAGGGAAATGATCCTAAAGAAAAACAGTATGTTTTTATTTGACACAGCAGGTATAATTTTGGAAGAGGCATTACACCCTCTCTACTACACAAAAGAGGAACATTTCTTAAGATTGTGCTTTCTGTCTGTAATTTTAAATTACTTAATTTTTTTTTTAAATTAAAATCCTCTAACCAATGAACTTGGGGCACTTTTTTGTTGATAATGATGTTTCTGATAGATTGATCTAATCAACACAATGTTGCCCCCTTCTAAACGCATTTGAGAATAGGAAAGACAACAGAGAAAGCTTTGTCTTTCCCTTTAAGCTGGCACAGCTCTCTGCACAAGGACAGATTTACAATGGTGCAATTGGAGCAGTCGCCAATAGGGGGTCCAGACTCTGAACTTGTATTCATTCATTCAAAAGCCTCTAGCTCTACTAGAAGGAAAGTTATAAAGCAAAATGTGCAGGTACCCTTCTAAGTGGATTTCTGTGAGATCAGCTAGCCTAGCTACTCCTGCCTTTCAGAGTTCCCTGGAAACAGAGATTGTTAAACCATATTGGGAATTGTAGCTCTGGGAAGGGAATAGGGGCCTCCTGACAACTCTTAGCACCTTTAAAGTCCAGGATTCTTTGGAAAGCCATGACTGTTCAAAGTGGTATAATACTGCTTTAAATGTATAATGTGTCACGTTTATTTATTTATTTATTTAAAAAGTTTATATCCCGCTTCAGTTCCGAAGAATTCTAAGCGGCCAAAACAAAAACATAGTGCAAACACATTATACAATATACAATATATAAAAAAATATAAATTATCTCTCACATTACAATTCAAAAGCTAACCGAAATAAAAAGGTCTTAACTTGGCGACGAAAACTAATTAAAGAGGGGGAAGAACGAATTTCCTGCAGAAGAGAATTCCAAAGAGTTGGTGCTACCACCGAAAACGATCTATTCCTAGTACCAGTCCGATGAATTTGGGAAAAAGAAGGAATATTAAGGCCGGGGTCTAATGAAGATCTTAAAGAACGAGCAGGCTCATAAAACGAAATACGATTTGAAAGATAACTAGGGCCTGAACCAGATAAAGCTCTAAACGTTAAAACCAGGATTTTAAACTGAACTCGATAAGAAATTGGAAGCCAGTGTAGTTGTTTTAGGAGCGGAGTAGTGTGAACTCGCCAACCTGCTCCTATTAACATCCTGGCAGCCGCTCTTTGGACTAATTTCCGTTGACGAAGTATTTTAAGGGGAAGTCCAGTATAAAGCGAGTTACAATAGTCTAACTTAGACGTAACCAAGGCATGGGTAACCGTGGTTAGGTCAGAGAGTTCCAGAAAAGGGTGCAATTGGCGAACCAATTTTAGGCGGGCAAATTTCTAGGCAATGAGTGAAATCAGAACTCTGATGAGTGAGATATTTGGACACCAGGCTATAGGAATCCCTGGAGTCATAAAGAGCTGTTGTTTTCTCCTCCCTTTTAGTGCACTTTTCTTTCCTGCTTCTGTTTTTGGCAAAAGCTGCCCCTAGCCACAGAGGCTATCTGGGCCTCCAGTGATAAAGCTGGATCCAGAAGCACTCCCAGACTTCATACCTGCTCCTTCAATGGGAGTGAAACCCTGGAAAGGACAGGAAATTGGCCAGTTTGTCAGACACGGGAACCATCCATAGCACATCCATCCTGCAAGAATTCAAGCTCAGCTTATTTTCCCTCATCCATCTCCCCACTGTGTCCAGGCTGTGGTCCAGGCTGCATTCAGATGTTATGGAGAATCAATGTCATCAGCATACTGATAGCACCTTGCCCCTAATCTAAATCTATCTATCCATACATAAACTAGCATTGGGGATAAAATAGTGTCCTGTGGAACCCCAAAGCATAAGTACCAGGGGGGTGAAAAGCACTCTCCAAATGCTATTCTCTGGACTCAGCCAGGAGGATACCATACCTCAAGTTTGATATCGGGAGACAACAATACCTTTCAAGTGCATTTCTAAGCGGTTTCTATTGAAACCACTTGGAAACAGATGTCAAAGTGATCTCACTTAGCATCTGTCAGCTGATGGGCATTAAGAGACACTGCCTTGGAAGTACATTTCCAAGCAGTTTCAATAGAAAATGGCCTTACAAGCCAAATTAGGACCCTGGCTGGACCTAGTTAGACCTGTGGACCAGAGGTTTCCCAACCCTAGTCTATGGTATCAAATGCTACAAAAAGATCAAGGAGGAAGCCCAAGATTGCACACCCCTTGCCACGCTCTCCGGTGATCATCAGGGTGATCAAGGATGACTTGGCACATGACTGAAACAAACCAAAAAGTATGTCACAACGAACTGGAATTTGGAAAAATAAGGAATTGGAAACAAAAAAAACAGACTCAAAACTGCCTATGATATGGATATGGATGCTTTATAAAAAAAATTAAAAACATGTGAATAACGTGTACACATCTGTCATAGCTGAATGAGCAAGAGTAAATATAACCAGTATATACAAAAACAACTCCTGAAATACAGTCTCAAAACATAAGACCAAACGCGTTTCGACAAAGTCTTCTTCAGTGAATCAATGTACAAATAACTATACTATTCATCATAAATGTAAGTAACAATACAATTCACAGTACAACTGCAAAGATAAAAAATATATTATTTAAATACTGGAAATGTAATATTCATCTAAATAAAAAATGTTTATACTCCTTATACAAACTCACCATTTAAAACTACAGAAATAAGATATGGAGATTTCCTGAATGCCACACCAAAATATATATAGAAGATACTCTCTATCTCTGTGAGCATTGCAAGGCTGTCTCTCCAATTCAAACCTAATGAAATAAAAAACAAATATATATACAGTAGAAATCTAATACATTCTATACTCAATTTAATTAAAATAAAAACAAAAAAGCTATGGTATGACCAGCATACCATACTCACCAACTCAATAAAATTATTTATTTCTTAAATCTACACCAGTATTCAGACATGCTGTAACTCTGCTTATCCCAGCATTCCTAATGTAAAAGCACACCGCTGTTTCTTTTTAACAAACTTTGCAGGTGTCTTTGCAGATAAGAATTTTTTTAAAGGAATATCCCAAGCATCCATCACAGGCAGTGTTGCTTACTGTAACAAAGCTAATGATTAAAATACAATGGCCAACCTATAGACATAATATAACCTTATGAAAAAAATGGACTGCCTTCAAGTCAATACCGACTTATGGCGACCCTATGAATATGGTTTTCATGGTAAGCTGTATTCAGAGGTGATTTACCATTGCCTTCATCTGAGGCTGAGAGGCAGTGACTGGCCCAAGGTCACCCAGTGAGCTTCATGGCTGTGTGGGGATTCGAACCCTGGTCTCCCAGGTTGTAGTCCATCACCTTAACCGCTACACACAAATAAAATAACCTTATAAATATACAAACTAGTTATACATTCCTACACAAATAACTTCTAATTCATCACATCCAGTTCACATCTTCATTAAGACCTATTGGTACTTTTGTATTAAGTGTGTAGATCCAAAATAGTTCTCTTAGTTGTAGTCTACGATGTAGTTGATGTCCTTGGGCTTGTATCTTTTTGAGGCAACAAAATTTTAGATCTCACACATCGTGTCCACATTCCACAAAGTGTTGGACCAAAGGGGCTTGGATTTTTCGAGTCCTGATGCAACTCTTATGTTTTTAATAGCTCTAGTTGTCATCCCTATATATATATATATATATATATATATATATATTTACAAGGGCAAATGATAGCATAAACAATTACAATTAAAGAAACCATAATAAAATAATTTAACATGATTAATTGGGTTCACAAATAATTCCCCTTTTTTTACAATTCTCACAAACACTGCAATTCCCACAGGGAAAATTACCTCTTACTGCTGTATCCATCAATGTTTGATCCCTACTGGTAGACCTAGGTCTGCACATACTATGAACCAGTATATCTCTTAGGTTCCTTTGTCTTCTGTATGCAAATAGGGGACCATGCTTGCATCCTGGTAGGTGCTCAATTAAATACCAATGTTTTTTAACGATAGCCTTTATCCATATGGCTATCAAAAGTAAGGGGAACCACCATTTTATCTTTCTTTTGTTTGGGCTTTGATGTCATCCGATTTCTATCCCTATTTAGGGCTTTATATTTTGCCTCAAGAGTTTCAGTGGATACCCTCTTCTGTTTAATTGTTCTGTATTTTTGCCTGTATGTGGCAATCCTTAATCTCGCTACAGTTTCCTCTTATTCTCTACATCTGCAAATAAGGAAGATTGTGTAACTATCATATTGTAAGAATGAATTGGCATCTGTATTTTTATGAAATATATTAGTAGTGAGTCCCTTATTTTGTATAGAAACCTCCACATCTAAAAAATGAACTTTAAATTGATTATAACTCATATCAAATTTTATTGTCTCATGGACCCCATTAATGTGATGTAGAAACTCTTCAAGGTCTTTTCAGTACCCACCCATATCATAAATATATCGTCCAGGTACCTCTTCTATAAGGCAATATACTTTTTAAACATACTTCCTTCCTGTAAAATGTACATACATTCAAAGCAATCCATGTATATAACTATGGCATCTCCTTTGTTAGCTGGCTTGTATACCACATCATTATAACTTTTAAGGTAATATAGTGCCTTATTTTCCTCAATAGTCATATTATGCCATGGATGTACCAAGTTTCTCCAAATCTTGCACATCTTCGGTCACTAGGTCTTCAAATACTAATAGTCTTGGATTATTCGAGGGTGGATTAAAGGTAGATCTAGGTTTAAACATTACCAAACTCTGACAGGGAGACATTGCTACCCTTAAAAAAAATCTGACTTCCGTATTTTTCTAAATAATGCTTGTAGTTCTACCACAGACTGGAAGGAGTTATGGCTAGGGGTGGGAATAAAACTTAATCCTTTTTGTAAAACCTTCATCTCACATTCACTGAATCTCCTTTCTGATGGTTAACTACCAACTTTCTGGTACAGAAAACAAAACAGAACACAGACAGACCCAACGGAAAAAGATTCTAAAGACAAATTGGTAGTTGACCCAATTAACCAAATTCCTTATTGGTTCATGACTGAGCCTGAACTCAGATTGGAATGGGTCTAGATAATCTATAACATCCAAGAATGCAGGTGCTCTGTCACAACTCTCTTACTGCCTTCTCTAGAAAGGGGGTATTTGCAACTGGTTGGTAGTTACTCCAAACCAAGGCTTTGAGGGCTGGCTTCTTTAGGCGTGGTTGGCCTCTTCAGAAGCAACAGGGACCACTTCCTCTTGCAATGAAGTATCCACCAGGGAAACCCCCTCCACGAGATTTAATAAGCCAAGAGGGACTGAGGTCAAGGGCATGTCTCCTGGTTCATTTTCCGGCTACATAGCTGATTCCACAGTGCATCACAGACTGTGGGATTGATTGCTTCGATTGGGACTACAGTGGAGTCAAGGTCACTCTGAAGTCAAGTGACTGTATTTGAGAATATGCAGCCAGTTGGTCAGAGTGCGTCCTCAAATGCTCTAGAAGCCCTTCACCCTCAGCAATCTCCTTACCATCCAAAAGAGCTCCACTGGGCAGTTTATTAGAGGATGGAATCCATGCTGCAGAATGTGTCTTCTTCACCAGCTCCATCCAGAGCTTGGAAAAGTTACTTTTTTGAACTACAACTCCCATCAGCCCCAGCCAGCATGGCCACTAGATTGGGCTGATGGGAGTTGTAGTTCAAAAAAGTAAGTTTTCCGAGCTGTGATATATGTGCACTAGCCAGTGTTCAGTCAGCTTCAGCGTGAAACTTGTGTCACTTGTGCTCTAGTCTTCATCTGGATTGCTTCATAGCCCACAGCTCCCCAAACAAGGGTGTCTGCAGAGAGGGGGAGGGAAGTGCTTGCCCCCCTGGAATTCTAATTTTTTTTATTTTAATGTGCATAGATACATGCGCCCCCAGCTAATGAGCAGGAAATTTAGAGTGATAATATGAAGAGAACAGAAAACTCCCGCTGCTAGACTTGGACTCTTTGCATTGTTCTGGAGGAAAGCCTCTCTGGGTCAGCAGGCAGCTCAGATGAATGTTGCTTGTTCTGACTAAATGATTATGCTTGCAAATTTTACATGATTTCAGCACTCTAGAAATTTAGTGATAATAGGATCACTGGTATGCTCTAAGTTTGAATAAATATGATCTTAGTTTCAGTATGGCTTCCTTTGGTAATGGGCCTTCTTGCAGTGGCCTCTAGACTTCCTTTATTGTAGCATATTCCCCTTTTTGCAATCTGGAAACAGCCTGAGACAGCTTGTAGTATGCTTGCTAACCACTATATTTATTGAACGTCTTATCCCAGCAGCTAATGACATAACAAGGCTGCACTGATCTGCCTCAGGATCCAGTTGCATGGCACGTTTTGTGTGCTACAGTGGGGTGCAGAACCTACAGGCCACTCATGCCCCCCAGGGGTCTAATTTGACTCATGAGGTCACTTTCCCCAAACCACGCCCACCTGTCCACCAGCTAACATCATTAGCGAGGGCAGGCATTTGAAGGTGCACTCCCATCTGCCATCAGCTGACGGGCTGATCAGAGTACATCTTCAGACTCCTCCACCCTTCTCCTTCATACCACAGAAGTCTGAAATAGAATCACAGAGGAGGGGTATTTGAAGGTATGCTCCCATCTGCCCATCAGTTGAATTTGGAATTTGAAATTTTGGGGGATGAATTGGTAAGAAGTTGTGGGTAAGAAGTCATACAAAAACCCCACATCCATCATTGTGCAACATATGAAACATGAGCCTTAATGAATTGTTGGACCACACCAAACTATCCCCTGCTATTAAAATGTCCATTCTTGCAGCACTTTCCCTCCCAGTTACAAGCACAATTGAACCATCTTTTAGCACTTTGCGTAGGGTGATTGGCTATATTCAACAATGAATGAAGACAGATTGGTTGGCTTGTCCAGAGGAAAAATAGGTGAAGACCTTTCTGATCCCAAGGAGAAATTTATAAAACAAGTTATTAACTGTTTTGGCAAAGACCCTCAAAGATGCCAGTTTTTGTTTAAATATAATTTTGTATTATATTTTCTGTTACAGACAGGCAACCCTTAACAAAAACAATCTGGCTGGTTTCAAACCTTATTTCTGGAAATAAGGAAACAGCCATGGCAGATTCTGTGTAAAAGATATGGTCCTTACAACCCTTAGGGGTTTTAATCTGGTTTAGAGGCCTACGTTATTGTTGTTCAGTGGACAGATGTATGGCTTTCTAGTGCCTTATTCTGTTATTGTTAAATGGACAAATAAAGTAGTTTGTTAGAAGTTAGTTCTGACATGTATAATCCCATACAATACAGTAAATTACCAAAACACATCTTACCATTGTTTTTTATTCCTTCCCTTCAGCATCATGTAATGGTGGGTGGAGTGGGTTCCTAATGCCTTGTAGTAACAATTCATAGACCTTACTCCCCGCCTAGAAATATTTCTAGCCATTGTCAAAATGACTGTGAACACCTAACCACTTGTCCTGGATTATTCAGCCCTAAACAGACTGAAGGCAGCTGTCACTTTGACTGGGGTACAATGACAATTCTTTCCATGTTCAATGAAGCCTTTAAATCAGTTTACTTTCTCCAACACTCATGCCCCCTTTTCCTCTCCTCAGGTGTAGCAGGTGATCCAGGTACTCCTGGGCTGCCAGGTATGCCAGGCCGCAGCATTAACATAGGATACCTTCTGGTGAAGCACAGCCAGTCTGAGCAAGAGCCAATGTGTCCAGTGGGTATGAACAAACTATGGAGTGGCTACAGTTTACTATATTTTGAAGGACAAGATAAAGCACATAACCAGGATCTGGGTATGCATTTGTGAGGTGTTATGTAGTAGTGATGTTCACATTGTTTATTAAAAAAAACCCTACATTGAGCAGTATATCCAAAAAACATACTAATCAGTCCAAAAACCCCTAACCAATAATTTTCAAGGAATAGAAATAAAGCAGAATTTTATACGCACATAAAACAAATCGAGAACTACAGATCTAACCAAAAAGCCAGGTTCTGCTCCTGTTCAATTTAATCTTATTTATTATTTATCTATTTATTACATTTATACCCTGCCTTTCTTTCATGGTAGAAGCCCAAGGCGGCTTCCGTATGGTTCCCAGGTGGTCTCCCATCCAGGCACTGACCAGACCTGACCCTGCTTAGCTTCAGCAGGATGCTGGTCTCATTTGCCTTCAGACCATGGCCTGGGAACTTGAGAAAGCAACAATCTCAGCACAAAGCCCAGGAGCCTATCACACTTTTAACATGGCAATGGTAGTTTGTTTTTTCAAATAGTTTCAAATCCTCAGTAAATGTGACTAATAAGTTTATACTGGTATTATGCTTGATCTGGTTTTCAGTGTTTTTCCACTTGCCTCCAGAGTTTTCCTTGGACTAAAATAAAAAACCTTCCTTCTTAAAGCAGTTGTGGGGAACGTTAGGCCATCCAGATGTTGCTGAACTACAATTCCCATCATCCCTGGCCATTGGCTGTGCTTGCTGGGGCTGCTGGGAGTTGTAGTTCAACATCTGGAGGGCCCACGGTTCCCCAGACCTGGTCTTAAAGCAATGGCAGATATAATGGTTCAGAGAAAATGGGAGAAAAGACAAAGGACAACTATATGGAATTCTTTTTGAACTTATTGGTGTGCTGTCAGTCAGTTCTTCAATAGTCTTACCACAAAGAAGCAAGTCTTCTGAAAGGTTCTGCTCACTCTGTTTCAGATAACTAAAAGTTATTCTACTTATGCCAGCAAAAATGCTGTCAAGAGGGAGTATAAAAACCAATATTCTAGCATAGCATATCCAACTGCTAAAACATTAGGATGGCACAATTGCATGGATTTGTTACAGCACTGGCAAAAAACTACCAATAGAAAGCTGACACACCACACAAAAGAGGGTCGAGATAAAGAATGTCTGGGCAACAGCTGACCTGCTCTCATCCCCAGGCGCTATCTGAGTGCAAATGCAGTTATATGGCATCCAGACCTAACCTAATAAAATTGCACCAACACCAAGCGCAGCAGGATGACCCTAATGATCATACTACTTTAGCAGTATATTTCTTTAGGATGCAGATGGCTAAAAGTTACCATTTAAATGTGGCTAGGAACTTCAGAGTGTTAACATATGGAATCAGAATAAAGTATCAAAAATTAGACTACCAGAGAGCATCCTTTCATCTCCATTAAATCATAGTGATTTCAAAACTTGCAAATTGAAAAATATACTATTTGAAGTTAAAGTTTTGTTTAGCAACTAAAGCATTATGAAAATCCTCCCCCCCCCCGCCTCATAAGAAGGTTTCTGTAGGCCTTTTTTCCAGTTCTAACAAATGTGGCAAAAAACTTGATGGGGTGCTGAACTTCCAGAAAAAAATTACAGAGAGACTAATGAAGGTTTGTGTTTTATTTTTCCAGGTCTAGCTGGTTCATGTTTAGCTCGATTCAGCACCATGCCTTTTCTTTACTGCAATCCTGGGGATGTCTGTTATTATGCAAGTCGCAATGATAAATCATATTGGCTCTCAACGACAGCCCCTCTTCCAATGATGCCTGTGAAAGAAGAAGAAATCAGACCTTATATCAGTCGTTGTTCAGTCTGTGAAGCTCCAGCTGTTGCTATAGCAATTCACAGCCAAGATGTTACTATTCCACACTGCCCTGAAGGATGGCGCAGTTTATGGATTGGCTATTCCTTCCTTATGGTACTTGTTTATTTTGTTGATTGAGATACAAATGCTTAAAAAATGCATAATCTCCTGCCTTTATGCAAGCCTCTCCCTTTGAGTGCCTTGACTAAGCACAGCCAAGCAAACTGTGCAGAAAGCACACTTTGAAAGCTAGTAGAATAGGAAGAAGCTTAAGGTGGATTTGGGTGTGGGGGGGTTGTGAACAGAAACACTGTGTGTAAGGACACACACACCCCTGTGCTCACCATCCTGTCATGGTCCCACCTCAGGGTCCTGGTCTCTTAACGGTCCTCTCACCTGCCCTAGCACAGATCTCTCAAGATCCCACTGCTAGGCACCACCACCAACACTCCCTGTAAACAATATTGCCTTGAGACTGTGCCTTCATCTCCTCCTGGCCTATCGCTATGTTGTTTCTGGGTGCACTTACAGGCCACAACCCACCTGTATCTTTGTGCCTATAAAGATTACAGCCCTGGGTTGCTCTGGATACCTGATGATATTACACTATCTCTTCACCGCTGCCACCATTGATACTGTTTCCCAACCTTGGTATATGCCCTGCCCACCCTTCTGGTCTGTGAAACCCAGCCAAAGATCAGGCATTCTGGTAAACCAAGAACTATTTATTTGTTTACAATCCACCCTCTCCAAAACCCAGAACCAACCAACAACCTTCTCCCTTAGCTCTCCCTCCCCCCACAACTGTCATCCTCCCATTTATACCTTTAGACCCCCAGACGCTCAGCCAATCATCATACAACACTCTTCAACATTCCAACCCATGTACTCCCCCCTCTCACTCAGTCTACTTACCACATATACTCTAATAAACCCACACTTACCATATTTACAGTATTACATTTACATGGGTATCACAAGCACCACCAGAGAGGGCCCATTTAGGGTGCTGTGAGAAATCCAGGAAACGTGCCCCACATTCTGCAAACAGAATCAGGGTGAGCAGTACAACCCACTTTGCTTCTGTTAGCAATCCCTCCTCAAAAAAAAAAATCTTGCCTTGGGTGCCAGAATTGGAGTACCAAGTAGTAAAAGTTCATTTGAAGAGACTCTCCTTTCCCCACAATTGTTAAACTGTGGACAATGCCGTTTAGGCGTGTATTTTTCCATGGGGCAGCATGGGGTTGTATTTCAACATTCATTGTCCTCCTTCTTCAGTAAATGGAAGAGCATGCTTGGCCTCTGCCTTTAAAGAAACTTCCTGCTATCCCATCCTGTCCCCCATGGTAAATGTATTTCTGCAAAATCTGCCCTCTTCAAACTTTCCTTTTTTCGTTTAAAATAAAATAAAACTTCAAAGAGTTCCATTTGACTGAAACATACAGGTTCCAATTCATTTAGCCCCCACTAACACCACCTCCTCTTTCTTGGCGGTGCCGATAATGATAATGTTATTCATTATTTAATTTTATTTGTTTTTAGAATGTTATTTGTTATTTAATTTAATTAATGTAAATTGCATTGCTTTTATTGTATTTTTATATTGTATTTTTATACCTGTGTTTATTTTTCTTTGTGAGATGTGTTCCTTGTAACCCATACCAGGGAGCAGCCTATGTGCTAGGTTTGAACCAACTGCTTTGCTTTTAGATGTCTGCAAAGGAAACCCATACATGTTACACAGCAGAAGTCTAATCTGGATGTAGGGTTCTCTGTACAAGAGGGCCACAATTGCCGCACCAGCATAGTCTATTGGAGAGCTTTATGCCTAAGCTGATGCCACTTCAGCATCTAGAGAAGGGCTGGATCTTACAGCTTTCCCAAGCTGCAAACCTGATCCATATAGGAGAATGCAGTACTGAAGAATAATGCACAAGTAAATTGGTTCCCAGTGCGCTGTGAAATACTCTTTATCAAGGGAAATTTATTCCAGTATTTCATGAAAAAAACATTTTTCCAACTATTTTTCCAGCTTGCATAGTTTCAAGCAGTTTTTTTCAACAAGCACAACAGAATTTCCCAATTGCATCCAGAACCCCTTTGTTTGCTGTTTTTGATCTTCCACTTGTGAGAGTGCAACCCCATCCAGAGAAGGGTGAACCTTGGGCAACAGAATCTCTTATCTTTTTCTAAATTGAGTTTCATTTTATCAGCCTTTATCCAGTCCATCATTGACTCTTTCAGCGCTTCTAACACTTCACCTGACTCCAGTGAAAAGGAGAAATAGTACTAGGTGTCATTAGTATAGTGGAGACATCTCACTTTAAATTTCTGGCTGTTCTCACTCTGTGGCTTCATATAGATGTTAGAAGTCCTGTGGAACCTGTCATTCATGTCAATGATAGTGCCAGTACATACTATATACTGCTCTTACCTTGTATCTGAACACTCCATCTGGTTTCTCCTAGCACACTGCAGCTGGTGCGGAAGGAGGAGGCCAGTCACTTGTTTCTCCGGGTAGCTGTCTGGAAGACTTCAGAGCAACACCATTCATCGAGTGCAACGGTGCTCAGGGGACCTGCCACTATTTTGCAAACAAATACAGTTTCTGGCTTACTACCATTGCCAATCAATTTCAACACTCACCCTCACCAGATACACTTAAGGCTGGACTCATCCGAACACACATAAGCCGATGCCAAGTCTGTATGAAAAATTTGTGAAAAAAGAAGTCACATTGGAATCGTGAGGAACAAATCTCGTTGGTGCTTATTTAACTTTGTTACCTCAAGAATTGAACAGTAAGTTGATCGCCATTTATCTGGAAGAACAAACCAGTGCAAGGGCTTACAACCAAGTTGTTTCTGCTGTCATTTCCATCATTTGCTAGATAGCTTTTGTATTGTTGCAAATGGTAGAATTCTCTTAGGAAATTACATCGTGGTTGCTATTTCAATCTCTAACACATTTGCTGCCCACTAGGTCTGACTCAAAGCACCAATTGGGTTTTTATGCATTTTTATGTATACTAAACCATTGAGAGCAACTCAGAATTCATAGTCCTTGAATAGTAATCAAACATTAAAATAGATGTGCAAGCATACTGGGATCACCTCAGAGAGCTGAAATGCAAGTACCATATTACAAACTACTAAAATAGAAGTTATGTTCAGGCACTTGATCAAAAGGGTGGTATTCAGCTAGGTAATTGCACTAGTATGGAACTTACCCTCTTCTCCTCACTTCACAACATCTCCAGATCTGCTCTAGAGGGTTGGGGGGAAACCCAGAACAGATTTAGGGGGATAGGGGTGGAGGAGAGGGGGAGAACATTCCATTGTGCAAAGAGAAATTCTTGCGCTGATGGAACGTTCACCTTAGCTATGTTTAATACAACAACCCAATGTGTATTTTCTCATTTGTAAGACTTTGGCTACAGGTCAGCACAGTTAAGCATGTTTTAAGACCCAGCAACGTCAGTGGAACTTTAAACATGCACCTGCTTGCTGTCTTTACATTGCAACTTCATTTCAGGACCATTCTTTCCCCCCCTAAATACTATTTATTAAACATGTTGCTTCATACGCCTTGTTTGCATAGCCTACAGACCCTGAATAAACTTTGCCTCCCCTCCCCGCCCCCACTGCTTTTCACAGGTAACACACTAAAAATGCTAGCATCATATTAACAACTGCCCTGAGCAAAATGTTAGCCTCCCGAGCTCCTTTGGAAGGAGAAACATAGAAATTAAATTATTTAATTAAATAAGCATTGTGCTTCTGGAGACCCACAACTCCTCCATTATAAGGAGTGCACCAAGGCCAGAGCCCAGTTCTCCATCAATACTGCTGAAGGGAATTCCAGACCAGCAGAGTTTTTAGGCAATCCCAGATACCACATAAAAAAACCTCTGTCCCGTTGCTAGCGTCATGATCACCTGGGAGTAGCAGCAAAAAAAGGTATCTTTAGGATCATACTGTGCAGCTGGTGCAGTTGTATTTCAGGCTGCAATCCAATATCTACAAACTCTCTAGGAAGTCCCACTGGACTGAGAGGGGCTTCTGAATACACATGCTTAGGGTTATGCTGCCAATCTTCCTCCTCGCTGCTCCCTGGTGGGTGAGTGATGGAAGGAAGACTAGATTAAAAACACGCTGCTGGGAAGGAAGCAAGATATGCAGATGGCACAATCTTTATCTGACTATAATCAAGACAAGTCTAATGGAACCTTAACAAATACTTGAGGTAAAACTAAAGAATCTCTATCTTCCAATGACCAGATGTACTTTCTATTGCGCATGATTGCATTGAGGCAATTATACATGGTCCCGCGTTCATTGCTGTTTGCTTCTGAAATGTGCCAGGGCAGACATACTGCTTCATTTCCAATTGGTGCATATCCTATTAGCAATCTTGTGACTTTTCATATTGCAGATGTTCCGAGGAGGGGCTGTTCTGGTTTTGTTGTGTATAGCACAAGAGTGCCCCTCTAGATGGCAATAATGCAGTAACATTGGGAAAGCATTAAAAAAAAGGTAAAGGTGAAGGTGTCCCCGTAAAGATGGTGTCCCGCACTTGTAGTGCGAGTCGTTTCCGACTCTTAGGGTGACATCTTGCAACGTTTACTAGGCAGACCGTATATATGGGGTGGGATTGCCAGTTCCTTCCCCGGCCTTTCTTTACCCCCCAGCGGATGCCAGGTACTCATTTTGCCGACCACGGAGGGATGGAAGGCTGAGTGGACCTTGACCCCTTTTACCGGAGATTCGACTTCCTCCTTCCGTTGGAATTGAACTCCGGCCGTGAGCAGAGCTTCGGCTGCATTACCGCCGCGTACCACTCTGCGTGTGGACAGTCCAGTATAAATCCACCACTAATGCACTATTATTGCATCAATGACATGTTGCAGGAGACACCCACAAAAAACACCAGTCTAGAGGGGCCCTTAGAATTGTACCTGGAAGAGTGCGAAACACAACACTTTCTGCACGACAGTACGATTCTAACACTGCTGTTCTGGTTCTGATTCTGTGCACTTACTTGGTAAGACCAACAGAACAAAGAGTGATTAATGGGTTTGATTTTGTAACATAAATAAAAGTTTGTATTTTAACATTTTACTTTTGGGGTAAGAAATTATTGTGTTTCATTATTTAGACTCGTTGCAGTCTTTAAGCCATAAACACTCCCATAGAAAGAAACAAAGATGTTAGGCTGGACTTTAGTAAAAGGAAGGGAAGCATTTCACATTAAAGCCCAGCACTCCAATCAACTCACCAAGGCAAGCGAGAGACGGACTCTGCCTGTTTTCACAAACTAGCCAATAAGCACATGTAGCTAGGAGAGAGATGGGCCTTCTGTTCTCCTTGCCTAACTTGTGCATGCAGTAATCAAACATGGAAATCACTTGTCATCTTTTAGATTCAAGGGAATCCTGCTAAAAATATTTTTGATGTGATGAAGCTTGATGTGATGTTCAAAGCAGTTATGGAAGTATGTGGGACTGGTGCTTCTGCATACTTTTCTATCCCTTCCCATTTTTTATTATTAATTAAATGTATATCCTGCCCTTCCTCCCAAAGGCGCTCAGAGCGGCAAGTACCTCTGTGATAAAAAAAATGATAAAAAATTATTTAAATCATTTACAAATTGTTCAATGTTTTAACATTTAACGAATTTCTAAACAGTGTAACCAAATAATGTATCTGGATAGGCCCTCTGAAACAGGAAAGTTTTCAGCAGCCCTCTGAAAAGTACAGTACAGTGCCTGCCTAATGTCAAGAGGCAGGGAATTCCAAAACACGGGTGCTATCCCCGTAAAGGAATGACTCTTTGCCAAGGCAGAAACACAAACAGAAGTGATCGAATCAGCATGTACAGGGGGCAAAAGGATCCACTGAGTCAACTGGACCCAAGCCATTAAAGGCTTTATCTAATAATGACATCTTGAAGTTAGCCTGCTACCAAGCTGATAACCAGTGCAGATCTTCAAGGACTGGTGTAATATGCTGACAGATTCTCACTCCTGTTAGTGCAGAATGCTGCAGCATGATTGCTAACTGCCATTTCCACACCAAGCACAAGGGAAGCCCTTTATAGAGTGCATTGCAGTACTCCAGTCTTGAATCACTGTGGCCAAGCTGTCTCAGCCCAGGAAAAGCTGCCATTGTCCTACCAGCCAAAGCCTATGAAAGATGCTCCTAACCACTGAGGCTGCATGGGTGTCCAGTGACAAACCTAGATTCAGGAGCACCTCTAAGCTGTGTACTTGCTTCTTCACAGGGAGTGCAAAACTACAACCGACCTATACACACGGTTCAGAAAACACAAATCAGCGATTTTAACTAACAGTGGAGCAACTAGTTGCAAAACATTTCAACTGTGAAAACCATAGCCCGTTAAACTTTTCTGTAATAGCTATAGAGATGCCAACAGATCCAACAACATTTAACTAAGAAGGAGAACTTCTGGATATACACCCTAAACACATCGACATCACATGGGCTCAACCTAAAGGATACTACAAATATTACTTGAGGGCCCGCTGAGCATTCTGTCCCCAAAACTCTGTAACTGCCACCTTGATAACAGCATCATTACATTTGTACGTCAGCAGCCAATATGGGTGGAAGCCGAAACATCTTGCTAGAAAAATACCCTGTTTTGTTAATCATTATAATGAGTATTTTTAAGTAATTATCAGAATCCTTATATAAATCCAAAACAAGCTTGGATGAAGTTCTGTTTGTGTCTTTTGAAACACATACACACAGGATGGAACCCACAGCCACTGCAAATTCACCGCCAATCCACCACAGAAAAAGGGAAGGCAGAATAGTTCCTCCCACCAGGCCAAACAATACAGCTGAGGCCTCAGCAACAGGGCCACACCATGGAGGAGGAATGGGGAGAAGAGGCCTCACACTGCAGGGCAAGAGACACAATGCAGACGGGGGGGGAGAAAAATCTGCTTAATTCTGACCCCCTGCCTTCAGAATTAAGCAGATTATTTGCCCATCCCAGCCTGTCACTTGCCCTGCCGTGTTGCACCTCCTCTTCCTGCTTCTCCACCGTGTTGTGGCCCTACATGGGGGGGGCGGTTCCTGAGGCCTCTGCTATATCATTTGGCCTACGGTGGACCTCCTCTCCTGCCTCCTCCTTTGCTGGGGTGGTGGAGGGAGGCAAATCTATTACATCACTTCAAGCCATCCGAGTGTATTGGCTCTATCAGAGCTGGCGCCAGGCATGACAGAGCCCTTGGGCATCAGCTTGCTCTGGTCCTGCAGTGCTGTAAGGCTGAATACCCCTGCCCGATACAGGTGGCATGGGGATTAGGTAAGCCTGCCTGCCCCACCTGTCGTGTCAGCGCACTTGTCTGCCATCACCTAAGATGGCGTGGGGGGCATCAATTCCTTAGGGAGGCCCCAGCCATCATCTTGGGTGATGGAAGATATGTGAGCACTGACATGACAGGTAGGTGGGGCGGGCAGGCAGGCTTGTTTAAGTCCTGCAGCACCTGTATTGGGGGAGTCCCATTTGCAATCCACAGGAATGTCGGGGTTGCTGAGTCCCACAACCCAACACTGCCGTGGATAGCTGAGTGGGAGCTCCACCCTCCCATCCCACCCTAAGGAGGTGCCCCTCAGTCAGGGCCCAACCTGGCTACCTTCTGGCACCAGGCCTGCTCTCCATCGAAGTCCACTTCCAACCACCATAAATGCCTCCTACCCCTCTCCACACATCAACTTTTTGAAAACAGATAAATCCATCTTTTTTTTATTTTTAGTGACCCCTCTCCAAACAACATTTCCTCACACTAATATATTTGATCTCCTCTAAGATCCTGAAATCTCTCTGGGGTTTGAAATGGAATATGTGGGGATAAAGATTTTTGGTTAACCTTCCAAGTATTACTGAATGCAAAGTAAAGCTTGAACAGACTAAAACTCCAGACAGCTTTGTGAATTCTCTCTCCTCTTGTACATTCTGCTGACAGAGGTATCAATAGTTTATTTACTCTAACAAGCTTCTAGTCTACCCTATCCCAAGTGGGACAATATTTACTGCCTTCATGAAAACTTGACTCTTTGCTTTTCCCTTCCGATGGTCATTGAAT
This sequence comes from Rhineura floridana, assembly GCF_030035675.1. Classification (NCBI taxonomy): domain Eukaryota; kingdom Metazoa; phylum Chordata; class Lepidosauria; order Squamata; family Rhineuridae; genus Rhineura; species Rhineura floridana. The sequence goes on along the minus strand of NC_084481.1, from coordinate 1,326,492 downwards.
CATAGTAGAGTCTGAAGGGTCCTATAATGCCACTGAGTCCAATCCCCAGCTCAGTGCAAGAATCCAACATAAAACATACCCAACAGGTGGCTGTCCAGCTGCCTCTTGAATGCCTCTAGCATTGGAGAACCCACCACCTCCGTAGGTAAATAGTTCCATTCTTGTTGCACTCTACAGTTAGGAAGTTCTTCCCGACGGTCAGCTGAAATCTGGCTTCCTGTAACTTGAGCCTGTTATCCCATGTCCTGCACTCTGGGATGATCGGAAAGAGATCCTGGCCCTCCTCTGTGTGGCAATCTTTCAAGTACTTGAAGAGTGCTGTCATATTGCCCCCTCAGTCTTCTCTACTGAAGGCTAAACATGCCCAGTTCTTGCAGTCTCTCCTCATAGGGCTTTCTTTCCAGCCCCTTATCACCCTTGTTGCTCTACTCTGACCCTGTACCAGTTTGTCTGCATCCTTCTTAAAGTGCAGTGTCTGAACTGGGTGCAGTATTCAAGATGAGGCCTAACCAGTCCCAAAAAAGAGGAGAACTAGTACTTCACACAATTTGGAAACTATACTTCTGTTAATGCAGCCTAAAATAGCTTTTGCCTTTTTTGTAGCCACATCACACTGTTGGCTCATATTCAACGTTTGATCAACAATTCCAAGATCCTTCTTGCATGTAGTACTGCTCAGCCAAGTATCCCCCATCTTATAACTGTGCACTTGGTTTCTTTTTCCTAGGTGTACAACTTTGCACTTACCCCTGTTAAATTTAATTGCTGTTTTCAGTCCAATGCTCCAGCCTATCAACATCACTTTGAATTTTGTTTCTGTCCTCCAGGGTTTTGGCTATCCCTCCCAATTTTGTAGCATCTCTGCAAATTTGATAAGCATTCCATGCACCTCATCCAAGTCATTAATAAAAATGTGGTACCCCACTCATTATTTCCCCCCCCCCATTTGAGAAGGACCCATTGATAAGTAGTCTTTGAGTACAATTCTGTAGCCAACTGTGGATCCACCTGATAATTGTTCCATCCGGCCCACATTTAGGTAGCTTGCTGATCAAAATATCATGGGGCACTTCATCAAACGTTTTGCTGGAGTTGAGATATATTATGTCCACAGCATTCTCACAGTCTACCAGGGAGGTTACCTGATCAAAAAGTTAGATAAAATTAGTCTGGCAGGGTTTGTTCTTGACAACTGGAAAATTATGATGATGATGATGAAGAAGAAGAAGAGTTCAGAAAGCTGTGGCTATATATGCCCACAAGGTTTAATAATACTTAGCAATGAAAATCAAATGTAAAAAAACCACTTTTTAAAAAAAGAAGGTATGTAAATATGAATGGAACTGGGATTGATTGGGAAAGAAATGAAAACACACACAAGCTGAACAAATGCCACCCAGTACCTACCAAACATTTCTCAGAGACAGAACTAACAAAAGATTTCTGCATTTTAAAATTTCACCCATTCCAAGCACTGTGACTGGAAAGTGTTGTGTGGGATGATCGCATTCTAGCCTTCCTCCCTCTATCCCCACCCTGCTGTTCTCCTTTATGGTGTAGTAATTGCTCCATTTCAGAGACACCCTATCTGGATTCATTAGAGACTGTTTTGGGCAACAGATCTGTACAAATCTCTACACGTTGATTCAGAATTAGCCAATCCCCTCTGTAGAAATGTGTAGCTACTTCAACCTGATCTGGACAGGATAAAAATCAACCCAAATTGGCCTGATTTAGTTTGTGATTTGTACAAATACAATAAAATGTACTGCCTTCAAGCTGATTCCAATTTATGGCGACCCTCTGAATAGGGTTTTCATGGTAAGCGGTATTCAGAGGGGTTTACCACTGCCTCTCTCTGAGGCTGAGAGACAGTGACTGGCCCAAGGTCACCCAGTGAGTTCATGGCTGTGTAGGGATTTGAACCCTGGTCTCCCAGGTCATAGAAGCAGCTAACTTACATCAGACTCTTTCCTTCTGCACAGGTACAATTTAGCACCTCTCCCTTGCAACACAATATATACAAAAATATGTTATTGCTAAAACGGACAATGAAGGTGAATGTGAAAAACAAAAGACATATCAGTAAATGCAATTTAACGTGGAGAAATCACACAGAACTTAAAAGATTTAAATAATTGCCTCATAGGGAATCATCACTTAAAAATATGTTATACCATTGTTTCAAGCCCTCTCTCACTTAAGAGTCTGGCTCCGGTACTCCATTTTTTAAAATCAAATCTAGTCATAACAGATCTATTCTGAAAGAAAAGGAAAAAATAGTAATTCATCTGGTTGATCTTTATGTTTTTTAATTGTAGCCTTGCATATGTTATTTATCTGCAGCAGCTGGACTGTGTGTTTTTTGCTGTCTTGAAATTATTTAAATCCACAGTTTGTAGTGACCGTTCAGCTTTCTCCTGCAAAATTACTGGTACCACCATCTCAAATACCGTTTCAAACACACAATCCACTTTATACCCCGTTTTTGCACTAGTTTCAAAACACATTTTTTCTGCTGCTGGAGCATTCTTCTCATCCAACATTTTGTATTTTAGAATCTTCTTATAAAGTGCTATGGCATCATCCATATGGACTTGTTTCTTTATCTTGGTAGAAATTAGACTGTTGATGGGCTGCTCAATTTGACATTCACCTTCCATTTCTGGAAGAAGGGCACAAGCATCTGTGAGATCCACTTTGTTCCCAACAATAGCAAAGATACAGTCTGTACTGGCAGTATCTGTCAATACCAGGAACCGATCCTCAAGTTCCATGATGCTCTGCAAGTTGGTTACATCATAGGTGAGGATAACAGCTTCTGCTGCTCGGCAGTACATAGATCCAAGTCCATGAAATTGCTCACGACCTAGAAGCGAGAAAAGAAAGGGATGTATGGAGCACAGACTTTTTTTGAAAATGTGAAGAAGCCACAAAAGACACAGTTTCAGTCCAACATACCATTCAGGTTATATTTAGTTCTACAGTAAACAAGCAGATTCTCTAATAGCATCATAGGAGGAGGTTGTAGGAAGGCCATCTATGCTTTGGATCACCATCTCTCTCCTAGCAAGCCTGAAGAAGTAATGACTTCCTTCATTCTCCTTGCTTTTATGCTGAGACATTATTTGCCAACTCAAGGATTTCTGGACTTCATCTGACAGCCCCACCACATTCAGCTCTGGCCCCATTCAACTCTCATTCTTCCCACATGAGGAAGAATAAATCACTTGCTCAGCAGAGGTCCTTGGCATATTATAAATTGAGTTAAAGCTGCTCTAACATCCACGCCCTCTCCAGAGCTTCAGCATAAATAGGCAGAAAACAGAAATGTAAAGAGTTACCTAGCAACTTTCTCTCAAAACATGGCTGTATTCTGTACAGTATAGGGAAGAGAGGAGTTGTGTGTGTTTTTTAAATTTCACATCTCACAATTACACAGCATCCCTGCCTCCTCCCTCAAAAAGCCTAATCCCTCTTTAGGATCTTTACTATAAGCTGTTAGGGGCTTGTGCAAACTAATTCCCTCTCCCACTCTGGATTCCTTCTTTCCCCACCCTAAAGGGCATCTTAGTACTCCACATACTGTATTCTAGAAGAGCACAGGTTGTTGTCATTTGGGAGGGTGTTTTAAAAAATCTCTCTTAATTTACAGCCTTATAACACTTCTGCATTCCTAGTGAGTTCCTTGCGTATGCAAAATAAGCATAGTGACAATTCACAATACTATTATTATTTTGCATAAATCTAAGCTTTAATTGTCAAAGACTACTTCTTGCATTTCACAGCCATATGGCCCCACTGTTTACATTTCCCCCTCTGTCACACACTTGCCATCTGAGAATGACATTCAGGCATCTGTTAAAGTGGACTCTTGTCCTCAAAAGCTTATGCCACAATAAATTCCAGAGATGAAGCCATGTTAATAAGTTACAGCAAAAACAGAATCTTGTGACACCTTTGGAACTGACAGACTTCGCTATAGCATAAGCTTTCTGGAGTAGGGCCTGCTTCATCAGATGTGTTAATCTTTAAACGGGTGTTGCAAGACTCTTGTTTTTACTGCAACAGACTGACAGGGCTGTTTCTCTGGAAGTCGGCAGATACGCATTCGTATTTTGGTGGACCACACATTATGGAACGCCACATAACGTATAATCAAACCACCTTCAGTACATTTTAGAAAGTCTATTGTCTTCACCCTTGAAGAGCTAGCTAGGCGCTTTGATGGAAACCCCTCGGGGGGATCGCCTGGGTTGCAGGGCTGGCAGCACAGCCAGCCTCGTTGACCACAACAGAAGCGGGTGCTTCGGGCCCGTGAGGCTGATGGTTCAGAGGAATGTGCGAGTGGAGCAGAGAAGTGAAAGCGCTCCGCCACAGCAACAGATCTGCGTCCCTGCCAAAGTGCGGAAGGAAAGCCGGCTTCGGCCGCCCTCGGAGCGGGGAGGCAGTGAAGAGGGAAGGTCAAGGCCGCTACACCCGCGAGGAGGAGCGAGCCGAGAGGGCGGCAGCGAGCGCGCGCCCCGCTCTCACCTGCGGTGTCCCAGACGGAGATGTTGTGGGGGCCCCACTGCTGCAGGTAGAAAGCCCCACCGACAGTACTGACGGTGTCCTGGAAGCGCCGCTCCATATACCGGTGAAGCAACGACGTCTTGCCCACGTTCATGTCGCCCAGCAGCACCACTTTGCCGTCGGGTTTCATGGCGCTTTCCAGCCCCGCTCAGTCCTTTACGGGAGCCGCTCGGAGCCACTTCAGCAAACTTCGGCAGCCGGCAGCGGTGGGCGGGCCTTGGCTGCCGCCGCTTCTGGAAGAGGATGGAAAAGGAAGGCGGGCAGGGACGCCGCGGCCGCTGCAGGGCGGGGCGGCGAGTGACGCTTCGCCGCTCGAAGGCGCCGGGCCGGGAGGGTTCCCCGCGCAGTCCAGGGAAGCGCAGCGGCTCTCTTGCGCCTCGTATTCGTAGGGTTGCAAATGCACGCAGGTTCGCTACTCTTAGGCAGCGCTTGCATTTCCTTGAACTCAGAGCAGCTCTTCTCCCCATTGAAGTTGCATTCAGGACAGAACTTGGAGCTTCGTCACACCGACTATGGAATTCGCTAAAAAAAAAAAAACCATGCAGTGACGCCTGCCAACTTTAAAAGGGGATAAGTCAAATTCACGGAGATAAGGCTATAAATGCCCACTGTAATAGATTTCATATGCCTCTGAATGCTGGAGCATGGGCGTCTGAAAGGAATTTTTTTGGGGGGGGAAGGAGGAGGCCAAATAAATACTCCAAACAAATAATGAAACAACTAGCATTAGATAACACATGGATACCTGAATTATTTTCTCTAAGACAGCAGTCTTAAAGACTTAAAAACAAATAATCTTTTCAGGTCTCCAGATAAAAGTGGGTGGAATAACCAGTGCTTTTTTTGTAAAAAAAAATGAGGTGCCGGAACTCAGATCCTGATAAATTATAAGATGCCTCTTCCATCCCTCCCATCTAATTGCGCTCCTCCCAGTGGCGGCTGATAGTCGTGAGACCTGGTGAGGCTGCTAGCAATTCACACAGGTCTGGGTAATGAGGTCACCGTGGCGTAGCCAATTGTCCTAGTTTTCTCCCCATCTTCCTCACTTGCAAAGATACCATGAACACTTAAGCATTGCAGTTGTACGAATACTGAGCGCTGTATTCGTACTTACCACTTTTCATAAACTAAAAAGTCTAAAAAGTCAGTGCCATTATTCCACAATTATTTTTGGAGTTTTTTTAGTATAAATTTTGAAAAGTGTTGCTGTACTTCACATATTCACAGAAATAGAAGCAAAAGAAAATGATTTCCTATAGGAAACTTCACAAAAATTGCAAAGGAAATCAGACATATTTAAAGTGACTATCTGAACTATATCAACTGTCTTAATAATGTTGCTTCCTCCCTGCTAAAACAAGATCAGCACATCACATGTCTTGTTTCTATTATTTGGGCTGATTGCAGGTGTTGCCACCACTCACCATATGCTCAGAGGCACGTTACCAAATTCTTCCAAGCTCCACAAGAAGTGGATTGGACTGTGAAAGACCAACCCAAATTGTGTTTGCATTTTGACAAATTTGTAGGGCAGTCCAATATCTCAGAGAGGAGGTCAGGTCTCCTGCTCCCTTGGTGCATTCACTATAGCTGTCTAATTTCCCTGCGTTTTAAAGTTTGATAGTACATTCTTAAACCACAAGGTTTTTTTTGCCTATTAGTGAATTTCTCTGCTTTTTAATCCAGAAGATAAGAAATGGGATCCTGTGCAAGCTTGCCAAGAATGGATTGATCATTTGCATGCTTATTGAGTTCAGTGGGATTTACTCCCCTACAATCATTCTTACAATAGCGGAACTGACCACAGGAGATGGGGAGGGGGGGAGGAGGAGGAGGGAGGGGAGAAAGGGTAGAGGGGAGGAGGGGGATGGGAGCAGAAAAAAGGGGGAAGGGAGAAAAGGACAGCTTTGATCATTTGCATGTTTATTGAGTTCAGTGGGATTTACTCCCGTGCAATCATGCTTAGGATAGGTAAAACTGACTGGGGGGGAGGGAGGGACGGCTGGAGTGGGTAGGGAAGGAGGAAGAAGGAAGAAGGGAAGGGAGGAGGAAGAGAGAGAAGAGGGGAAGGAGGGGAAAGCCAGATCTGATCATTTGCATGCTTATTGATTTCAATGGGATTTATTCCTATGTAATCATGGTTAGGATTGGTAAAACTGATCATGGGGGAGGAGTAGGGGGAGGGGAGAGGAGAGGGAAGGAGAAAGGATAAAAAGGTGCATCATCAGCTTTGCCTAAAGCTGTACAGTAAATTTGCCGGACACAGCTTGGTGGGGAGGGAGTTCCACAATTTAGGGGCCACCACAAAGAATGCCCTTTGCTGGGCCACCACCCCTCAAGCTTCTGAGCGTGGTGGAACTACCAAAAGGGCCCCTCTGCTGATCTCAACACCAGAGAGGGTCTGTAGGGAAAGAGGTGGTGTAGGATTGTGTTTATGGTACTGCTAAATTGGAATCCTAATCCGGGGAGTATGCTTCATTGAAAACAGTGTGGTTTGCTTCTAAGTAAAGGTGCAAAAATTTTACCTGCAACAAAGGCTAATGGCTATATTCGCATTGGCAGAACTATTTTTAAATGTTGAAAAATTAAAGCTACAAATAAAACCTTGAAAATACGACCCGCGTTAGAAAGAAATGAACTTCTGTCTTTGCTGCTCCGTTTGTTGGCTCCCAGTGCCTACAAAATGGGGGGAGATACCTGCTGATTCCCCTTCACACACCTGCGTTAAACGTCTGGATTTCTGCTACAACTCTCACTTCCTTGTGAGACCCAGGAAATGCCCTCTAGGAAAACAGCGAGATGCTTCTTTTCGTTTTTTTCTTTTACCTCTGTGGTTAATTTAATTTTGCTCGTAGACTTAATAAAGGGGAAATAGTTCTGCTCGGTTTCCGTATTAACGTGGGAGTAACAAGGCGGTTTTCGAGCACTTCAGTTAATCAGTTTGCAATCGAGGTTCAGTTTTTTTTAATGAGGTGGGTGCTGGGAAGTTAACTGTATCTGAAGTGCTTGGAATGGGGGAAATTAATCCCTTTTCTGCAGACTGCTTTTGCATCAAAATTGTCCTTCCTCCAAGAAATATTCCCGTTTCTTACGTGCGGGTAGGAAGGCTGCTGTGCTGGGGTAGTGCAATTTTGATGGCAAACTTATAGACTTCAGGGAAAGCGATAACATCCCGCCCCTGCTTTGCTGAGATCAACATCGCAGCCAGCGCCTTCCCCGCAGGCGTTTTCATTTTCTTCTTTCCTTAAAATGCCGAGATGCTGGCTAGCAGTGGACTACACTGAAGGGTTCTTGTACACTTTTTCATCCTCTTCGCCTACCTCCACCCGTCCCCCAAATATTCGTGTAACAGGGATGGTTATAACCCAACAACGTTCACACTCAGATTTCTCCATCCGGTGTCGGCGGAGCGGCGGTGCGGGACGCTGCCACGCAGAGGGGACCAAAGGTTGGGGGTCTGCCACTGCCCCCGCAGCTCACGGACACGTCACGCAGGATTACTGTAACAGCCGCTCACTCCACCCCCCATCTGTGACGTTAAGGATAATAAGGATGGACTGAGCTTTTATTTTCTTCGGAAAGGTGACTTTGATAAAATGGGTCGACCTCGTTTTTCACATTAATTAAAACAGAAGTTAGAATAAGAATTCCTGTCTTTTCGGCTTTGTGGGGGGCTAGCCAATTCCAGCAACAATAAAATTCTGAGTTTCTTCACCGTTTTCCACGAGTACTAGCTGTCCCTTCCGACGAATTGGTGCGCTGTCAAAAATTGGCAGAAAGTCCCGTCTTCAGACTTCGGTTGTGTGACTCTTTTGGTTTGTCTCATAGCGTATAGGGGTGCTAGCTATGGGTCAGTTTACTGCGCATGTCCAAGAGGGTGTGTTCTCCCACGCATGTGCAGGAGGGAGGGGTGAGAGCGGCGGTACTTCAGAGGCGCGGTCGGATGATGGGAGCGTGAGCCTTCGGGTCTTTCCGCGCTCTGCCCGAGGGGGCCCTTCTGTGGAACTGGACTAAGGGGAGCCGCTGCAGGGTGGAGTTTTGATGCAAATCCTGGACGGCTCGCCAGAGGACAGAAGGCTATGGCAGGTAGGGCGCGTTGTCTTACTCGGAGCGAGATGCTTACCTAGCAAAGCAGCCTCGCCATCTCAGTGCAAACGCGGTTTTGCATCTCTCGATCACGAGGGTACAACTGGCGCTTCCGAGTCAGAGCGGAATATAGAAGACAATCGTTGCTCCTGCAGAGGACGTGCGTTTGGCACAATTTGTTTGAACTGGATTCATATAGCGGCTTGCCGTAAGGAAGGAGGCTGGCCAGGCTTTCTGCTTAGGCACATGCGCAGAGCCACAACCACCTGTCGGAGGAGAGCAGGGCGGAGGAGCGCCTGGCTCCGATTGCCATTGGGTGGCCTTGGGAAGGACTAGAAGAAGGAGAAGCTGAATTGGGTGTTAGGGTGCGTGCTTTTCTTTGTGTAGGAAGATGGAAGAAGCACTGCTGGCCAGTGTAAGGAAGAGTAAAGCAGGTCATGGGAAGAGGGGCTCAGAGGAGGAAGAGCAGGCAGGGGCTCAGGCCAAGGAGAAGAGAGGGATCCTCTCCCTTTGCACAAGGCGGAGGGGATGCTCTTGCCAACTCTGCTCGGGAAAGAAAGAAGCCAGGCAAGTTTGTTGTGATGAAATCAGTTGTGCAACCTGGCGAAGATGGCAGAGTGGCTAAAGATTGGTCCAGGTGTGACGCATGCAAGGAGGTGATTTATTAGTGGAATGTAAGAGCAAAGAGCAGGCTTATAAAGTGCTAAAGTTTAGCACCTTAGGGGAGAGTATCTTGGCAAAAGTGTCTCGATTTTTGGCAGAGAAACGGGGAGTTGTAGTTGGATGTTTTGGAGGCTGATATTAAGAGGTCTCTAGGGGGAGTCAGAGTTACTCAAGTTAAGCATTTTATGTCTAAACATGAGGTAGTTTGCCTCTCTGTTACAGTTTTTTTTTCCAGTTGTGGGGCAGGCTCTCCCAGAGTGTGTGTGAGGTTTTTTTTGTTTTGTTTTTATATCAGGCTTTCAGGGTTAGACCTTATATTTGCCCTCCCATTCGGTGTATTTGGTGCCAGGCGTTTGGACGTGTGGCTGCTGCATGTCAAGGGGGTGACCGTTCTACTCCAATATGCAGAAATTGTTGGGGAGCTCATAGTCCCATTTTAGGGGTTGCCCATGGGCTCCAAGGTCCTGGGATATTCAAGCTATGAGAGTGAAGTTGGGAATTTCTCATGCAGCAGTTGTTGGGCGTTATAAGGAACAGAATAAGGGGGTTGATAAAGTTGCTGCCTGCCCTTTAGCGTCCTCAACGGTTCACCCAGGATCATTGTGACCTTTTACTTATATTCTGTAGCTTTTATGGTTGAAGTGGTTAATTGTACAGCCCAAACACAGGAAAAAATAAAAAAGTTGATTATTTTGAAGGCTGCTGGAAGATTTTTGGGAGTGGAGAATTTAACTGTGGAACGGATTTATGAATTGCTAGGAAGCCCTGAGGCTTAATTGGTTTGGTATTGAGATCTGGAGTTGGAATGCTTGTAAGTTAATTGCCCATAGCCAGTGTTGCCTGATTTGATTTGTATTCAGGAAATTTGGTTATCTGAGCCCTTGGATTTTAAGTTACTGAGTTATGTTGCCCTTCGTAGGGATTGAGTTAATGGGGTAGATGGCGGTGTTGTAATCTTTATACCGGAAGCCTTGGATTTTGTAGAGCTAGCTATGCAAGAAAAGTCTTTTGAATATTTTGCCATGGATGTCCTTTTAATGGACTCTTCTGTTTTCAGAATTGTTAATGTGTATAATCCTTGCCTTCCCATTCATTTGGAAGGATTGGGTTGTGTCTTAGAAGGAGCTTTGTATTATCTCTGGAGATCTTAATAGCCATAATTCTCTCTGGGCAGTTGTAATACTGATAGTAATGGGAACTTGGAGGAATTCTGTAATGATGCTGATTTGGTTTTTTTAAATGATGGAACACCTACTTGCTTTGAGCCATATACTGGTCATCTGTCTTGTTTGGATTTGGGGATTGTTTCCAAAGGTATTGCTGTTTTTTGTGGATGGGAGGTTTTTCAGGAAAGTACTTTGGGAAGTGATCACTTTCCTGTGATTATTACCTATCGGGAAAGGCTGTATTGATGACACAAACTTGATTCCCTCTTGAAACTACAAAAAGGCTGATTGGGTATTTTTCAACAAAGATGTTTGGACTTTCTTGACTCTCTAATTGGAGTAGATGATGTTGAAACATTTCTAAATTTATGACAGGCCTATTGGATGCTGCTTCTCAGACTATTCCCATACATAGGCCACTGCAAAGACACCATACTGTAGTGCCCAGGTGGACAGAAGATTGTAGTCCATGCACGTAACTCTGCTTTTTGGAAGGTTAGGCAGTTATTCTTTGAGGTAAATTTGATGGCGTATAAACGCTGAAGGGCCTTGGTTAAAAGGACACTCAGAAGAGCAAAGAGAGGTAGTTGGCAACATTTCTGTGGTAATCTTACTATGGGTAAGCAAGTATTGTTGGTGTATTGCCCACTGAGAGGAATGAGTGGTATTTGTGGCTAGAGGAAGGATATTCCTGCTCTAGTCACTGATTCAGAAGTATGCACTACTAACGTAAAGAAAGCTAGAGTATTGTTTCAAAAGGTCAGTAATGACGATAACTGGTCGGAAGTCTTTAAACTCCGGCAGCTCTTTCTTAGGTCACATAATGATATCTTAACTGACTATTCTCCGAATGATGAAGATGCTTTGAATATAGATTTTTCTCTTTGGGAAATGGAAAATGCATTAAATATAATACTACCCCTAGGGAAGATAATATTAAATGCTTTGACACTTACCTAGAGAGAGTTTCACAGCACTTCTTACTTTTTACAATCTGGTTTGAAGCTAGGTACATTGCCTGAGTAGTGGAAACATGCAATTGTTGTTCCTGCTGGTAAACCAGGAAAGATTTAGTCTAATCCTACTCCAATAGGACTATTGCACATATTTCTGGTATGTGCAAGATTATGGAGCGTATGATAAATGTTAGGCTGGTGATTTTTCTGAAGAAACGTACTCTCTTGTCGTCAGTACAAAGTGGCTTTCGTAGTGGTCAACATGGTATAGATCATGTCATTCATGAAACCTGGAAACAGGTTTGGAAGAGTTTTTGCTTCAGGTAATTTTTAGCAGCTGTTTTTCTTGATATTGAAAAGGCTTATGATATGGTATCAATTGTATCAATTAGACTTGCAAGGTAAAAGTTTTGGTTGCTGTGAGATTTTTTGCAAGGCCAGAAGTTGCGAGTCTGGGTGGGTTCAGTTTTATCTGAGGCTTGTTTGATGGATAATGGAATTTCCCAGGAGCATGTAGTTAGTCCCACACTTCTCAATGTTATGATCAATGATCTTCCCTCTGTTATTCCCAGTGGGGTTGCTATTAGTTTGTATGTTGATGATTGTGCCTATGGGTTCAAAGTGTATCTCTTCAGGTTGCTGTATCCTGCCTTAATGTGGTTTGAGTAAATTCAGGGACTGGGGTGATTCTTGGTGCTTTCATTTTTCCTTTAAGCAAAATTCTAGGTATGGTTTTTTCTTGGCGGAGATATCCTACAACATTAATTTGCTTTTAATAGGGGAAGAATTTAATTGGCATCAAGTTTTAAGTTTCTTGGAGTAATTTTTGAAAGTAAATTAACATAGAAAGCGCATCTTGATTCTATGCTCCAGAAAAGTAAACTTAGGTTAATCATAGAGTTGGAAGGGGCCTTGTAGGCCATCGAGTCCAACCCCCTGCTTACAGCAGGAAATCCACAGCTAGAGCATCTCCCGCAGATAGCTGTCCAGCCTCTGCTTGAAGACATCCAGCGAAGGGGATCCCACCACCTCCCTAGGCAGTCGGTTCCATTGCCGAACTGCCCTTACTGTCAAGAAGTTCCTTCTAATGTCCAATCTGAATCTACGCTCCTGCAACTTAAAACCATTAGACCTAGTCCTACCCTCTGGGGCAGCAGAGAACAAATCTGTACCCTCCTCTATGTGACAGCCCTTCAGGTACTTAAAGAGTGTAATCATGTCACCCCTCAGCCTTCTCTTGACCAGACTGAAGATGCCAAGTTCCTTCAACCTTTCCTCATAAGACTTGTTCTCCATACCGGCTATCATCCTTGTCGCCCTCTTCTGAACCCGCTCCGACTTGTCTATATCTTTCTTAAAATGAGGCACCCAGAACTGAACACAGTATTCCAGATGAGGCCTGACTAATGCAGAATATAGTGGGACTATTACTTCCCTCGACCTGGAATTCCAGATGAGGCCTGACTAATGCAGAATATAGTGGGACTATTACTTCCCTCGACCTGGAAACTATAGCTCTGTTTATGCAGCCCAAAACCGCATTTGCCTTTTTGCCGCAGCATCACACTGCTGGGTCATGTTCAACTTGCGATCCACTACAATTCCAAGGTCCTTCTCACACGCACTACTGCTAAGCTGGGTATTTCCCATCCTGTACCTGTGCATTTTGTTTTTGTGGCCTAAATGCAGAATCCTGCATTTGTCTTTATTGAATGTCATTTTATTAATTTCAGCCCAATTTTCTAGTCTATCCAGGTCCCTTTGGATTTTATTCCTGTCTTCCAATGTGTTAGCTATCCCTCCCAGTTTCGTATCATCCGCAAACTTCATAAGGCTTCCCTCCACCCCATCATCTAAGTCATTGATAAAAATGTTGAAGAGTATCGGCCCCAGGACAGAACCCTGTGGCACTCCACTCGAAACCTCCTTCCAGTCCGAAGCAGAGCCACCGATGACCACTCTTTGAGTACGGTTTTCCAACCAGTTGTGAATCCACCTGACAGTATTTCCATGTAGTCCGCATTTGACCAGTTTGCTAATCAAAAGGTCGTGGGGGACTTTGTCAAATGCTTTGCTGAAATCTAGATAGATGACATCTACAGCATTTCCACCATCTACTAAGCTAGTGACTCGATCAAAAAAAGAGATGAGATTAGTTTGACAGGATTTTTTCTTGACAAACCCATGCTGGCTCCTACTAATCACAGCATTGTCATCTAGATAGTTGCCAGTGGACTCTTTTATTATCTGTTCTAATATCTTTCCCGGTATCGAAGTCAGACTGACCGGCCTGTAATTCCCCAGATCTTTTTTACCCTTTTTAAAGAGCGGGATGATGTTTGCCCGTCTCTAATCCTCCGGCGCCTCTCCCGTTCTCCAGGATTTCTCAAAGATGATGGCAAGAGGTTCCGAGAGTACATCAGTAATTTCCTTCAATACTCTGGGATGCAGTTCATCAGGCCCTGGAGATTTGAACTCATTTAGGTTAACTAGGTATTTCCTGACTATCTCCTTATCAATCTCGAACTGCAATCCCGACCCCCTTACTGAGATTGCTACCGATGGAAGGTTGCACACTGTTCCCTTTTTGGGAGAAAACGGAGGCAAAATAGGCGTTGAGCAGTTCTGCCTTTTCCTCGTTATCTGTCAACATTTTGCCATCCTCATTGAGCAGCAGTCCACCCGTTTCCTTGGTCTTTCTCTTGCTTCGAACATATCTGAAAAACCCCTTTTTGTTGTTCCTCGCTTCCCTCGCCAGCCTCAGCTCATTCTGGGTTTTAGCTTTCCTTACGCTATTCCTGCAAGCCCGAGCCGCTCGTTGGTACTCTTCCTTGGTGATGCGTCCTTCCTTCCATTCTTTATACATGCTCTTTTTTACTTTTACCTCCTCCACCAGTCTTCCGTGTAGCCACATTGGCTTTTTCCGATGTCTTCCATTTTTCTTCCTCTTTGGAATTGTTTGCGATTGCGCTTTTTGTAATACGTTCTTCATGAACTCCCACGCTTCTTGGGCTCCTTTTTTCTTTAGTCTATCTAGCCACGGGATCCTACCCATCCTTTCCCTGAGCTTGCTAAAATCGGCTTTCCTGAAATCCAAGGTCCATGTTTGACTATATTCTTCTTTGGCTTTCCCCAGAATCACAAATTCTAGCATTACGTGGTCACTTTCCCCCAAGGTACCAACTGCTTTAATTCCCGTGACCAATTCGTCCCTGTTAGTTAAGATCAGGTCCAGGATTGCCGATCCCCTTGTTCCTTCTTCTACTTTTTGAAAGAGGAAATGATCAGCGAGGCCCATCAGGAATTTGTTGGAGGCTTTGTGCTTCGCAGAGTTTGTCTCCCAGCAGATATCCGGGTAGTTGAAGTCCCCCATCACTACTACTTCTTGCCTCCTTGAGATTTCAGAGATTTGTTTGAGAAAGGCCTCGTCTACCGCCTCTTCTTGACCAGGGGGTCTGTAGTAGACACCTACTACCATGTCGGTTTTATTTGTTTCTCCATTTATTTTTACCCAAATTATCTCTACCGGACCACTTTGTTCGCTCTCTTGGATTTCCATAGAGGTGTATTTGTCTTTGACATATAACGCTACTCCCCCTCCTTTTCTGTTGCTTCTATTCTTTCTGTAGAGTTTATATCCTTGAATGGCTATATTCCAATCATGGGAGTCATCCCACCAAGTCTCTGTTATCCCTATGAAGTCATATTTGCCTTGATGCACTAAGACTTCAAGCTCCTCTTAAATATGCTAAGGGTTGTTTCTGGAAGTACATGAAGAACAGATAGGAAGATTCTTTTCACGTTTTATCATACCTACATTTGACCTTTGCTGGACTATGGCTGTCAGGCTTCTTCCGCTTAGCAACTTGAAGTCATTCAGACTTGGGCCTTGAGAATAATTAATGGAGCTTTTGTCACCTCACCCTGTGCTGTTTTACAAGGAGCCAGTGGAGAATGGTCATGTGATTTATGGTGTGATTTCATGAAGGGCCGGTGCCAAAGGGTGGCCAGGTCAGGCCCTGACTGAGGGCCCCGTGGTCCACAGGGGCCTCTGAAGGGCCCCTTGTTAGGGTGGGGGAATAGTGCTCTCCTTCTGCAATCTGCAACAGGGAGCTGCCCGCTTGCTCGCCGGCTGGTCCACACCTTCTTGCTTGCCCACCTGCTTGCTCTTGAAGGTCACTGATTCATAGGGTAGCCATAAGTCATAATCTACTTGAAGGCACATAACAACAACAACCAAGCTGAATATGAGCCAACAGTGTGATGTGGCTGCAAAAAAGGCAAATGCTGTATTAGGCTGCATTAACAGAAGTATAGTTTCCAAATTGCGTGAAGTATTAGTTCCCCTCTATTCAGCACCAGTTAGGCCTCATCTTGATTACTGCATCCAGTTCTGGTCTCTGCACTTCAAGAAGGATGCAGACAAGCTGGAACAGGTTCAGAGGAGGGCAACAAGGATGATCAGGGGACTGGAAACAAAGCCCTATGAGGAGAGACTGAAAGAACTGGGCACCTTTAGCCTGGAGAAGAGAAGACTGAGGGGAGATATGATAGCACTCTTCAAGTACATGAAAGGTTGCCACACAGAGGAGGGCTGGGATCTCTTCTCGATCGTCCCAGAGTGCAGGACACGGAATAATGGACTGAAGTAGCAGGAAGCCAGATTTCAACTGGACATCAGGAAAAACTTCCTAACTGTTTCCCCTCCTTACACAGCACCTGACTTTGATAGTAATTGTAGTTGTAAAAGAAATGTTTAAATAGTATAAAGAGTAAAATGGCATATAAAAAACTTCTCTTTCCATCCAACTTTTTATTAAGTTTGAGCAAATCAAAATATCTTAACCTGGCACCTAAAACTCGCTGCAAAAGATGCTTGGTCACTTCTGTAGAAAAAAACAGATGGGAGTGCAGTTATTGAAAAGGCTCTCTTCAACTGCCGACCATCCCATCTCTGTGAAGTGGGCCACCCAGAGAATGACCTCCAGTAGTGATAATACCTGTGCATGTTTGTAGGGAAACGGTGGTCCTTCAGATACCCAGGTCACAATCTGTAAACAGCCTTGAAGGTTTGAACCATCATTTGAATTGTTCCAGGAGGCAAATACAAAGCTGGTTTGCACAGGAGATATGTACTGTCTTAGGCTTTGCCAACCAGCAACGCTGCTGTGGTTTGTACCAACTGAAATTTCTCAGCAGATGAGGACAAACATACCCAAACAGCCATGGTGGGGGGAAAAGTATAGAACTTCTGTGTCATCTGCCACAACCCCTTGTTTCAACTATGACAGAATGTGAATTGGCATTTAATGTTTCAGGGGTTGCCCTCATTCATTTAGAAGAAAATTGATGTCTTTACTCTTGCTGCTTTTGGGATCAATTCTGCATCTTTTAGCTACCAGGCTAATAACATTCACTTCTGGTCCAAGTCCAAAGTTCTAGTTTTGGTGAACAAAGCCCAATGCAACTTGGGACCAGGATGCCTGAAAGATCATCTTATCCCTTATATACCTAGTTGATCACTACGCTCTGCAGTTGAGGGCCTCCTGCAGATACCATCTTATCAGGAGGTCTGTTGCACACAACATAGGAAGTGGACCTTTAGTGTTGTGGCACCGGCACTTTGGAATTCCCTCCCCTTAAATATTAGACGTGCCATCTCTGTTGTCTTTTCGGCTGCTAATGAAAACCTTCCTCTATCAACAAGCCTTTTAAGTAGAGGCCTTATCCCAGTCTGCATCTGTGCTAGAATTGCTTTTTACGATATTTTTAAAGTTATTTTTAAAGATGTTTTTAAGATATTTTGTTTAATATGTTTTTAAAAGATGTTTTGTTTTAATATGTTTTAAAGCCTTTTGTTTTTAAGTTGTTTTAAAGTGCTTTTAGTGTTTTTGTTTGCCACCCTGGGCTCCTTCTCAATAAATAAATAAATAAAATCTATCAGAATAATTAAAAAAACAAACCAACAAACCCTGAGTGCTGAGGATCAAAGTGACACCACAAAATCCTGTGTAAAGGTATTAGTTACTCATCATGCCTGCAGGTCCTTAGCCCATAATCTGTTTTGTTTCATGTAACAAAGCACTGCAGAGTAGGGGTGGCGAACCTTCTTGGCTCCATGGGCCAGATCCGTATGAGGCTGTGCCTTGCAGGCCAAAGTTGACAGGTTGGTGGGGCTGCCCACCTGTCAAAATCACAAGTCTTTGTGATTGAGGACTTAAAGGGGGAGGGGGAGATTTGCAAAACTCTCTTTGAAGTCTTGCTGCCCTTTCGGTAGGCTTCCATTTTGGTCCATGATCAACACGTGGATGTCAGGGGCCAGGGAAGCTACATTACTTTGTTGGGAAGTCAGCAGCCCAGCTCTGCTACCTCTTTAATACATGTCATGAACCACCCCAGTTCAGTCACAGGACTCAATTCCCAAACCCAGGGCAATTGATCCTGGCAAGGCACAACAACAACCCTGTAAGGTAGATAGACTGCCACCACCCCTTAATCTGGTCACACTCTCTGAGCCAAGGGGAAACCTCAAGTGCCAGAGATAGACCTGCCAAGGATTCCAATGGACAAGAGCCAAAGGTTCTTGCCTTGAAGCCTTAGGCAAAGTTTTCAGTTATACGGTAGTCCGTGGTCAATTGGCCAAGGTACTGGATTCAGGGCCACACTATCCTTGCAATGAACACACACTGGTAAATAAGAAGTAGCTTTATTAAATAAAATCTGAGTGCACAAATATAGCAGCAAATTGGTTCCTTAAATCCCACAACCCTGAGGGCCAGGTAAAATACAGAGAGTTTCAGTCACAGACAAAAATAACAAAGCTGTCTAGCCTAGTCTATGCGTACAAAGAGGTAAACGGGAAAATAGCATCATAGTTCCACATCTCTCTAGGGATGTATAGCCTGGATAGGAGATGGTAAGATGGAACCTCAACATCAGGTAACACCATCATATTGAGGAACAAAGGTAAGGTCTGAATCCTATTCTTATGGGAAAATGCCCAGCAACAGCCCGGAATTAATTAGCCAATCAGGGGGCTTTCAGATGATGAAACCTTTCTGGAGTTTTCGTGCCTAACAGTCACATACTCCCCAAACCTTCCCAGGCCTGTGGCCTTGATGTACTAGTCTCGGGTGACAAGCAGGTGTTCTTGCTTGGGCCTAAATAACTAGCTTCAGCTGTGAAAACTGCAAAGTCATGGCCTTACCAGAGGTCCCATTTCAAGCAATATGTTTTCTCCCCAATTCTTTGCCTCTGAGCCATTTTCGAAATCAGGCATTCTTGTCAGTACACACAAAAAGGGAAAGGACTGTGTTATGGAATTGCTTCATCTAATTATTAGCAAATTCTGAAAGCAAGCAGAATTGTCCCTCTAGTAGAACCACTGGGTGTTCACATTGCTGCGTCAAGGGCTGTATCACACACATCATACAGGTCATGGACAAGACACTTGTAGGGGTTTGGCTTACCCTTGCCAAGAGGCTTCTTCAATATAGTTGAAGGGAATTGACGGGCTGATCTCGAGGGTGAATGCTTTCTTGTGGGAGGGGGTGGTGCGAGGTGCAGCCCCTCCCTGGCCCAGAAGGATATGACAATTGTTGTCCAGTTGCGAATATCCCCTTGTTTTGGCAAGGTACTTGAGAGAATGGCAGCCAGTCAACTTCAGGCATACTTGGAGGAAAAAGAGTACAACCCTGTTCATAATCCCAGATGTCTCAGTGGCTGTTGATATCATTAGCCATGTTATCCTTCTAGATCAGCTCTGCACAGGCATGGTGAAATGATGGTTTTGCTCTTGCTGCAGGGCCATGTCCAGAGAGTAGTAAAAGTGTCTGCATGTATGCAACTGAGCTTACTTCAAGGTTCTGCTTTGTCCCATAGCAATTGTGTTGTAGACTCCCAGAGGCTTCCTTTTGTCCCCCATTCTGTATGAAGCTGCTGGGAGAGGTTTTCAACCGATCTGGGGCATGGTGTCATCTGTATGCTGATGGTAACCAGCTCTCTCTCTCCATAGCATCTGAATCAGGAGGAGCTGTACGGTGACAGATTGGTGTCATAGGGCTGAATGAGGGCCAGTAAACTGAGGTTGAATCCCAACAAACCCGGGGTCCTGTGGGTAGGTGGTTCCAAATTCAGGAACTAAGTAGATGGCCTGTCCTGGATGGGGATGGAAATGATGTGTAGATTGGGAGTGCTCCTGGATTCAGCCTTGTCACTGAAAGCCCAAGTGACATTGGTGGCTTGGAGTGCCTTTTGCCAACTCTGGCTGGTCCTCCAACTGCTGCCATTTGGGGCAGAGATAACCTGGCCATAGTGATCCACGCTCTGGTAACCTCCGGAGTAGATTACTGTAATGTGCTCTACATTGGAATGTCCGAGGCTGCGGCTGGTGTAGCATACTACAGCAGGAGTATTGGCTGACTTGTCTAAAGATTATAACACCAGTTCTGAAAAGCCTGCACTGTCTGCCTGTAAGCTACTGAACCCCCTTCAAGGTTCTAATACTAGCATATAAGGTCTCAAATGACTTACCAGTTACCTAAAAGAGCAGTTTCCCCAGTATCATTCTGCCCAGATTTTAAGATCTGTTGGGCATACCCTACTTACTGTTCTTCAACTTTGGGTCCCCAGATGTTCTTGGACTACAAATCCCATCATACCCAGCCAGTTTAGCTGCTGGTGAAGGGATCATAGGAGTTGTAGTCCAACAACATCTGGGTACCCAAAGTTGAAGAACACTGCCCTACTTTTCCATTCCTGAGTGAGATATGTACCTTCATACTCATAAAAGGACCTTGGTGGCTTTGGAATGCCCCTTCTCTTGAAATCCACCTGGCGCCAACAAAGAGGCATGTATTAGGCCACTGATGTATTAGCCCACTGACTTAAGTAATAAAGAGGAGGTCTTACAATGATTTATTTTGTATTGTTGTCACTTTTTTACTGGAATTGTTGCTAGTTTGATTTATGTACACCAGTCCCTGGGATCAGGATTGATTGACGGCTGGGTTTTCAATGAAATAAATAAAATGGGTGTGGGGAGATCTGCAAAGGATTTGCATGTTTCTTCTAATGAAAAAAAACTATTGTAAATGAGAACTCTTCTCCCTCCTCCAGTTGATGCAAAAGTATTTTGGAACCAGATGGAAGATAGCAAAGTGGACTTGATATTTGAGCAGGTACAGAAGGTACTTTCATCTCTGAAGCAGAAGATCAAGGATGGAACTGCAACAAATGAAGGTTTGGAAATCTTTGTTACTAAAATCAAGCCTAGTATTGCTTTATCACATTGTAATTCATAGCCAGAAATTTTGTTGTTGTTGTTATGCGCCTTCAAGTCAATTATGACTTATGGCGACCCTATGAATCAGTGACCTCCAATAGCATCTGTCATGAACCACCCTGTTCAGATCTTGTACGTTCAAGTCTGTGGCTTCCTTAATGGAATCAATCCATCTCTTGTTTGGTCTTCCTCTTTTTCTGCTCCCTTCTGTTTTTCCCAGCATTACTGTCTTTTCTAGTGAATCATGTCGTCTCATTATGTGTCCAACGTATGATAACCTCAGTTCATCATTTTAGCTTCTAGTGATAGTTCTGGTTTAATTTAACACCCAATTATTTGTCTTTTTCACAGTCTATGGTATGCGCAAAGCTCTCTTCTCCACCACCACATTTCAAAGGAGTTGATTTTTCTCTTATCCACTTTTTTCACTGTCCAACTTCCACATCCATACATAGATTGTGAATACCATAGTCTGAATGATCCTGACTTTAGTTCAGAGTCCTATTAATGCTTCTGCCTCTTTGCAACTTTAAATAGTCTGATTAGGAAAATTAATTTGGATTGGAGGAAGCGCTTTTTATCCAATCCCAATTAATCTCTGAAAGTACCTTTTAAGCTGTGAAAGATGCAGATCCCCCAAGGGAAATGGATACAGCAATAGGTTACATGGATTTGGTTGGGGCATAAATGCCAGTGGAAAAAATCAGGATTTTAGCACAGCTCAAGGTTTTTTAGTAGCATGGCTTCCTTCCTTGCACCCCCCCTCAACCAAGCTGACAATAAAGACAGGAACTCCCATATTTGGTTCTCAACCTAGGAGCTGCCTCTACAGAGAATGGGATGAATTACTCTAGTATTTTCTTACCTCTGTTCTCAACACTTCAACATTTCTGAAAGCTGACAGGGTCATTTTATAATTTTTTAAACATTTTATTTTGTTGAAATACATGTACGTATAAAGTAACATAACAAATAAGAAAAACAAACATGGGTCAGAAATTTTATAACAAATTTGAATAAAATCACAGCCAGGTAGTTGTAAGTTATATTACAGCCTGATTACTATCATAGGTTAAGTGTAGATTTCCAAAAGTGTAAATGAGATGATGGAGGATGAATCCCAGACACCTCTTTGATGTAAGACATAAGTGAAATTGCATTTCAAAGGAGGCTTGTTAAACTGCACCTCTTGCCACTCTACTTTGATGTGTTAATGTTTCAGATAATGCTAAAATCATATCCTTATGAACCAATTCCAGATTAAATATCCAGAGGAGCTTTTCTAGTTCCAGATCTGTAAGGCTGTTAAAGACATTTCAAGCAACGACTTTTGAGGATTATATCAGACGGATATCTTCAGAGGCCACCTTTCCTTGCCACTCCCCAGCGCAAGGGAAACAGTGTTCTGTTAATGTGATGAAGGTGAATGGGGATAAGATACCACCTATGTACCAGCCTTGAAAGCCTTGAAAATGGCTATTTGGTCCATATGGATAACCAATGGGCCTCTGAAATAGGATTCTAATATCAGCTTTCCAAATAGTTTTGAAACCTTCCCTGTTATCACAGCACTCCAAAACTACTACATTGCAAATAGCTAGAAAGAAGTAGCACCTTTCCTATCCAATATGTAAAAAACTCTGCGAAAAGATAAGAATGGAGCTATATTTTTGAGCAGAACGTGGAAAGCTTCTGCTTCAGCTACATACCGTACATCCCACTCTATCCAATATGTATTTCTATTAATAAAGTAGTCTTTGAAACAAAGTCTGAGTGATTTAAAGCAAGATAAAAGCTTGCTCTCTCTCAGGTAAAATCACACCCATGCAGCACAGAGCACTGAGCAAGCTACACTAAATTAAACTCTGCTAATTTATTCAAACCCTAATTGGTCTACTAGCCATTGGAGAACCCAGCACTTAACGTTCCCATGAGCTGGGAGACATTTCTGTGCAACTAGCTTTTCTAAATCATGTGGAGTAGCTAAATTGTCCTCCAAGATCTCAATGGGTGGGAAATATCTACCTACATCAAGGACAAATTTGATAATACTTATGTCACTCTGAGCTCTGTTTAGTCCTGTTGTGCAGCAGGTGCTCTTGAGACACATCCGTAACAAAAGCTTGACTGAAAGCAGGAGATAATTGGAATGAAGAGGTAATAAATCAGATAAAAGCACCCAATTTCTCTTTCATTCATGTAACTTCATCATCAGTTGCCATTTTCAAGGCTGGTACATAGGTGATATCTTATCCCCATTCACCTTCATCACATTTGTTTCTTGCAAAAGTACCAAGCTTAGTTTGTCACTCCTTATATTCTCAGTTCTACATCACCTACTTGGATTTCCAAGGTCCATTTACCAATTTTACATTATAAGGAATAACCTTTATTTATTTATTTAATTTATTTATTAAATTTCTATACCGCCCCATAGCCGAAGCTCTCTGGGCGGTTCACAACAGAATAAATACATCAATATACAATTAAAACACATATAGAATTAGAACACTCACAAATACTAACGTTAACAATACTAATATTCTAAATGCTTTGTCTCATCCAGAACAAATTACCATCTTTTTGTCATATTAAACATATTGCAGTTACACTTTGTATATCAACATTGTGTATGAACTGTAAAGGAGCTCTCTACCAGAAACAGCTCCCATCAGAAGAGGATTTCTTGGAAGGGTATCTTAATATTAGGCTGCAGAGGGCTTCTCAGCCTGAGGGGATCAGGGGGCAGATTAGGGTTTTAAAACATTTGTGATCTTAATATTTTGAACTGTCGTTTTATCTGATGTGTATTTTTAGTCATCTCCCTACCTTTATTTATTTATTTTATTTATTTTTAAAACTTATATACTGCCCGACTAGCAATAGCTCTCAGGGCGGTGAACATAGATACAATAAAATACAATATAATACAAAAACATCAATCTAAAATCAAATTTCACAATCTAAAAACAGCAAAGGCTAAAATCAAATTACAAACATTACAATCATTAACAAAAAATTAAAATGCCTCGGAGTAGAGAAAGGTTTTAACCTGGCGCCGAAAGGATGATAGTGTCGGCGCCAGGCGAACCTCCTCGGGGAGACTATTCCATAGTTCGGGGGCCACCACTGAGAAGGCCCTTGATCTTGTCACTGCCCTCCGGGCCTCCCTATGAGTCGGGACCCGGAGGAGGGCCTTCGTAGCAGACCGTAGTGTATGAGCTGGTTCATAGCGGGAGAGGCGTTCCGACAGATATCGAGGTCCCGCGCCGTATAAGGCTTTATAGGTTAATACCAACACTTTGAATTTGGCCCGGAAGCGTATTCTGTGTGCTTCTCAGAGAAACCTGCTGTTGGATGGCCTGGCCAAACATGGGCTGTGATCCTGAATTTGTTCCTACTGGTAAGAGTGTCTCCCCAGTGGAGTTATCCTTATGGGACACTTCTCCCAGTGGAAGTAGGAGAGACAACTTTCACCAATGTTCTCCTTTCCCCCTTCAGCCCATTGTGCTTCCTGCCCTCCCCCGAACATCCGCTCTGTAGAGCAAGCTTTTCTCTTTGGACCAGTGAATGAAAGATTGGAACATGAACAGGGTGTACACAGGAGACCAGGCTAGCTAATCTCTTTTGACCAGGAAGGACTTTTGGGGGGCTGCACGTCATCACATGCATGCTCACCACACATACACACTCACATTCCACACGCAAACATGCAAGAAACATACAGAACACACAAACTCAGCTGAACCATGCAAATTAGCCAGGGGTATGTGGCTTATTGCTCCACCCCACTCATCAGATTGATCATCTGATGAGTGTGGAGGGATAGTTTGCATTCCTGTCATAGCACTGGGCTGGATGAAGAGGTTTCAACTTTTCTGCAAAACATCCTAATGGGGATGAAGATTGCCCTCTCCCTGCTCATCAGGTTGGTCATCTGATGAATGAGGAGGGGGTAATTTGCATTCCATCACGTTGCTGGGCTGGATGGAGAGGTTTCAACCTCCCCACCAAGCACTATGATGGGGATGAAAGTAATTTCTTTGATAGAGTTACGGTTGTTGAGTTTATGGACATAAATAGATTGGTATAAATAGTTTTTGAAATTTAGCTTGAATGGAATTTAGCTCTGGAATTCCCTTCCTTTTGATCTCCAACATGCTCCCTCCCTGATAGGTTTTCGCCAAGCCTTAAAAACCTGGCTATTCAGGTGGGCCTATGGGATTGAGGAGGATTAATTTTTATGAGGTTTTAACTGGAATTAGTTTTAAATTGATTATGATTATGTTGTATATTATGTACAGCTTTTATTATTGTAAGTCGCCTAGAGTGTCCACTAACCTGGACAGATAGGCGACCAACAAATAAAATTTATTAAAATGTATTATTATTTATTAATGCCACCACTTACCTGACTTGTAAGAGATATATACCATCATAAGTGTATAGTGCACCTTGAAGTTTGTTGATTCTTAGGCTCTGTTGTCTGTGACTGAATCTGCATCACAGTCTTTTAATTCACTGAATCGAAGAAAATATCCTTTCATTGAACTAGTATCTGTAACAACATATGAAGAGGAATCTTTACATTTCTGTGTATCAGTCATTTTTAGTCTTTTTTTTTAATTGGCCATCGTTTTATAACGCTGTGTAAAATTTCATTTGATTGTGACAAAGGGGCTTGGTCTGAATAATGATTGAAATGTTCAGTCTTTACAAAAGTAGAATGCTGTTTGGCCATTTGTCTTAATGATGCAAGCGCTCTTGCAGCTGTACAATTCTCCTGGAAATCAGCAGTATTAAAAGAGGACTATTGAAAGAAGAACTGGCCAGTTATTTTACAGGAAGAATCTTTATTGGGAACTTTGCCTGCTATTTAAATGACAATTTATTTCTGCGCAATTTTCTGTCCTTCCCCCATTTCTGCTGCCTTAAGCCATGCCTCCACTTCTCTGTCCTCAATTACTGTCCCTTAAATATTATGAATTCTGCACGTACATTTTGTTTATATTTTGACCAACAGGAGTGCTTTCAATATTTAATGTTTATATTTTAAAATGATTCTATGTCAGCCTCCTCAGTCAAGGAAGGAATGGTCAAAGCCTCCAAACACATTGTTGAGCTAAAAGTTAAGGGCTAGGTAGTCACAATATCTATTATTGCCTACACTGAGGAGGGATAGAGTAAGCAGTTTTGAGAGTGTAGGTTAATTCTTCACCTCCTGGTCTAGTCGAGGCATGGCCAGAAAATTGGCTCAGGGGAAGATTACTGATTGCTGGAGTTGGTCCCTTTGTCAGGAAAGCCTCCTTCCTATTTGGAAGATGAGAATAATATGCAAAAAGGGAAGCTCTGCAAGTTTGCTTAGAATTGGAGGTTCCTTGATGCAGAATAGTTTTGATATAAAGCAAGTACAGCTATGTACCTAATCCTAGATGACAACTCAGATATTCTTGACTTTTATTGAAGCTTCTGCTATAGCTCAGAAGAGGCTGTAATACTAATATGGGATCTAGTGTCCTCTTTATTTGTATGGTTATCATCTTAAAATATGTTTAAAACAGCTTTTTTACATGCTGTTACTTTTATTTGAACAGAATGCTACCAAGCTCTGGCACTTGTGAATCAAGTGGATAGAACTGATGTCTTACCTTGGATGAATGGTAAGAAAAGAGTTTCCACATTTTGTGTGTGTGTGTTTTTGGCAAGAAAACTAGAAACTATGCAATATACTAAGGGGAATTATCGTTCTCTTCAAAATCTGCTACAAAAAATCCATTCTGACATGGCACTCTCTTGAGATTTGGATTAGGATTATACCAACCCCCTTATTTTGATCTGCATGTTGGACTTCACATTTATATAGGAATTTAAGCATGGAGGCCTGATTTGTTCAGTTGTTAACTTCTGATTTTTTGTTTAGGCTCTGGCTATGAAGCCATATTCATACATAATGTCCAAGATGCAGAAGTCAGGCAGGTATAGAAGCTCCTGATCCCCCACTGAATACAGTTATAGACATCTCTTAATATTTATTTATTTATTTATTACATTTATACCCCGCCTTTCTTTTCATGGTAGAAACCCAAGGCGGCTTACATATGGTTCCCAGGTGGTTTCCCATCCAGGTAGTGACCAGACCTGACCCTGCTTAGCTTCAGCAGGGTGCTGACCTCATGTGCCTTCAGACCATAGCCTGGGACCTCATACCATAGCCCATAATATATGACTTGGGGAATAATTTTTTTTATGATAATCCAAAGCTTTCTGGTGAGATGGTTTCAGGAATGCTTAGGGTTGTGACATCAGTGTAGGCGTGGCACTGTCACCCCCCCCCCCCCAGCTGTGGTTTCTTTGGGTCTTACTGCAAAGCTTTAAAGCAGGAGGGGGAAACCATTTTCCACCTGAGGGTTGCATTACCTTCTAGGTAACTTTCCAAGGGCAGTGGTTAAGGAGGCAAAGGCAATAGCAGCTAGAGCAGTTAATGCAAATTTCACCTTTGTACAGTAGGCTTCTTTCTACACACACTCACCCCTTCCCCATTCTCCACCCAGACAAGCAAGAGGCATTATCAGGGTTGAAGGACACATTCCAGCCAGAGCCAGTGAGCTGGTGGCTTCGGGAGAGTTCTGGGGCCCAGAGAGAGATGGCACAAGAGAGAGATGGCACATATATGGTCCCTGAGCCTGAGATTCCCCACCCCTGCTTTAAAGGTCACCTGTCTCGGTAGGATACAGTTCGTTCCCTTTTACTGAGTCAGAGTTGCATGCCATCTCGTTCAATACTGTCAGTGATTCTCCAGGGTTTCTGGCAGAGAAATTTCAAAGCCATACTGCCTAATCTCCTTGTATACTAACTGTAAAAACTGCATGTTTCCATTGTTCATCCCTTATAGAGGGCATAGTGCACATTCACCAACATATCTACACATCAAACATACTTTGTATCTATTTTGGCCCTAACCCTGAACTCCAGGGCTGGCTCCAAAGGGCGGCCAGGTGGGACCTTGGCCACGATTCGCGGCAGGATTACTGCCGCGGATCTCACAGCAAGAGCTCCGGAGCCCCCACCATTCCCTTGCTTCAACCTACCGTTCATGGCTGTTGTGTGGTTGCGTGTGCAGCACTGCTCATAACCAAGATGGTGGCCAAGTTTCCCTAAGGGGCTGAAGCCTCTGCCGCCATCTTGGCTGATGGCACGCATGTGTGCTATGCGTGCGCATCCCTGCCATGAGCCAAGATGGCAGCAGAGGCTTCAGCCCCTTAGGGAAACCTCGCAGAAGTGGAGCGCCGGGGCCTGGGCCCCGGCATGTCTGGGGCTTGCCCTGCTGAATTCTACAAGTATTGAAAGAAATCCAGAAAATTTGTGTGGGACATTATCTGTTTTTCAGATGGATAAAGCCATCTCTCTCCATTCTGTGCAAATATCTTTAAGTCTTGGGAGCAGTGGGCACACAGAGATTGATTTCGATACCCATATGATATATTCATTTCCACGTTTTGATAGTAGTCACAGATTTACTCTGCCTAGAATCACCAGCTTTCTTGGATATTGATAGCACTCCTGTTAGTCAACAAATCTGTGCTGGAAATGAACTGCATATTTCGAATATTGGAATTTGGGAAGAGGTAGGATAAAATCTACTCTGCATACGTCCCCAGATCTGCTTAGTTTCATTACATGGAACAAGGAGGTGGCTGTTGCATAGTACCACTGAAAACACTCAAGCTGTTGACAGCCTATTGAATGCAAAAACTCTTGTCAGGTGGACAATGGGGAGAGCTAATACAATGTTAAAATGATTAACTGAAAAAGAATCATTGCCTTTTGTTCATATTTATGTTAAAACAAATTAGTAACAGTTTAATTAGAGGTCTTTAATGCATTTAATTGTGACTATTCTTAATTGTAATCTAAAACATAGAGTTGCTAGAGTTTATATTTTATTCTTCAAAGTAAACAATGCTGTTGCTGAGGAAGATAGGCAGAAATGCGAGCCTGGTTTACATCCTTCTGCCTCAAGGGAAATTGCAGGAAATCCTGGAGATTATTTTTCTTCGTGAGTAAAGACTTTGTGAATATTTGAACTGCCATTTTGTTGCTTTTATTTCTCAAATGTTTAGACTGTTACTCTCGTAATTAGGAATGATAAAACAAGCTAGAATCCAGCAGTCAGATAAAAGGATGATTGACACTTTTGTTAAATTCACATTTTGATGTGAACAAACCAATTTATACCTCCTGAATCACTGAGCAGAATGTAACATAACAATTTCTATTTTTGTAGTATTTTAGTATGGATTTTCCAGGGTTTTTTTGGTGTGCATGTTTTTTTCAAATGTTATTCATTGTGGAAATGGGATGGAATGGATCGATGATGGGGAAATGTGAGAAATGGAGCGAACAGAAATAGAGTGATCCATCTCTCCCTAGTCACAAATTAGCTGGTTATTTAAGATCTGTATATGGATTTCAGTCTTTTTCATCACAGCACATGTGCATTTCTGCCCATACATTTTCCCAGATTACCTTCCCTTCCTAGGCTCTTTCCACTAGTTTCCCTTCATGGTTCTGGAACATTTCCAGCTACAGCCCTCCCTACTCCACAGTCCTGCTGCTGCCTCCTTCTCTAAATCTTTCTGCTCCTCTCACCTCTCTTCAGGATCTGAGCAGCTCCTTTAAGGGCAGCTGGATATGCTTCTACCTGCCCATCCCACTTTGATACTTAATGCTGCTTAGCCAATCACTGCCAGAGGATTCATCACCACCACCACCAGATGAATACATTAAAATGTGTAGAAGTCTTTCACACACCATCTAATTCTGCATAGTCAGAGTTTAAGTTGCTTTCTGCAGTTTCATAGATTCTTACATAGATCAGCAGGGTGTGCATATACTTGGTGTACAATCAAAAATACATACTATTGGATTTTTCTACTAGAAATTCCCAATAGCTTTTATGCTGGCCTCTGGCCCCTTTAAAAATTAGCCTTACAAACTTAGACCTATAATGCTATCTGTACTGCAGCCTGCATGCTTCCAGACATGAGCATTAGATGTGTTGGGTGGGGAATGCACCTTCCTTGATATAACCTAAAAGATTGTCTTACCCCTTATATACCTGGTCGATCACTGTGCTTTGCAGGTGAGGGCCTCCTGCAGATACCATCTTATCAGGATATCAGGAGGTCCGTTCCGCACAACATAGGAATACATCAGTAGATTCAGTGAACAATTGTGTCTTTGAACAAATCCTAACGAACTTACTGGTTGCCTGACACATTTTTCTTTAACTCTTGCATGTGTGATTGTAAACAGAAGAATGGAAATAAAGGAGACAATACATTCAAGGAGTAAAGGCGAACCTACAGAAATGTCTTCAAAACTCCTGTATCGAGATCATGTCTGCTCTAAACAATGTCTTGCCCGAAGGCCATGGAACTCATACAGGGGTGAAAACCCTCTTAATCTGCCAATACTATGTCACTTCCAAAGATGGCATGCAAAAGCAGATTCTGTGTCAAAGTCGCATGATGTGATATACAAAGCTCCCTGTGGAAGGAGTCTGAGAAATTTTCAAGATGTTCAGAATTACTTGTTTCAAACAGAGTGCAGCTTCTTATGTTTAGATCATTTTTCTTTCAATACCTATGTACAGGTATTTAGAAACATTCCTTTTCGCCAAGCGTTTGTATTTGATTTTGATATCAGCAAAGGAGCAGAGACTGTCCCAGTTTCTTTCTGTAATGACATAGGTCATGATCACCTACCTTACTTTAAATATCGGAAGGTCTCTTGGCCCCATGGATACTTCTTGAACAATTTCTCCAGCATGTTTTTTGACTCGTGCAGCTGCACAGACGGCTGCACTGACAAGTAAGTATTCTAAACTTACTGCACAGCACTTCAAATACCCTAAAGGATTTATTATTGGGTATATATTCATTTAGTGGTGGTGTGCAAGCATTAGCCTACAGCTTTGCAAGCTAAGCAGCTTTAAATTGCATTAAAGAATGTACATGATTTCTACAAATAATCAGAGGTCAAGTATAGACCTTGTATTCTATTATGATTTTAAGAAAAAGGGCCTATGTCAGTGCAAGACCTGTCCTGGGTCTCATTTAAAGCGGAGTATTACTAGCATACATTTTAAAACAACTGTTTACTGGAAAGACTTTGTGAACATATGTAGAACATATAAGTATTAAAAGAGCCAGCTGTGTTAGATGGAAAGAATTTAATGTTTAATAAATTCAATAAATAAATAAGTTAGACGCCCATCTGGCAGGTTGTCCCGCCACTCTGGGCGACGTACAGTAAAAATATATAATACACTCAATATAAAAGCATATAACAGAAATTAAAATCACAACTAATAACTTTAGCTAAGTGGTCTTTCCCAAAGAGACTCTTGCTATGTTGTCTATCAGCCAGGTAGAATGGGGATTGTATTAAGTTATGAGTGGTATTTGATGCTAGTCCTACTCAGAGTAGACCCATTACCGTCAATAGACATGACTAACTTAGATTTATTATTTCAGTGGGTCTACTCTGAGTAGAGTTTAGCTGAATACAACCTTTATTTACTAAATTGAAAAACAAGCTAATGTAACTGTTTGCAGCCCCAGCAATCCAAATTAAGTCCCCAGGAAAATGGTTAAGTAAGGTATACTCAGTTCCTTTGAAAAGTTAAGAATCAACCCCATGTCCAGAGAGTAAATGGGCTATATTGCTTTATTTCATATCCTTATTTGCACTAGATCTACTGTGTGCTTTCTAGGACAAAATGTGCATGTCTGCTTCTTACTGAAAGAAACTGCTGTGAAGTTTCTGTGACTTCAGGAAAAGAAACATCTAATGGATATAATTATAAAAGACTGGATGGACCTATTCCTAGCGGGTATGAAACCTTGAGCATCTTTTTACCTTTAGGCCACATGTGATTATTCCATTGTATCCTTAATTCAGTGTGTCTTGTTTTGATCATGGGGTGGGGCATTGCTGTCCTATTCTAAGTGGCAGCTTATAGCATAATAATAATGAGAAAATGCACGCTGGCAATTACCCCAGAAAAAAATATCAGATTTGTATCCTAGGCCCTAAACAAGGTCAGGCAACAAATGTGATGGAAATATGGTTCTTGTGTGCTAGCAGTTTGTTTATTTATGTTATAAACTTACTGTACGGTATCATGATCTGGCACCGTCATTAACCTTTAGGCACCATTTTGCCTCTTAGTTGGGGTCATATGGCATGACGATATCCTAGCCTGCTTATCTTTCAGTAGGCTGGGGTAGGAGTTGTCCTTTTTAATTTAGTGCAGGACAAGCACTTCTAGTTAACTGTGCTCTTTTATCTTTTTTATATATTTTAAATTTTGTATTATGCTTTTATAACTGCAAGTCACTTTGAGACATTTTCTGTAGTAAGCAATAAGTAAATGCAGTGAATAACAATAATTAAAATCTATTCAGAAAATACACAGTGAGTGGACCTGTCCGGCTGTTGACATCTGCAGGGGAGATGTTGGGTTGTATCCAGCATAGCGCAAGCAGCGTTTTGCATGCACAGCAGGACTTCCTCTCCTCTCCTCTCTTCACTTCCACCCCGTTGGAGCAGATTTTGAGGGCTTGCAGGAGGATGCGGGGGAGAGGAGGGAGAAATTGTGCAAGTGAAAGTCTGCTGTGTGAGCAGAACAGCAGCATTGGGTACAACCTCCGACCCATGAACTTACCCACCCCCCTTGGGAATCCCAATTGGCATTAAATGTGTGGGGTATGCATTTTAGAAAGGTACTTCAATGTTAGGGTTCTTTTTTTGTGCATTGCTACACCTCTTGCTTTCTTATCTCTGTGCGCTAAATAAACCTTACTCAGACTCTTACTTCTCATATATTTGCTATTTCCTACAGCAATTAGGGTCTCTTGCAATGGTATTTTCTTCCATAAGCTTAACAAGTATTGTGTGTGCTAGCCGTTTAGTGTATATCACTGCTTCACCTTCCCGCATCTGTTCCTGAGTGATGTGTTGGAGCGCTAAAAGGATTCTTTCTGCCTGAAACGTTCTTCAGTCAGTTTCTCTCTCCCTCTCAGAAAGACTGAATCTTTACTGCTTCGGTTCTCTTTTTGTGGCAGAATTTATGAATGCAGCTTGTTATGCAGCTGTGACAAGATGATGTGCCAGAACAGATTAGTGCAGCACGGCCTTCAGGTTCGGCTACAAGTCTTCAATACTGAAAAGAAGGGCTGGGGGGTCCGTTGCCTTGACGACATCGACAAAGGAACTTTTGTTTGCACATACTCAGGTAAATTAAAGTAGTCCAGGAAGGGATGGGAATTCATAATTTTATTTAAAAAACAACAATCATTGTTACAATAACTTTCACACGGTTATTGTACTGAATCATTTGTTAATAAACATCTAGTTTATAGTAAACTTGTTGATACTCAGCCAATTAAGAAAACAACTGCCTATCTAAAGTAGATGGTTCATTAACCTTTCATGCTGCTGTACAAATTCTTGCAATACATAAAAGATTTGTAACATAAACACAAAGTATTGCATGTTTTGATTCTGTCCTTCTGTCCTTCAGTGGTTCCAAAGTAAGACTTGTGTACCTTCATAGAAAATTCATATTTAATATAGTTTGAAGAATGAGGAGAGGAACCTTAAATTTCTCAAGTTATCATTAAGCGTTGATACATTGTACTGTTTGAGAGGCAATAACCTGTGTTCAGGCAAGAAATGGATGGTAAAAATAAGCTCCAAGTGTTGTGAGGGTATACTTTATTTATTTTGACAATTTATATACTGCTATCATCTACCATCTCTAACTAGTGTACAAAAAACTCAATACAATGAAAATAAAAATCATTTAAAATTATAAAATCCAATTAAAATGCTTGCTGGAATAAAATCAGTCTTAAGAAGGTGCTGAAGATACATCACAGTAGGGGGCGTGGCTTGCCATTGGTGCTCCCTAAATGGCAGAGGGACCCTATACAGGTTGATTCATATCATCCCATTGCCCTCATCAATGTAGATGGCAAACGTCTCTCAGCAACCATGGTGCGTAGATTAAACATCTTTATAGGAAAATATATTTCCCCTGATCAGACAGGGTTTATCCCTCAGCGGAATATAGTTGACTCGAACAGGAGTGTACTGAATATAGTATACAAGGCAGACACTAAGGGAAGCAAAGTGGCTTTGTGATCATTAGATGCCTTTAAGGTGTTCGACCATGTGGAATGACTCTTTCAGAAATCCATACAAATATAGAGGCTTTGGAGATAAATTTCTGTCCTTAATTAATCAGCTGTACTCGACTTCCAGAGAGGTAGCCATGGTTAATGGACACAACTCTCCTGATACATTAATTGTGGAACTAAACAGGGATGCCCATTGTTTTGTTTGCAATTGTAATTGAAGCCGTGGCAACAAAGATATGGGTGGACTCACTGATACAAGAGGTGGTAGTCAGGGGAATTGAACATAAAATCAGTTTATTTACGGATGACATGTTGTTAATGCTCAGTAATCTGAACTCGGCGGTAGGCCTATTGAAAGAAGAACTATGCAGCTTTCAGCAGTCTGGAAGTTAATTACTCAAAGTCTGTCATAACGCCACGTTATGTGACTCATTCAGAACAAACAGAGTTTCTCTCCTTATCAGGTTTTGCACCTTGTTATGGGGCCTTCCGATATCTGGGAGTAATAATTCCTAAAGATTTAATCCAATTTAGAAAGAGAAACCTTGATTTGCTACCTAAAGCAGTTCATAGAGACCTGTTAAGTTGGCACCATTTGCATATATCTTGGCTGGGCCAGATAGCAGCCATTAAAATGTCTGTCTTACCCAAACTTCTATTCCTGTTTCAAAGCCTTCTTGTTGTAGTCCAAGAGCAATGATTTACGAAATGACAATTTTGAGTGGGTTTGTTACAAAGAGGAAACGAAACAGAATGGATAGAGGCATATTATACAGAAGGGGAGGTCTGGGGATGCCTAATCTCAAGATTTATTATCAAGCTTTCCAGTTAAAGCAATTGATTCATTCAAGGCTCACTGCACATCCCATGGGCGCAGCTGGAATTGGATAGCACAGTACCCAGGCTTCAACAGTTCCCACTACTGTCACCCTCATGGGCAAATATACATAAAGTGCAAAATCCCTTTTACAAAATCACAGTGGCTGTATGGCAACAATGGTGTAATGCTCTTGCGCCCCCTTGCTTCCTCATAATGCCTATCCTAGATCATCCTGATTTCTGTTATGAGGATAAGTACAAGCAATTCCAGGACTGGGATTCAAAAGGTATAGCACAGGTCAGAGATCTATTTGTAACAGACAAACCGATAACGGCACAGGCTCTCAAGGCTAAATTATGAGGGGTGAAGAGCAATTGGCTTCAGCTAGCCCAAGTGGCAGCATTCCCAATACATCTTGATAGAAAGGGGAGGGCTGCTGGTCCCTCATTGTATACGAAGACTTCTGTGTGAGTGCAGACGTGACCTTAAATGGATCAGCCATCTATAAATTGCTTATAGATTTGCAAATGGGATCAGCCATCTATAAATTGCATATAGACTTGGAAATAGGTGTTTGCGGTGGTTTGAGAGAGGCATGGGAGAAGGATTTGGTGATTAGATTGCAGGAGGGGCAGTGGGGAAAGGGATGGGGGGAAAACGTCACTCAAGACTACTTCAGTGGGTATTCAGGAGGCTATGCTGAAACTAATTATTCAGTGGCATTGGACTCCAGTCAAACTATC
Source organism: Rhineura floridana (assembly GCF_030035675.1). NCBI lineage: Eukaryota > Metazoa > Chordata > Lepidosauria > Squamata > Rhineuridae > Rhineura > Rhineura floridana. The sequence goes on along the minus strand of NC_084481.1, from coordinate 1,290,995 downwards.
CCGCATAATTAAGGACTATTCCCCACAGTGCTGGGAAAAATGTGGTGCCAGAGGGACACTGTACCACACGTGGTGGAAATGCAAGGAGATACAGGGGTTCTGACAGAACGTGTTCAAGGTTACAGCAAATTTTACGTCGCAGTCAGTTGCCCCAAATCCTGTGTTAGCATTACTGTCACTGGAAAGCGACCGCAACCCTAAGTTGATACATAAGAACCTTATTGCTTTGACTTCCGGGAAGGGTGGCTTAGCCTGTGCTGCCTCTGAGTCGAGCTCTCGTCTCAGAAGAAGCTTTTTCAGTTCTAAAATCAGTCAGAACGTTCTTTTTGACTGGTAAAGATTTTCTCCCGGGCAGGGAGAAACGTAGAGATTAACCACAAAGCCTGTTTTTGTTGGGAGGACTGGATTTCATTAATTTATGAGAGAAAGTTCAGCCAGCAATGCGGACAGACTTCCATCAAGCTCTTTCTGATTAAGCGACACGTTTATCTTTTCTTCAAAGAAAAACGGAACTTAACAGGCAAGCATCCTTCTTTCTATATTTTTTTTTTATTTGGTTTAAATTGTTGCAGCAAAAAAGAGATTTGTCAATGAATCAGCTATAAAGAACATCTGGTGAGTTATAACTCTTCTCTTTTACTCACGAAATTAAGGAGGAAAGAAATCGAAAAAAGCTTATCTTTGTTTTTATTGCAAAAAGCTGGCCTGGAGGTGCATTCTAAAGATACTAACAGAAGAGGGATTTCTATTTCGAGGAGGGGAGAAAATAAATAAATTTGATTTATGAATTTTGGAGTATTATATGTGTGGGACTATTTTTTTTATTATTTATTTATTTGGTCTATTTCATTTTGACGAATCTGCTTGTTCACGACGCCACTAACTGTTTGAAGCTGGGAACTAAATTTGTTTTGTTTTTCTGAACATATAAGAGATAAGACACTGATGTCAGCAAGCCTGGAATATTAACCCAATTGTGGCTGAAATAATTTTTTGTTTTTGTGGTTCTAAGAATGGCAACCAGGGAAGTGACTGAGACCATGGAAGAAATTATGTTTCAGAAAATAATGAGTGAGATTGAGATAACGAAACAAACCCTGAGACAGGGTAGACAGGAGATGAAAATTGAATTTAGCAAAATGACGCAGGAGTTTAAAGAAATAGGGGATTCTGTGAGAGAGGAGTTTGATGGGATTAGAGATGAGAAAAGAAAAATTAAAGGGAAGATACAAGCCCTGGAGACTGGAACAAATATGGAATTGGAAAAAGATCTGGAGTTTACGGATGTTAGAAATAAAGTTTACTGTTTGGAATTCAACGTTGTCTCCGAAGAAATTAATGAAGATATTAGTGATAAAGTTATCAATGTCTTGGATAATTTTCTTGACTGGAATGATGTGATGGGGCTTGACATAGAAAAAATCTATGGAATTAACTACAAATATGTGACAATGGAAAAACTCTTAAGAGATGAGCCAGTGCATTTTGTAAAAAAGAAGAGCAGAGATGTGACTTTACAACAATATTTCAGCAACATATTCAGAATTGATGGCAAGGACATATTTGTGATGGGGGAAATTCCCATCAGACTCTTGTTATATGACTATGGCTATGACAACAAGATCATCATGGGATACTGATAATGGATGAATGGATACTGAAACCACTGGATTTAACAGGACTATTGAAGATGGAATTAATATTGATAATGGAAGAATGGTTATGGAAATTATTGGACCTAACAGATTTGACAAGATGGATTAATTGATATGTTTATTTGGACTATGGCTATGACAACAAGATTATTATGGGATACTGATAATGGAAGAATGGCTATTGAAATTATTGGACCTAACAGATTTGAATCAGATGGATTAAGCGACATGTTTATTTGGAGAAAAATTGAAAGATATCTCTCTCAAGGAACTGAAACCTCTCTTTGACTTTTTGTGGAAAGAATAAAGTAATGTTTATGAGATTTGATGATTAATTAAGATAACTACTGGAGGAAAGTGATTTTATAATATAATTTTAGAGACAGGATTGTTATATATTGTAGACCTATAACTGATCTGCGACAAATCGGAAGTCAACATTTTATTTTATTGTTTAATTGTTTTTGTTTTGTTTTGTTTTTTGTCTTTGAAAATTTGAATAAAAATTAATGATAAAAAAAAGAACCTTATCGCTTTATTGTTAGTGGCAGCCTGGATGGGAATAGTGGCTAACTGGAAGGGCATATCTCCACCTGGTGGAATGGGATGGCTGGGAAGGATTTGGCACATAGCTCTTTCCGATCACCTGACACGACACAGGAGAGTTGTGAGGGGCTCTGGTAGACATAATAGTTTTGATGAGACTTTGTTCCCGTTCTTCAGATGTGTTAATGGGGGAGAGCCTGAACTGTGTCCACTATTTACTCAGTCGACATTTTGAAGAGGCTGCATCAATGGACCTGAATTACTCCGACATGATTTGGGGTCATATGCTATATTATGTATGAAATGACCCTCTGTATACACCAGAATATTTAATGGTTTGTCATGTTTATTGTTAATTTTGAAAACAATAAAATTATTGTAAAAAAAAGGTACATCACAGTAAGCATAGCAGACTCTTCTGCTAAGCCAAGAGAGGGTTGGGAAGGCAGTCATGTCATGAGTTCCTTGTGGTGCTGTTAGTTGGAATAAGGGTTAAGAATGTTGCCTTGTAATAGTGCAGCACCAACAGTATTTTGTGGCTCCCTTTAAAATCTCAGATTAGTCCACCTCTAACAATACAAAAGGTCGCTTCATTTAAAATCATCTTCATTTATACAGAGGCAGAAGGGGGAGGGGCGTGTTTGTCTTTGTCTGTGTGTGTGTGTGCATGTCTGCATATGTAGAATAAAACAATTTCTACCCATGCGTTTGAAAGGGTGGGCCGGGGTGGGGGAAGAACGTGTGGCTTCCCTAAGGGTGGACCTGGGGGTGAAAGTCCCAATGATTTACTTTGGGGAGATGTGAAGTCTCAAAAAACAATCTTAAAGGGGGGGAAGCCAGCCCATTAATTCCTTTCAGCGGATAGGCCTAGGCTCCGAATGTCCCCATGCTTCCTGAAAGGTAGATGCAGCCACTGAAATTCTCCACGCCCATCAGATGGGTAGACCTGGGCGCCAATCAGCCCCAACGCATTCCGGTGGGTAGACCTTGCCTCTGCAATTGCAGATACTAGACCTACCTGCCAGCTTTGCCAATGGGTGGACCTGGAGTCACTGTTATAAATTGCCCAAACACGGGCAGAGCTGGTGGCCAAAAATCCCAGTAAATTCCCTCTTTAGCCCTGATGCCCTCCAAAGGTATGCAAAGATTTCCCAAGGGTAGAAACACCTAAGTCCACCTAACTTCTTTTACAAAGTAATACCTGCATTACCAGAGAGTAGGAAAGAGAGATCAAAGGAAAGCAATAAGGAGCATGAGTTTACTTTTAAATATTTACTTTTTTTTTTTAGGGGAATGTCTATATTCTACAATTAACACCATGCAGTAGGTCAGGGGTCAACAACCTGTTGCTTGTGGGTGCCATGGGGCCTGCAAAGGCCTTCAGTGGTGTCTCTATCAGCAGCCCAGAATCTGAGCTTCCTTTTTAAAAAAAATGAAAGTCTTTAGCTCTCCTAGAAATAAATTATGGAGCAAATGTGCAGGTACACTTTTAAGTGATTTATGTGAAGTGAGCCAGTTTGGCTGTTTGTGCCTGTCAGTGCTATGAGACAATGAGTGAAGTCAGAGCTGTGATTGATAAGTGAGTTGTTTGGACACCAAGCAAAAGGAATCCCTGGTGCTGTTTTGTCCTCCCACCCCTTTTAGTGCACTTTCCCTGCTTCTCTCTTTTTGCTATATCTTGGAATCTCCATAGTTTGCCCTTCCTTTTTCCCAGCAACCAGGATGCATCTTTCCTGTGCTGGGTTCACCTGAGATCAGATAATGCCTAGACAATAATAATAAATTGCAAATACTACTACACAATTAGTGTGGGTGAATGTTAAAGAATCCCCCTCTCCCCAAAAGGTAAAAGTGAAAACTTTGCAAAGAGGCTTAGGCATGTCTCCTGCTGTGCAGGAGCTAAAGACCAGGGACTCATTAAGAATTCACTGTATAGATAAATTACAGTACAATGGTATATGTGTCTACTCAGAAGTAAGTCTCTTTGTGTTTAATGGAGCTTACTTCCAGGTAAGAGGGTACAACAGGATGGCAGCCTAGACTTTGGTTTAGGACTGGCATTAGAGGGAAATAGGGTTCTTGTGCCTTTAACAGATGTATGACAGACAAAAATTCAACAGGTCAAGCCTTTTCTAGTATGGAAATATAATTATGGGAAAAGCTTCACCATGACCACTCTCTAATTCTGTGCTATCCCATGCCCCTGTGGCAGCCATTTGAAATGTGCCCTGTGGTCCAAAAAGGTTGGTGACCTCTGCATTAGGTACTAAACTCAACAAAATGCAGTACTGAAATGTGGATTATCTGTTTGAAAACAAATTTATTTTCCTTATGAGTGAAATTTTTGGCATTTTACTGTTGTATTAAACATTTACCTTGCCAGTATGACACCCACCCAAGTTACTTATCTGTTAAAATTAATCTTGTTTAATTAGTTGTTTGCCACTATAGGCTCCTTCTGGGAGGAAGGGCGGGATATAAATTTAATACATAAATAGATATTAAATCACATGTAATGCCATGCAGTTAACTTCTTAAAAAGTATCTGGCATTTATTACACTGACCTCAGCTGCTTTTTGAGTTTGGGAATTGTCCATCCTACTGTTGGTATATCTGCTCTTGGCACTTGGAGGGATCAATAGAACCCAGTTTCCCCTTCCCTCAGCTTGGCATGGGAGTTCTGGGTGCACCTCCAGTATTCCTACCCAGCTCTCTCTATTGCACATAAGAACATAAAAAAGCTGTGCTAGGTCAGGCCAAAGGCCTATCTCATTCAGCATCAGTTCGCACAGTGGGCAAGCAGATGCTCGTGGGAAGCACACAAGCGGGACATGAGTGCAACAGTGTACTCTCCCAACAACTGGCATTCAAAGGCAAAGTACCTCCAACACTGAGGTAGAACATAGCCAGTGTGGCTAATAGCTATTGACAGCCTTGTCCAAATTGGTAACCATCATTGCATCTCGTGGGAGTGAATTCCATAACCATTAAATTAACAATGCACTGTGTTTAACTGTGTGCTTAAGATTCAAGTAACCTACACGAGATCAAAAGGGAGGACTGGATGGGCATACAGGAGGTGGCACATGGTCTTCCCAATCTCCATAATGGCCCAGCACCGTTGGCACTTGCACCAAGAGAGAAAAGTGGGGAACTCTGCTATATAGTCATCATTGTCCAGATGGGTCTTTTCCCCACATTTGGATGGATCATGTACCAACCCCATTTTCTTTTCTTTTTTTTTTAAAAAAAGAAGTTGAAACCTAAATTAACCATAGTAACAGCCAGAATGGATTCCTCCATGTATGGGGAAATTAAATAGACCTCTGTAAACATCCGCAATGATCTCTGCCCAGGGGTACGTACCACAATGAAGCATGCCTTGGTTACATCCCGCTTAGACTACTGTAACGCGCTCTACGTGGGGCTGCCTTTGAAGACTGTTTGGAAACTTAAATTGGTACAAAGAGCTGCAGCCAGAGTGCTAACCGGGGCTGGTTACAGGGACCATACAACTCCCCTGTTACAACAGCTCCACTGGCTGCCAATTTGTTTCCGGTCACAATTCAAAGTGCTGGTTTTGACCTACAAAGCCCTATACGGCTCAGGTCCAGACTATTTGACAGATCGTATCTCCCTACATGAACCTGTCCGGGATTTGAGATCTTCAGGTGAGGCCCTTCTTGTGTTCCCCACACCTTCGCAAGCACATATGACACGGACACGAGATAGGGCCTTTTCGGTGGCCGCCCCTAGGCTGTGGAACTCCCTTCCAAGTGAGGTGCGATCAGCTCCCTCCTTGCCGTCTTTCCGGCGACAAGTAAAGATTGTTTTATTTCAACGGGCATTTGGGATAGAGAACGACCAGGATTAAGTGTCATAGGTTTGGTGATTACATTATATGATTTTATTATTTTAAATTGTCCGCTGTTTTTAACCTATATTTTATGGTTTTAATTTTTCTCATAGTTTAATTCTTTTTTAATTGTATACTTCTGTATGTTTTAATGGTATTGTTTTTAGTTGTAAGCCGCTCTGAGTCCTATTGGAAAAAGGGCAGGGTCGAAATAAAGTTTATTATTATTATTATTATTATTATTATTATTATTATTATTATTATATAGAACAGTTCCACCAGCAAATTGGATTTTATGCTCCTTTTAGTTTAATGAGCAGTTTGGTGCTGTGCCTGCTGGTTTGGAAAAGTATGTTTGGTGCATGTAGTTCTTGTTATTAGGGTTGTTAGAGGTGGAACCCGCAATCTTGCAGAGTATTCTACCTCATAAAGTGAGTGCTCCTGTTGAGGAGTCCAGCCAGTTTGGAACAGAAACCTTGGATGGGTGGTGGAGTTTTGGGATGACAGAAGGATTCCCCCCATTCCTCTTGATTGCAGCCTTCCCCTCCATATCTCTACATAGAGTAATGGATTAATATTGACTCTTGGAAGATCGTGTGTGTGCCCCCTCATTTTTTTAAACTCGGGGAAATATAGAATGCAGGCCTGGAATCCACAGGGAAATCTGCAGATAGCAAACACAGCATGTCCCCGATACGTTTGAGTGTATTCACGCTTCCGCTCACATCCATAAACATATATTTCACTGTGAATCACTAGATTGGTGTATATAGCTACATAGACAGACTGTTCTCAAAATATTATGGTTTTCTTTTAGGCAGACTGATGAGCAAAGATGAATCCAGGGAACCTAAAGATGGAGATGATAAGGTTGAAGAGGAAGTTACAGAGAATAGTGACAGAAGCCATTCTTTATTTCCAAAAAAGAGAAAACTGGGCACAGTCTGTTACGATTCAGAGATTGAATTTATCCAAACCACTGGGAAAAAGAAATCATTGCATGTAAAAGCTGGAGGTCAACCAACTGTGTAAGTTAAAGTAGCACTTCTAAGGGTTCCCATTCTTTATTTGGGAAGACTTGGCTATTCAAGCTCTCCCCAAGTACAGTGAACTCAAAGTAAAGCTGAGCACTCTTTTTTCAACCTTCCTAGTAGTTTTACTAGCATTGCCATCATTTTTTCCTGTCCTCCTCCTCCCTCACACTTTCTCCTAGCCCACTTGGGACTGAATGGCTGGCTTTATCAGATGCTGACCTTGACCCTAGTCTTGTCTGCCTTATTCAGCAGTCAGCCTTCTGAGTAGGGTCACTTCTGTATTTTGTATAGTTCCTTTCCAGTATTCCTGGCATCAAAAAATGCTAATAGCAACAGTAGTAGTCAGCATGGTGGTATCTTTTATTGGACCATTTCTGGAAACCTTTCAAGCTAGAAATAATCTTTCACGTCTCTACTGAACTCATATAGAATACAGCGTAGCAGATGCAGTAACTGAAACATACAGTCTTGATAACCAGCAATTAACAGTACAACAGAAGCTGTCATCTGGCCCTAGAATACATTAAATATCACAAGTATAACTATGTGGATGAACGCAAGCAGCTGTTACAACTTGAATGTACAAAAAATTATGGAGGACATCTTATAATTAATAGTTCATTATTCTCATGTGACTTCATCTTCTTCAAACCATAAAACTGAAAGCCATGAAGGATTTTGAAGGCTTAATCCTAGTTAATCCTAGTTCCCCCTCATTTATCTGAGGTTACAGAGGTTAGATTTATATATGCTTTTTAAAAAACTATTTTTTTTTATTTAGAGACAAGCAGGTTAACTGTTAGCTTGCTTTAAGATTGTATGATAAGAAATCCTCAAAGTATAGAAATTGTGATATGCTGCTAAACTCTAGGAGCTTCTACCTTGCAAAGCTTCCATATAATGTTTGGTACAGAACTTGCTTTGTGTTTTTGAAATGGTAAAATTGATCAGAAAAATATTTTATAATTAATTGTGTGTGTTGTATAAAATCCTGTTTCCATTTTTTATTAGAATTCAGAACAACAACTATAACAGTATTTGGAGTTACCAAGGTGTCACAAGACCGAAAACCAGAACATCTATTCTTCAGAGTCATCGGAGGCAACTAGTAAAAATTCCAAATTTATTTTTAGCCTTCAGGGAGTCCTCACTTGCTTTCAGTTGACTCCTAATCTCTTCAAATCTATTATATTTTTTTTCCAGATATTAATGTGATTTGGGGTACTAGAACAGAGTGATTACACCCTCCCTTCCCCCTCTTTACCCATGTACAATGCATGCTCCTGACAGCAGCTGCCTCTCAGTGAGATTCATTCTTTGCATTTGTGAGAAGGAATGGGGTGGTGCACACTCTTCTATTATGAGATATGTGTAGATAAATCTCAGTGTAGCCCCAAAGGTGCTGCTGGTGCTGCTCATCTTCTCAATCTCTATAGGCTAAGGGATAAGAGAGGGTGGATAAAATCTTTTCTTTAGTACTTCTTCAGTCTATCCCATGAAAAGGGAGCCTAGTGGGCAGGAAATGTACATTACTGTAACATTTCTACAGGCATGCTCTCTGCCCTAGGGAAAGTTGCTACAGTAGACAGTGAGTTGTATCAAAGCATCGTAGAGTTGGAAGGGGTCTATAAGGCCATCAAGTCCAACCCCCTGCTCAATGCAGGAATCCAACTTCACGCATACCTGACGGGGCTGTCCAGCTACTTCTTGAATGTCTTCAGTGTTGGTTCCATTGTCGTATGGCTCTAACAGTTAGGAAGTTTTTCCTGATGTCCAGTCGAAATCTGGCTTCCTGCAACTTGAGCCCATTATTCCGTGTCCTGCACTCTGAGACGATCGAGAAGAGATTCCGGACCTCCTTTGTGTGACCTTTCATGTACTTGAAGAGTGCTATCATATCTCCCCTCGGTCTTCTCTTCTCAAAGCTAAACATGGCATATTCTTATTCTGAAGGCTAAACATGCCCAGCTGTTTCAGTCTTTCCCCATAGGACTTTGTTTCCAGTCCCCTGATCATCCTCGTTGCCCTCTTCTGAACCTGTTCCAGTTTTTCTGCATCCTTTTTAAAGTGCAGTGTCAGAACTGGATAACAGTACTCAAGATGAGGCCTAGCCCATGCCAAATAGAGAGGAACTAGTACTTCACACCATTTGAAAACTATACTTCTGTTAATGCAGCCTAATATAGCATTTGCCTTTTTTGCAGCCACATTACACTGTTGGCTCATATTCAGCTTGCGATCAACAATTCCAAGATCCTTCTCACATGTCGTATTGCTGAGCCAAGTATCCCCCATCTTATAACTCTGCATTTGGTTTATTTTTCCTAGGTGTAGAACTTTGCACTTGTCTCTGGTAAATTTCATTCTGTTGTTTTCAGCCCAATGCACCAGCCTATCAAGATCACTTTGAATTTTGTTTCTGTCCTCCAGCATATTACCAGTCCCTCCCAATTTTGTATCATCTGCAAATTTGATATGCATTCCCTGCACCTCCTCATCCTAGTCATTAATAAACTGTTGAAGAGCACTGGACCTAGGACCAAGCCCTGTGGTATTCAGCTTATTATCTCCCCCCAGTTGGAGAAGGACCCATTGATAATAATTGTAGTGAAAGCGGGGAGCCCTTCCCTGTCTGCTCTCACCGTCCCAGGAGTCAATCCCCAGCCTTGGGCAATTGATCCCAGCAAATCCTAGTTTGCCAAGGTTGTGCACGCTCACACCAACCCTGCAAGGTAGTACTGCCACCACCCTTCAACTGGTTAGCTACTCTGGGGCGAAGGGAACCCCAGAGCCCACTTAAACACCTGAGCCTCTCAGGACCAGAGTCTGGATACACTCCTGGTCCCTTCTGAAGTCTTAGGTAAAACGTTTCTCTGTTACACAGTAGTTGTGGTCAAATGGCAAGGACTGAATTTAGGAACTGACCCCTCTCTTTGGAATGAACACACGTTGGTTTAAAATAATTAGAGTTTATTAAAAAAAGAAAATAAGAAAAGCATAGAAGGTTACAAAAACAAAAGGGTGCACAAAAGTAAGTTTATTAGCAAATTGGATCCTGATACCATACGCCCAAACGGGTAAGGTTTCAGTAAGAAACAAAAGGTAAAAGAAGTTCCTTTGCACAAATCAAAATAACAAAGCTTTCTGCCTAAGCTATACTTACAAAGCATAGGATCTCTCAACGGATAGCTTTCGTCCCCTCAGGGAGTTGCGAGTCAGGATGGAAAGGGAGCCACAACAGAGCGTCACCAAAGGCAAGGTGGTGCTCCGAAGTGGGACTGCTAACCCAGAATTCTCTTCTTATGGATGAAAAATCTCCCTCCCAGCCGGAGACAATTACCCAATTAACCTTTTCATCAAAAGGATGAAAAAACTATGTTCCCACAGCACCTGGCGCCTCCTCTTGGTTTCCCATAACAAAGCAAGGAGTTTTACGGCCTTGACGGAACCAGGCCCCTTCCACTGGTGAGAAGGTGAAAAACCACTGTAAGCTGATGTTGTAAAAATCACCAAGTCACAGTGATGAAAGAAAATCAAAGGTTTAACTGCTTGCTAGTAAGTTAACAAAAAAGATGTCAAGGGGAAGAGTTCCCCACAAGGCTTTGGGATCCAGCCATTTTAAATGCAGGCCAGGGCAAGGCTGGAAAGCTGGCATTGACAATAATCACTCTTTCTGTATGATTCTGTAGCCAACTGTGGATCCACCTGATAGTTATTCCATCCAGCCCACATTTAGCTAGCTTGCTAATCAGAATATCGTGGGGCACTTTGTCAAAAGCTGTGCTGAAGTCGAGATATATTACATCCGTGGCATTCCCACAGCCTACCAGGGAGGTTACCTGATCAAAAAATGAGATAAAGTTAGTCTAGCAGGATTTGTTCTTGACACATCCATGTGTCAAGTAATCTAGTAATTCTAGTAATCACTGCATCAAACTAAATTATAATCAGAGTAGACTCTTTGAAATTAATGGACATGACTAACTTAAGTCATTGATTTCAGTGGGTCTGCTCTGAATGTGACTTAGAATATTCATAGAATGGTTACCTCTTTTGAGGGAGGAAATTATTTCTATCACACACTTTCTTAGGACTCTGTATTTTCAAAATCCAGAGCATAAATAAAATACCCTTTATTTCCAGATCACATTTTCAAGTCATTTTGTATAACAGCATGCAAAGCATTGGGCTCTGAAAAGCCCAATTACTCACAATATCACACTGACAAAAGGAAGTGTAGGCATTTGGCAAAGAGCAAAAGACTGATTATGAATTCATTTCTTTTGAGGGAATTACTGATGCCAGTTCAGATGAAGAGGAGAGTCCCATGTGCCAGGAATCAAGAAGAAGAAAAGCACCTGGTACAGCCAAGAAAGGCGATGGACGTAAGTTTACAGCTCTGAGTTTTGTATTCACATAATTAACATTAATTTCTTTGACCCAAGCTGTTAAACACACATTTGCTTCTTTCATACCGATGAATTCAGTGGTTTGATTTAATTTAGAGAATTAGTACTTCAAATTTTTATTCACTGGTAAAAACAAATTGCTTGCCATGAAAACATGCTCAAAAATATCTGACTACATCATAGCTGAAGACCCTCCGTGGCGCAGAGCGGTAAGCGGCGGTAACGCAGCCGAAGCTCTGCTCACGGCCAGAGTTCGATTCCAACGGAAGGAGGAAGTCGAATCTCCGGCAAAAGGGGCCGAGGTCCACTCAGCCTTCCATCCATCCGTGGTCGGCAAAATGAGTACCCGGCATACGCTGGGGGGTAAGGAAAGGCCGGGGACGGAACTGGCAATCCCACCCCATATATATGGTCTGCCTTGTAAACGTTGGAAGACATCACCCTAAGAGTCGGAAACGACTCGCACTACAAGTGCGGGGACACCATTACCTTTACATCATGGCTATCCAGAAAATGGTGGAATCTATTGCCGTTTGGCTTCCCAAGTAGAGCAAGGGTTAAGGTGGATGAAAGGGGCAGGGTTTGTGATGCAGCAACATAAATATAGGGGAGAAAAATCACTGTGGTATTTTGCAATTCTCTCTTCCTGTCCAGGGCACCTGGCTGTAAACTGACTGACAAGACAGGAATTCCTTTTCCAACTGCCACTGTTGTTTATTGCTGAGGTGGAAGTGATTGAATGATTGGGATGATGCAATAAGTGAGAAAACTTGTGACAAAACCAGTCAAACATGGGCAAGCACTCACTTTGCATTTGTGATGGTGGCAAAGACACCTTGCTTCTCCACCATAATTGTGCTTGTTTTTCCAAGTGGTGTGGCATGTTTTACAACTTGGCCTGGAGGGGGAGCTGGAGGGACCCGAGGATACCTGCTGTGCCCAGTTTGCAAAGTACTTGGTGGATAAAATTGTTTCTGTTCCTACGTGGACTCCTCTGTATAGGCCAGTTCTAGAAGTATCTGGCTTGCTCTTATCCAAGTGTGGTGGATGTCTTTTAGGTTGTGTAGCCTGACAAGATAAACCGGGGTCTTGGAGAAGTGAGGCCTACCGTTTGCACATGTGATCCTGTCATTTTTGGCTCACTGAACTGGTCAGAGCAAGGGAAGCTACCCTTTCAGGGGGGAGGTCAAGGCAATAAATGCCTTGCCGAGAGAGTATGTTTAGAATTGTTTTGAAAGACTCTCTGATAAGTTAGGCCTAAAGATGTATTTAGGAAGCAGGCTTGGGAACAGAAATAGAGGGAAATCATTGGATCAATATCTGGACTACATATGCATCAGTGGCTAGCTCTTTGAAAGAAATGGCATTAAAGATAATGCAATGATGGTATATGACTCCAATTAGAATGGCTCAGATGACCAGGTCATCTTCTTGGGCCTGCTGGAGAGGGTGTGGGAAAGTAAGCTTGTTTCGCCATGTGTGGTGAGATAGTAAAAAAAAAAAAAAAAGGATTTCCGAACAAGAGGAAACTTAACAAAACCACAGGGCAAACCATACAGTTTACACCTGAATTAGCTTTAATGAATTTTTTTGTTGGGGTGAATTTAGAGTTGTATTATTTTATTTTATTTTATTACATTTCTAGACCGCCCTATAGCAGAAAGCTCTCAGGGCGGTGTACAACAAATAAAATCACAATTAAAATATGAGCAAGTGTGGAAAAATATATATATAGTACAATTATAAAACATTAATAAAATTGCCATTGAGATTTATAAATTAAGATCATATTAAGTTTAGAATGTTAAATTAAAATATTTAAAAATTTACAAAATTTAAAAAGCCTGGGCGAAAAGGTAAGTTTTTACCTGGCGCCGAAAAGATAACAGAGAAGGCGCCAGGCGTATCTCGTCTGGGAGGGCATTCCATAGTTCGGGGGCCACCACCGAGAAGGCCCTAGATCTAGTTGTTGATCTCCGGGCCTCTTTATGGGTTGGGACCCGGAGAAGGGCCTTCGACGTCGAGCGTAGTGAATGGGTAGGTACATAGCGAGAGAGGCGCTCCATCAGGTATTGCGGTCCAATGCCGTTTAGGGCTTTATAGGTAAGAACCAACACTTTGAATCTGGCCCGGAAACATATCGGTAGCCAGTGCAGCTGCGCCAGGACAGGTGTTATATGGTCAAATTTCTTTGTCCCAGTGAGAACTCTGGCTGCAGCATTTTGCACTAGCTGAAGTTTCCGAACCGTCTTCATAGGTAGCCCCACATAGAGTGCATTACAGTAGTCCAATCTAGAGGTTACCATAGCATGGATAACTGAGGCAAGATGCTCCTTGCTCAGATAGGGTCATAGTTGGGCTACCAGCCGGAGCTGGTAGAATGCATTCCATGCCACCGAGGCTACCTGAGCCACAAGTGACAGGAGCGGATCTAATAAGACCCCCAAACTACGTACCTGTTCCTTTAGGGGGAGTGTAACCCCATCTAGGACAGGTCGAACGTCAACCATCTGGGCAGAGGGTCCTCCCACCAACAGCATCTCAGTCTTGTTAGGATTGAGTTTCAGTTTATTAGCTCTCATCCAGCCCATTATCGCGGCCAGGCAGCGGTCTAGTACATCAACAGCCTCACCTGACGAAGATGAAAAGGAGTAGTAGAGCTGCGTATCATCAGCATATTGCTGGAAACGCACTCCAAAACTCCTGATGACCTCACCCAGCGGCTTCATATAGATATTAAAAAGCATGGGGGACAGAACTGAACCCTGCGGGACCCCATATTGGAGTACCCAGGGACTCGAGTAATGTTCCCCCAGCATCACCTTCTGGAGACGATTCCCGAGATAGGAGCAGAGCCACCGCCAAGCAGTGCCTCCCACTCCTAAATCCGTAAGTCGCTCCAGAAGGATACCATGGTCGATGGTATCAAACGCCGCTGAGAGATCAAGGAGAACCAACAGAGTTACACTCCCTCTGTCTTTCTCCCGACAGAGGTCATCATACAGGGCGACCAAGGCCGTTTCTGTACCAAACCCCGGCCGAAAGCCCGATTGAAATGGGTCTAGATAATCAGTTTCATCCAAGAGAGCCTGGAGTTGGCGAGCGACCACACGCTCTAGAACCTTGCCCAGGAATGGGACATTTGCTACTGGCCTATAGTTGTCCAAATTATCAGGGTCCAAGGAGGATTTTTTTAGGAGCGGTCTCACCACCGCCTGTTTCAGGCAGGGTGGGACCACTCCCTCTCGTAAAGAGGCATTAATCACCTCCTTGGCCCAGCCGGCTGTTCCATTCCTGCTAGCTTTTATTAGCCATGAGGGGCAAGGATCCAGAGCAGAAGTGGTCGCCCGCACCTGTCCAATCACCTTGTCCACATCCTCGAGCTGTACCAACTGAAACTCATCCAATAAAACAGGACAAGACTGTTAAAAGTTCATTGGTTTATGTTGATTGGTGCACGACAGTGTTGCTCGAAAGACCTTGTGGGTCTATGAGTTGAATTTATGGGAGACTTGAAAAAACTGACACAAAAGCTGAAATTAGCAAATGAAACAAAGGAGGACACTTTTGCAGATCATTGGAATCCTTCCATTTTATTTAGTGAGAAAGGACAATCATAAACAAGTGCCTGAGCCCTTTACCAAACTGTGGCTGGCTTAATCAGGTTTAGCAACTGAATTTATAGTAAGGTTTTATAGTAGTTCTCCTGTATGGCTGACAAGGAGTTGCTGGACAGGGAGGCTAGAGATTTATCGCTGTTATTTTGTTATCTGAAAATCAATATTAATTTTAAAAAGAGTCTGTGATGCATTCCATTCTGAGGAAATCTTTGGCCATTCTTGGGCAAGATGCTAGAGGTGGTGGTGGTGCTCACTTTCAGTGTTTCCTGGATGAGACTAATTTATCTAGATTCTTTTCAGTCTAGCTTCTGCCCTGCATTTGGGACTGAAATCACTTTGGACACCATGGTGGATACATTCACTGGGAAATAGAGTGTATATCCCTATTCACATGGATCACTCAGGCATCCAGCATCATAAGCTACAGTACTCTGCTGGGCTGCCTTGCTGTTACGTGGCTGGGAGTCATCATACTGAGGGGGCTGGGAATTTACTAATTCATTTCTTTGCCAGTGACTTATCGGGTGCTGGAAGCATGTGTCTTGTCTTCATTGTGAAGAGAATATGTGTATTTAGATGTAAGGTTATTTTCTTCAGTAAATCATTTTTAATTTCTTAGGTACCTTAAGATTAAGATGCCTTCCTGGCCCTGTTTAGGACCTGGTATATTCCAGTGTACGTAGAAAGCCTGTGCTGGATGGAGTTACACTCCCTCTGAAGAAGCAGGTGCATTGCTTGGGAGTACTGGCCGCCCTGGGCTCCTACTGGGAGGAATGGCGGGATATAAATCAAATAATAAAATCAAATAAATAATAAATACTTCTGGTTCATTACTGGTGCTTGAGACTCAGGTGCCTTCGGTGGCGTGAAGTGTCTTCCATCAGCTTTGGCTGGTGGTCTTGACAGAGATAGCCGAATTTCTATTGTTCATACTCTGATAATATCTAGGTTAGCTGGCTGCAATGCCTTATTCGTGGGGCTACATTGTAGATGGCTCAGAAACTGCAGCTGGTGCAGAATTCAGCGGGCAGGTTGCTGACCGGGTTAAGATGGTCTGAACAGATAACACCAATCCTGGCCTGACTGTATTGGCTACCAGTTAGTTTCCGGACCCCATTCAAGGTGCTGGTTTTGATTTGTAAAGCTTTATGGCTTTAAAAGAAACTCAGAACCCCAGTTCCTCAAGGACCGCTTCTCCCCATATTAACTAAACTGGACCCTGCATTCTTCATCTGCGATTATTCTTCAAGTGCCCCGTCCAAGGGAAGTGCAGAGGATGGTGATATAAGAACAGGCCTTTTCAGTGGTGGCTCTGTGGAATGCTTTCCCCACGGAGGCATGTCTCGCACCATCTGTTTTTAGGTGCCAGGCAAAAACATCCTTGTTTTCCCAGGCATTTGGACCTTCATTTTCTGCTTATTTTTTAGTAGAGTGGGGTTGACTTGGCTCTGTTCTTTTCAGCAGCTTATTGGGATATTGTGCAGAGTTGAGAAAGGAAAAGAGTGCTTGCTCAACATGATAGGATACATTTTCAAACAGCAACTTGTCTGTTTCCGCTCAGTGGCTGGAAACTTGGCATGGATGTTTGATGTTGCGTGGTCTCTGCGGGATGAGTTTAACTTGCTGATGATGAATTTATATGCTGTCCTTAAATGTGTGTTGACAGAATCAAGCCTACAAGAAGAGTTCGGGGAAATGGTGAGCACTCTACAGTCTGAAGGTAATAAAGAGAATCCTCTTTCCAACACCACTTTGAACAGTAAGCCAGCTGGACAAGATGACGGATGGATTAAAAAACAATGCAAGGACCTGTTCTGGACTGATAGCACACGCAAGGAAAATATCAGGAAAGGCAGAGAAGAACTTGCTCACAATAAGGAGGCAATAGAAGATAATGAAACACACCTAAAGAATAAAGAGAATCCCTGTTTGCTGGATGCCACCAGGGAAGGCAATGTAGGCAGGTTTCTTAATGTAAGTAACAGTGCTACGTCTTCCTTGCTGCAAATCAAGCTAATGTTTTGTAAAGGTCTGGGCATGATCATTTCCCCAGTAGCTCACAAACGTTGTGTCAGGGTTCTGAATATGAACAACCTTCAGTACTCATATTCCTCCTCCAGAAACAGTGTGCAGGTCCCTCCTCTATTTTTGCGTTTGGCATTTTTTTTAAAAAAAAATATGTAGATAGAATGACATAAATATAGCTTAAATTTGAAACACAACTGATGTAAATATACAATTAGGATAGATTTAAATATGCTTGAATGCATGTAGTATGTCTGGTACAGCCGTTGATTTGATTATTTCAACCAATTATCTACAGACGAGTTTACTTTCTGACTACTTTGCATAATCCATACAAGACAAGAAAGTTTGCATATTCAAATCATTTCTGTTCTTTTAAACTTGAAGAAAAGACAGATCTCCCATATTTTCCATATAGTTTTATGTTGCAGTATTCACATATTTCCATTATTGAATATCTTTCGTGTATGTAGGAGGAACAGTAAAGAGTTTAAATTTAAACTCTGAATGGTTTAAATTTCTTTAAAGTTATCATAAAATTGACCAGTGTTCCAACTTTTGTCTAGTAAGTGATTGCTGTGGGGCATGTTCACCACAAATAAAAAAAAGTTACGTAGTTTTTTGCATTTTTGACATTTGGAGTAATAGTCAACATTTATCTTGTGAAGCTTACTTGGAGTGACTATCATATTATTATTTTAATTATGTTTTCATGAAATAGGCAAGACAACAATCTGCCTACCAGGCTCGGTGCCTCATTTTGGGAGAAGCCACTTGTAATAATAATGGCCCCTTCAGGGGTTAAGAACAGAGTTGGAGGGCTCTTACACAATTCCTCACTAGGGTTGCAATCCAACTGCTGTTTACGTCAGGCCAAGGGGGGTTGGATATCCTGGCCCAGCTGGGCCACGTTGGCATAAGTCCCTTATCCAGGCTCAGCTGGAGATGCTCCAGAGAAGCCCAGCACAGCATAAGGGGAGCCAGTGGAAGGCCTGAAAAAGGGACATTCTGGGGGGGGTGTTGGTGGTGGGGCCAGGGGGACTTACACTATATCTAGGTCCCGTTCAGCTCCCTTCCATGAACCTCCTTCCTACCAGCCAGTATGCCCAGAAAAGGGGTGGCAGATGGAAACTTACTTTGTTTCCTTCTGAAGCACCTTGCCAGCACAGCCGGCATCCTTCCCTCCAAGAGGTCTCCGAGCGGCAGCTAGATGTGGTGACCCCTTCCACCAGCTCCGCCTCTGCCGGCTTTGCTCGTGCTGGCCTCCAGCAAGTTGGGTTGCATTGTAGTTCTACCTCAACTCCCCAACAACGACTCCAGAGCCTGAGCTGTTTTCATGGGCTTGAACCCAAAATGAATCCCTAAATTGACTTCAAAGGGTCTAAAGACCAAGACTGCAAATGAACGTAGATGCCTGCCCCTCCCCCAAAGAAGACACCACTATGTCCCTTAGTGTTCAAGTCATTGGTGATGCCATCCACATACATTTACTTTTAGAACCTAAAACCTACCCAGAGAGCTGTCCTTCACATGCAACTACTACCCTGGAACCCCCTCGGGGTTAACATTTATAGATCCATATTTTTTTAAAGGACTGTTCAGCATGTTTGGATTAATAGGATTGATCTTGGAAGGCACTTTCCATTTTTTTCAGATATGCTGCCCCTGTCCCAACAAGGGTCCACTTATTTATTTATTTATTAAGACTATTTCTGTACCACTTAATATATAAAAATATCTCTAAGCAATGTACAAGGAAAAAAAGAACACAAGATTATAAAAAGTACACAGTGAAGCCATAATACAAATAAACTCATACTTAAATACATACACTTCCTAAGTCAACACACCCCTCAGCATATGTGGGACTTATAATTAGAGCAGGAAACCACCATCCCAGAGGCACTGGGGTACCAAGTGGGGGGGAGAAGGCCTTTCTCCTTTCCAGCCCCTGAAGGAATGCATTCTGACTATACCTTGGCATCATGATCATTATCCTGAAACCATTACTTTAAGAACATAAGAAGAGCCTGCTGGATCAGGCCAGTGGCCCATCTAGTCCAGCATCCTGTTCTCACAGTGGCCAACCAAGTGCCTGGGGGAAGCCCGCAAGCAGGACCCGAGTGCAAGAACACTCTCCCCTCCTGAGGCTTCCGGCAACTGGTTTTCAGAAGCATACTGCCTCTGACTAGGGTGGCAGAGCACAGCCATCATGGCTAGTAGCCATTGATAGCCCTGTCCTCCATGAATTTGTCTAATCTTCTTTTAAAGCCATCCAAGCTGGTGGCCATTACTGCGTCTTCTGTGCGCTGAGTAAAAGTACTTTGGAGATGAAGTGACGCCAACTCCCTCAAGAGAAAGAGGCACTACATCTATTCTCAGCTTCACCCTTCCAGAGCCGTTTGTTGACAGCAGTGTGTAAAAGTAACTCGTCCATCCTCAGAGCTGCTGGCATGTGTTTCGTTCTTCGTACCAGTGTCCCTTGTGCTGAGGGCCCTGGTGTGCAGAGCTAAGTTTGGCACATTCTACAGCAGGCATGGGCAGGGTGTTTTTAGGCCAAGAGAAACTCTCTCAGCCATCTACCTGGGGGGTGGGACAAAAGCCACATGTGGGCCAGGGCAGAGCTGGTAGTAGGTCCTATTTTCCCCCCTGACACCCACTTTCTCTTTCACTCTCCCCTCCCCCCTTCCCCACTGAAAATCCTGAATGCTGCAATTAGGCTCAGGAAGAAATCTCCATTCATGCAAACAGGAGGGTGTTTCTCTAAGCCTGCTAGCTCCACGAGGCCATGAAGTTGGCTGTGAGTCAGCTCCACAAGTGCTGCTAGCGCCCTCCCACTATCCTGCAGCATTATCTGTTTCAGTACGACTGACGCCTTTCCTCAACTTCTCCCGTTTTATTTCTGCCCTTTGTATCAATTACTATTGACATACAGCTTCCAGCAGTGCCTGTCCTAGAGGCAGTGCTGTTGTTCACCGCATCATTTTATTTATTGCATTTATATCACACTAGCCAATCAGAGGGCTTCCTGATGATGAAATCTTCTGGAGTTTTCATGCCTAACGGTTGAACAGTTTCTCCAGCTGATAAGCAGGTGTTCTTACTCACTGGCTAATGAATTGGATTAAGCTGTGAACTGGAGTTTCACAGCCTGCTAGAGGCCCTAATTCAGGCAAGAAGTCCCCCCACAATTCCTTGCCACAGAACCGTCTTTATTAGCAAACCTTAGCCGAACCAGGCGTTCTTGACAGATTGTAGTTCAGAGGATGTGGTGAATGCAGTGGCATTAAGCTGGTACACCTGGCTATAATTTACTTCCTACTTGTGAGACATCTGTTCCCACATCAAGGATCTGTTTTTATTGCGAGGGGTTTATTTAGTGGGAAGACAGACTTCTTGGAGCATCTCCATGGGTGCTCTTTGAAGGCTTGCACGTGATACTAGTCTACCCAATAGCACTATGACTCATTCTGCTCTTTTCCAGACAGCTCTGCATTTAGGGTAGGGATGGGAACCTTTTTGGCTCCACAGGGCAGATAGCTATCAGCATTGGCCTGCTGGCCAAATTTGACAGGTAGGTGGGGTCACCCACCTGTCAATCACACAACATCATTATGACATCACACGACTGACTGGTGGGTTATCTCACCAACCCTTGTGGGGTTCCCAAGTGCCTGTTGCCACTGAGGGAAGCCCAAGAAAGAAGCCACATTTTAAAATGTGCTTCCTGCAGAGGGGGAGGGGGGGAGAGAAAAGCAGCTTATTTCTTCTGTTTGCCCCTGCCCCTGTCACCACCATCACCACCACTGAGACAAGTCCGAGAAAAAAGCCTGCATTTTACAATTCTGCTGTGTTGCCTGCAGGCACCTAATCCTTCCTGGGAACAGGCTCCCGCAGCCAATGCAAAACAGTCCTGCCAATCTTCCAGGTCAAATGTAATCCCCTAGCAGGCCAAGGTTGGCCCATGAGTTGGAGGTTCTCCACCCCTGATTTAAAAAGACTTGCTCTTTTTTCCAGAGAGAGGCCTGCTTGAAGTTCTCCAGTTCCAGGTCCTTGGAGGTTTTGCAGTCTCTGAGCAGCGTCTTTCCTGTGCCCAACTTGACTGAGCTCCTCCCCCATTGCCTCTGCCCTCTTCATGCAGAATTGTAATACTTCCTCTGTGCCTAGGGATCTCACTGGACACTTAGTCCTCCCCATTGTGAGCACTGGGAAGCTGAACTCGCCGGCTTATCTGCTTCTGTCTGGAATACTTTTTACTACTGTCTCCATTCCAGCTCTCCCAGTGTGCTGCTCCCCACGGAGAAAGAGTGACAGTACTCTGGGATTCTGCTTCCGTTGTTTTTCCACGTCCAAGAGGAATGGTTCATTTCACCCATTTCTGAACCTCAGAGTCATTAATTGCTTTAGGTTGATAATTAAGATCTATGTGATATGTTCCAGCATTCTTTTCCTCTTGAACATCATAAGAACATAAGAACATAAGAAGAGCCTGCTGGATCAGGCCAGTGGCCCATCTAGTCCAGCATCCTGTTCTCACAGTGGCCAACCAGGTGCCTCAGAGACTGGATGGCCTCCCTAAACTGCAAGGATGACTATTTTCCCATTTATATTATTATGTCCTGAATGCTCATGGCTTACCGTAGTAGAAACGTACAGTCTCCAAGAGTTTGCCAGCTGGTCTTTACTAAGGAAGCAATTTTGACAAAAGACCAGGCTTAACATAATAAGGACTAGCTAGTAATTCTTGCAGCTAACCTATATTTGTTCAGGGTAGAACATATTTGATAAGCACAATATCTGTTGCTGTATCTCATTTCCTGAGCTATTGGCTTGTTATTCACGTTCATTTTTCACAGTTTAAAATGGGGATGATAAAACTGTTCTTGTTGAATGTTAAAGGCTTAAATTCCCTGTTTTAAAGGTGAAAATACCCAAATCTATTTAAATTGATACTGTCTCTTGTGACTATGTAATGATTAGCATTAATTTTTTTTGCGTGTAGTAACTTCTCCCTTGAGTTATATCTATATAAATTGATCTGTTGACAGATGATTACAGAAAATTTCCTTTTCTTTCTTTGTGGGGAGGGTGTTTTTGTTATTATGCCTATTTTCACATTCGCATTTAGCCTATTCTTTGCTTTGTCTGCCCAGCTATTCCCGTTACTGCATTGTTCTCATTTGACATCTCCATTGTTCCCAAAGCATGTAGCTGCTGTCATTGCCTTTCTTTGCCTTGGCTGGGTGTGGGGGAATTACAATAGGGAGAGAAACCATGGCCTTCCTGATGTTATTGGACTGCAACTCTCATCAGCCCCAGCCAGCATAGCAAATGGTCAGGGATGATGGGAGTTGTAATCCAGCAAAATTTGGAGGGCCGCAGGGTCATCACCCTTGCCGTACATTGACTGCCTCTGCCTCAACAAGTACAAGTCAAGTCTCATGCTGGTGTGTTGTCTGCAATTCATAGAGGTCATCCTTGAAGTTGCATGTTTCTCCTTCAAAATCCAGCATGCAAGATGGTCTGAACCTTTTGTTTCACCCAGATATAGTGGGCTTGTTGTTGCATTCAACAGTTACTGGGGTATATGGCTGCTAGTTCAGCTGTTCTTCACTTTGCATGTCTACAGATGCAGCTGCACCAGCTATTATCCCATCCTGTGCTATGCTGGTAGCCCTCTGCATGGAGGAAACAAGACTGTCTTGGCTGTCAGACTCAGGGTTATTCAGGCACTAAAGCAGTGTATATGTGTTTCGTTTATATTATTTCATTTTTAATATCATAAGATTGGGGAGAAGTGTTCCTTCTAAAATTAGGTAGACTTCCAGTGTGGGGTCTTTTTTAAGGCTGAGCACAATCCTCCCGATCTACCCCAGGGCCCCTGTTCTGGTCTCCCTGAATCAGGTCAACCCCTCCCTGGGCCAGCCCGCTCAGCCCCAGATCCAGTCCCAAATTAGATTGGGGTGGGGCTAATATTTAATTAGGGTTCTTAAAACCCCTAATTAAAATATGGCCAGGGGGAACTGGGGGAAGGAGATGTTGTGTTTCCCCCCTCCGACTGGGAGCAGGGGGATTCAATTCTGTGGGGTGCTCCTTCGCACGCAGGTTCTTTGCAGGGAAGCCCACAGGATCGATGTCTCCACTCAACAGCTGTTGGATGGCATCAGACAGGATGGAGAGTCAGGTGGCATTGGGTTTCTACCTTTTCACAGGAAGACGCAGCCAGCAGTCAGGTAGATCTCAGGCCACCAGATCACCAAATTCTGGGTGGCCCAGAGCGATCCTGGGCTGTCAGGGGTAGGACATCAGACAGGAAGGTGGAAAATCCGCAAAAGGGCTGATCTCACTCTAACCCAACTCAATTTGCCTGATGCCCAGAACCCCTCAAATCAACCCGATTCAGCCCCAGTATTTTATCATAATTCACTAGTACTGTTATTTTCTGTTATTAGCTGCTTCACTGCTTAACCACACCTGCTTGTTGCTTTCTTCCCTCTAGATATTGTTGTGACCAAATTATGCTGCTTGCTTGACAGTTGATTTCCCCTCCCCCCTCCTCTCATGTACTGTTGATGTTAAATATCTGTTTGGGGATCAAAGAGATGATCTTGTTGTAAGAGAATAGTATTTTAGAGGGTTTTTTCTAGACTAAAGTTTACACAAGAAAGTGTATTAAAAGCAGGTCCTGCCATTTAACTTTCCTTGATTTGTTTTGTTTATAGCACAGCTGTTACCCTAATCTCTTTGCACAGAGTGTATTTGTAGAAACCCACAACAGAAATCTCCCCTGGGTGGCATTCTTCACAAACAGGTTTGAAATATTTTCTTGCTTTCAGTTTCACTAGAAATAATTCAGTGAGCAAAAAAGTTTCCGATACGAAAAGGTGTACAAAACTTAACACCTGCTCTGTGATCTTGATCTGTACAGCATAGATTCCACACACAGAATTGAGTTTACTTGTGCTGCAACCTAACAGCATTTGATTGGCTTTGCTGCCATGTAACCAGCACACAATATGTTGCAAGAAAAATACTCTAGCAGAAGTTATCTCTTTTTATAAAGACAATACCTGGGCTTATGTACTGTAGGTTGCTCCTTAAGCTGTAATGAGACATCCAGGGCCAGTGTCAGGCATGATTGCCCTTGGCCACCAGCCCACCACAGCGCCATATGGCCAACACCCCTGCCCGATGCAGGTGACACGGGCCTTAAATAAGCCAGCCCACCTCACCTACCTGTTGCATCAGCACACACACACCCATGCTGAAGATGGCAGTGGGGGCATCAACCCCTTAGGGATGCCCCTGCCGGCATCTTGGGTGAGGGCAGGCATGAGCACGCAACATGGGGCCGTGCATGCTGTGCTGACGTGACAGGTAGGTGGGGAAGGCAGGCTTATTTTAGCCCCATGCTGCCTGTATTGGGGAGAAGTGCCTCGGGTGCTCGCAAGCTTCTGCTGTGCGATCTGCAGCAGTATCGGATTGCTGAGTCCCACAACCCAATGCTGCCACAGATTGCCAAGCAGGAAGGGCCCCCTTAGCCAGGGCTCAACCTGGCCACCACCTGGCACCAGGCCTGGACTCTGCATGCACCACTGGAACAAAAGTGGCTGCTTATCTTCCCTGGCTTTGAGGTGGAGGGCATAACTCAGTACTCTAAACTTATAGCTTCATGGTTTGCTTTCTTAATCTTGGTTAAGGAAACAAGCCATAATTACGGCTGCTTAAAAGGTCTGGATTTGCACCTGCACAAATGGGGAAACAAACCAAGTAATTGCAGTTAACCTTAGTTTCTTGATGCATGCAAATCAGGAACTATGGTTTGGCTTCCAAACAAGCTAGAATTTGAACCCAACAAACTATAGTTGTTGTTTTGCATGTAATGGGAAGCTATGGTTAACAGCAGCTTCTTGGTTTGTTTCCCTGCTTGTGCAAAGGGAGGAGTAAAGGGGCTGTATGACTAAAAGTTCTCCATCCTCAGTTACATACAATCTCTTCAGTTGCATATTGGGAATATTGGCTTGTTGAAGGCAATAATTGTTTTGTATAGTCAAAGTTTCATAAATAAGAAAATATCCTAGGTAATGCTGTGAAAATTATAATCTCCAGCTGCCTAACCCTGTAAAATGAATCATAGTTTCCACTTAACAGGTCTACAAACTAAGGGTAGAAGACAATGTCCATACAGTTCGTGATACATCTTGGTTTTGAGCTCAGGACACAAGTATTTACTGATTTTTCAATTGGAAGCCATTCCACAACTGATTCCTTTACTTTATTCATCAGTATTTTCTGTTTTTTCATGATATAATACATTGCTACCATTTCCTAATTTGAAATTTGGTAGGGTTTGTTCAGGCCTCAAATCTCTTTATTGCCCAGACTGATATCTGAAAGATCTCATATGATAAGTTGGCCATCTCTTGGTCATGCTGAAGCAAGAATCAGTTGGGAAGGCACTGCAAAACAAAGGGGATGGCTAGTCCCAGTTTCTTGATGCATCACTCTTCCTCACTTGGTAATTTAGGCCTTTCTCTTCCCCCCTCCTATTGCTGTGAGGAAAGTGGGTGGGTGAGAACTATTCTCCATCTCCTTACTTTGCCTTTGGCAGGGTCAGAGTCAGAGATAGAGAGATGTTGCATATGGGCCCTCTCCTCCCTCACTTTGGTCAGGCTTTGCGGTTCATAGAAAAGGCTGCCATGGTGTGCTGACTGAGGAAGGGGAGGAAGCATTATTCCACCAGATGCCCATCTCTTCAGGTGTACGTTGCAACTGGATTATTCTGTGGGGAGGGAAAGGTACTCTGCATGTGATCAGTTATCTCATTAGCAAACTGCATGCCATTTTGAAAGGTAAGAGGTTGAAGGGATGCTGCAGAGAAAGGAGGCAGTGCTTGTGCCATCAGGATCTGCTACAACTGGGTATGTGTGAAGTCAGACTTGCAGGTAGTTTTAAAACCTATTTTAGATATTAAACATAAATAGTGCAGCTGTCCTTTGAGTGATGCTGTCACACTAACTGCATGATACGTTTGCTTCCTAGGCATGTAAAGGCTGGAACCGAACTCACATGGGATTATGGCTATGAAGTTGGAAGTATGCCTGAGACAGAGACTACCTGTCAGTGTGGTTCTCCTAAGTGCAGGAAAAAAATACTTTAGAGTTTTTAAATTTGATAGTCTATTAATTAGCGTGTAATGTACAGAAAGGTGTCTTGTGTTACTGTAGGGCAATTCACATGAACATGTTTATCAAGCGGTAAGCACAGCTATCTTATCTGTGAAAAACGATTATCGGCTTTCATTAATGGAATTTTAGTGTGCTAGCATGAAGAAAAGCAAGTTTATTACATGATAAGCATACTTCTTGGCAACTGCTGGCACATCTGTTTATGTGAACAGACCTAAAAGTATCTCAAAAGAAACAAATCTGTCTTAATGATAGATCTTGGGAGACTTAATAGAATGAGACAGAGAAATTTATATACAGCTATCTAGCATCTTCACTTTCAAATTAGGTTCAAGTACCTGGTCATCGTAATAGTGACATACTTTCATAACGGGATAGGGAACCTTTTTGGCTCCATGGGCCAGATCCTTATCAGGATCAGCCTCATGGGCCAAATTTGACATATTGACTGGGCTACCCATCTGTCAATCACCTGACATTACAATGACATCAGGTGCAAGGTGCTGCTGAAATGAATGGTTTTCTTCCCTTCATTTTAATAGGGGTTTCCGATGCAAACCTGAATTGGGAAGGGGGTTGCATCGAAAGCCCTAATAAAATGAAGGTTTTTTCCCTTTGTTTTAGCAAACCCCTTCCTGGCTCAGCCTTGCAAAAACAAAATCCCTCCTAAGTGGAGGAAAAAAGCTTCATTTTAGCAGGGGATTCAATGTATACCATTTACCAACCGAGCTGGGCAGGATTTAACTCTCACTTGTCAGCTGATGACTGGGGATTACATTATGTTGCTTTGGCTGTGTAATAATAATAATAATTTAATTTGTGTGTCGCCTATCTGGCCGATGGCCACTCTAGGCGACATACAATACAATTGCAATAATGCATCACAATAAAATACAAATAAAATACAACATGACAGTAAAATAGTAACAGTTCAGAGTAATAGGCAATTTGTCCTAAAAATTAACCCTCCCCGGAAGTCCCAAAGGCCTGTCTGAAGAGCCAGGTCTTCAAGGCTGTGCGGAATACGTTCAGGGAAGGGGCATGGCGAAGGTCATACGGGAGGGAGTTCCAGAGAGTGGGGGCCACCACTGAGAATGCCCTCTCTCTAGTCCCCACCAACCTAGCTGTTTTAGTTGGTGGGACTGAGAGAAGGTCCTGAGTGGCTGATCTTGTCGGGTGGTATAATTGGTGATGCTGGAGGTGCTCCATCAGGTAAACTGGGCCGAAACCGTATAGGGATTTAAAGGTTAATACCAACACCTTGAATTGAGCCCGGAAAATAACTGGAAGCCAGTGCAGATCGAACAACACTGGGGTGATGTGTTCTCAGCGGCGACAATTTGTGAGTAGTCAAGCCGCAGCATTTTGTATAAGTTGCAATTTCCGGACCGTTTTCAAGGGTAACCCCACGTAGAGCGCATTACAGTAGTCTAAACGAGAGGTGACCAGGGCATGTACTACCAGTGGAAGCTGATGAACAGGGAGGTAGGGTTGCAGCCGACGAATGAGGTGTAATTGATACCAAGCTGCCCGGCTCACTGCCGAAATCTGAGCCTCCATGGACAGCTTGGAATCAAGAACAACCCCAAGGCTGCGGACCTGGTCCTTTAGGGGTAATCTCACCCCATTGAACATCAGGTCAACATCTCCCAACCTTCCCTTGTCTCCCACAAATAGCACCTCAGTCTTACCGGGATTCAGCTTCAACCTGTTCTTTCCCATCCATCCACTCACGGATTCCAGGCACTTGGACATGGTCTCCACAACCAACTCTGGCGAAGATTTAAACGAGAGAGAGAGCTGAGTGTCATCCGCATATTGGTGACACTGCAGCCCAAATCTCCTAATGATTGTCCCCAGCGGCTTCATATAGATATTAAATAGCATGGGAGAGAGGATAGAGCCCTGTGGCACACCACAATTGAGAGGCCAAGGGTCTTGCTGGGAACAGGCATGTGCAACCAATACAGGATTTAACCCTGCCCTACCATCTATCAGCTGACATCATGAGTGATGTCAGGTGGTGGGTGGGTTGACGTGGTTTGTGGAAAATAATGACCTCACGGACTAAACCTAACCTCTGGTAGGCCAAGATTTAGCCTGCAAGTTCCCCATCTGTTTCATAATGATAAGAGGGAGCCCCACTTGTGCTCATGACCAGGGAGATAAATATATTAAGCCTGTTTTTGTTGAATCTTTTAAGTCCCTGCTTTCCCATTAGCCGGCCAAGAACACAGAAGGGAATAGCAGAACAGGAAAACTATGTAGTCAATCAGCAACCTTTTTAGTATTCATATTTTGCCAATTTCCTGTGAGTCCATCGTTCCATCAGCCACACCCTGATCTCCCTGGATTCTCAAGCTTTGTGCCGTGGCCCTACTTTGCTCTCCTAGGAGTGTGAACCTAAGAGGCACCTGCTTCTAGCATCCAACCACTGTTCTGTTAAAAACTTATTTGGATCAGCTTATACTGCTACACTCATAGCTTCTAAGGATGTATTTGCTTTGTTCATACCTATAGACAACAATATGCCCTTGGGAAGCTTGCAAGCAATAAATGATAGTTATAGCCATCGTGTTTGTTCGCTTCATTATAACTGATTACATGCAGCCTCTAAGCCAGAGCCTATGCCCAATTTGTTGTGTGTCTTCCTCCACTCCCCTTTGCAGATCATGGCATGTGGTATTGCTCAAAATAAAATATCTCTTTTAAAAGAATGTTCCCATTACAGGAAATGTGGTTAGTTGCAAAGTAGCAATTTAGTGTCACAAACTGAGAGCAGAGGGAGAAAAGAGATGCAGGGGTTTTCCATCACTGTTGCTGAGACAGGGCTTGCCTTTGGCCCTCCCTCAATTTTTACTTAATAGCAGCTTTTCTGTATGGTAGTCTGGTATGGTAGCCTGGTTGCTTTTGTTACTTTAAGAACTGGTGCCCAAGATTGCTTTTTTCCCCTCCTCCCTTCCCACCCCTTCTTCCTTGTGTGTCATATCTTTTAGAATGTAAGCCTGCAGGCAGGGACTGTGTTAGCTACTGACCTTTGAAAGCCTGCTTGAGAGCCTTTTTGGCTAAAGAGCAAGGTAAAAATGTTGCAAGTAAGTAAATAAACCCTTTGTAGTTGTATTTCCAGGACAGCGAGTAAGCACTGGACAAATTTCTAGAAGTCATGTACTGATTCATCTTTTTGTATCTCTTGTTATCTTCTCCTTTTAGCCATCAAACATCTAAATTAGGATACTGTAATTAGGATAACGCATTTTCGGTTTGTTTTCAGGGGCATGGTTAAACATTCTGTATAATATTCATAGTAGCAAAACTAACTTTGTACTTGAACTAAAAACGGTATTTGGAAATCTTCTGTGTCTGTGTTTCCTTGACCATCCAGAAAGGATTCAAACCATCATCTGCCTTTATTATATTTAATATATTCAACTGTTCGGGCTGGGCCAGCTGTTTCTTTTCAGTAGCATATGTTTACTTGTTTTTTATTCCAGAGCTGCCCACTCTGTCCTTTTTTAAAATACAACTTCTTCTAGAAAGCTGAGGCTAGATTTTCCCAAGGTTTTATTTTGGTAATTAAAGGCCAGCTCAAATGATGTTCGGAGAACTGTGAAAGCATAGAATCATAGAACAGTAGAGTTGGAAGGGGCCTATAAGGCCATCAAGTCCAACCCCCTGCTCAATGCAGGAACCCAACTTATAGCTTACCCGACAGGGGGCAGTCCAGCTGCCTCTTGAATGCATCAAATGCTGGAGAGCCCACTACCTCTCTAGGTAATTGATTCCAGTGTCGTATGGCTCTAACAGTTGGGAGGTTTTTCCTGATGTTCAGCCAAAATCTGGCTTTCTGTAACTTGAGCCCATTATTCCATGCACTCTGGGATGGTCAAGAAGAGATCCCGACCCCCCCTCTGTGTGGTAACCTTTCAAGTACTTGAAGAGTGCTATCATATCTCCCCTTGGTCTTCTCTTCACAAAGCTAAACATGGCAAATTCTTTCATTCTGTCCTCATAGGGCTTTGTTTCCAGTCCCCTGATCATCCTTGTTGCCCTCTAAACCTGTTCCAGTTTGTCTGCATCCTTCTTAAAGTGTGGTGTCCAGAAGTGGACGCCCTACTCAAGATGAGGCCTAACCTGTGCCAAATAGAGGGGAACTATTACTTCACCCAGAAATATACTTCTATTAATGCAGCCTAGAATAGCATTTGCCTTTTTTGAAGCCACATCATACTGTTGGCTTATATTCACCTTGTGATCAACAATTCTAAGATTTTTCTCACACATAGTATTGCTGAGCCAAGTATCCCCCATCTTATAATGGTGCATTTGGTTTCTTTGTCTTAGGTATAAAACTTTGCACTTATCCCAGTTAAATTTCATTCTGTTGTTTTCAGCCTAATGCTCCAGCCTATCAAAATCCCTTTGAATTTTGTTTCTGTCTTCCAAGGTATTAGCTATCCCTTCCAATTTTGTATCATCTGCAAATTTGATAAGCATTCCCTGCACCTTCTCATCTAAGTCATGAATAAACCTGTTGAAGAGCACTGGGCTCGTTACCTCCTCCCGCTTTGAGAAGGAACTATTGATAAGCACTCTTTGAATGCAATTCTGAATTCAAGACATATTATGTCCACAGCATTTCCACAGTCTACCAGGGAGGTTACCCAATTAAAAAATGAGATAAGATTAGTCTGGCCAGATTTGTTCTTGACAAATCCCTGTTGGCTTCTAGTAATCACTGCATTGTTTTCAAGGTGCTTACAGATTGACTGCTTTATAATCTGCTCCAGAATTTTCCCAGGGATTGATGAATGACTGGTCGGTAGTTCCCAGGTTCCTCCTTTTTGCCCTTTTTGAAGAAACAGACAACAATACCCCTCCTCCAGTCATCCGGCACTTCACCCATTCTCCACAATTTTGCAAACATAATAGATAGTATTCCTGAGAGTTTTTCAGCCAGTTCCTTCAATACTCTAGCATACAATTCATCAGGCTCTGGAGAATTGAACTCAAAGTTATTAGGTATTCAGGGGTGGTGACATCACCCAACAAAGATGGCATCTTAGGTCTGCTCTCCACTACTCCCGGGACTAATTATTAAGCTTTTAAACCACCCAAGCCTTCAACCGAATTTCATAAAGAGATGTTTTGCCTTTCTGATGATTGAGAGCATACAGTGTGCTAAAAATTTGGAACCTCAAGCAAACCTTCACCAGGATCTAGCAGGAGGCCCAAAATGCCAGAGAGAAGAAGATATAAATGCTGCCATGTCTCCAAAGTATTGGAAGTGGGGCAAGAGCAACTCCTGTTTTGTTCTTTTGTTTGTGCTCCAGAAGGAAGATAGAGCTAGGGTCTTCCAGATGGATAGGCTTGTTTACCTTTTACCTGTGATGCTCTGACTGACTTCCTTCTGTCGCTAGACGAGGCTAACTCCCACACCTGGGTGTTACGCCTTCAACTTAGTTAGTTAGTTAGAACTAGGTTTGCTTTTCTATCTACTATGTATTTCTCTAAATAAAGTAGCTTTTCTTATTTTACTAAGTCTCCAGTCTCAGTGATGCTGATGCAGGGTAAAAGCCTGCTTTCTTAGGCAAACACACGCACACGCTGGCACACTCGCATTTCAACATCTGCTGTTACTCTGCTGCTGTGGTGCTGCTTTTAAAATGAAATTAAGCAACACAACTACACACAGCGCAACACAAAGGCCCCTAGGAGCTGTAAGGCAGATGTTGATCTTATGTCTGATATTCTGGAAAATTTTAGAGAGGACATGTTTTCTGAATGGGAGAAAGCTATACGTCCTCCACAGCAAGAAGTTAAAGAATTAGCAACTCAAGTAAAAGAAACCACACAAGTAACAGTGGAGGTGAAGGAGCAGGGAATGAAGCACAAGGCGGCCATTAAAGCCCTGTCACTAGAGCACAATAATATAAAGAAGCAGATTGCTGACCTGGAGGATCGCTCTCGCCGCCAGAATCTGAGAGTGAGAGGGGCCGTTGAACAAGTGGGAGAAACAAAAGAATCTTTACTAATCCTAATACGATCCAACAACTACAGCCTGAAGGAAACTATTTCTCAGAAGATTAGAGCCCTGGAATCTTTAGAATGGAAAGGCTCCCTGTCTCTGTCTTTCAAGATCTGAGCCAAGATACACTGCAAAGGAGGAGAGATTTCAAACCATACACAGATTTGTTTTGCAAAGCAGGCCTGCAGTACAAGTGGGGATTTCCCTTCAAACTACTTCTAAAAGCAGACGGGACCACGCACATTATCAGCTCAACCAAAGAAGCAAAGAAGCTAGTGACTCTTATGGGTCTAAAACCAAGCAGCAATGAAAATATGGAAGCCGTTTCTGACAGCTCCAGCGAGGAAGGAGACAACTCAAAATGGAGGGAAATGAGAAAAGGCGGCAAAAGAGGACAGCGCTTTAACTCAAAATTGTAACTTATTTCACTAATGGCTTTAAGTCTTTACACTCTGCTTAAAATGGTTCATAAGGAAAATCAATAACTCCTCATTATAAAAACAATGTTTAAATATAGCATCAGAGATGATACTTATTACATTAGGCTTGTTGGCAATGTTATCGCTTGGGTTGGTTACAAGGGGGGAATTACAAATTATCACTTTCACAACTAATTTTTAAGATTAAACTGCATTGTCCTGGGGGGGGAAGGGGGCCCTTAACTAGTTCACCTCCACAGTTTCATACCGAAGTGAAGGGATTTTGTCTCTTTAATTCTGGGCTCCTCGCTGAGGACTCCAGTGATATGAAACAGGGGAAGTATGTTTTTATGTTTACTGGGGTGTTGGGGCGGGTGGGAAAGGTTCATTATGGGGGAGGGTACTTATGTTCTTATTGAGAGAAAATTAAATATGAAAATGGTAATGCCTAAAGGGAGCATACTTTCGCTGTCTTTCTCCTTAAATACTAATGCCTGATTTATCAATTATGTCCTGGAATGTTAATGGGCTGGGGACGGTGGTCAAAAGAAAAAGAGTTGCTAAGTTTCTATACAAGAACAATGCAGATATTATATGTCTCCAGGTAACGGCCCCAGACAACAAAATCGGTTATCTTGTTTCAGGAACAAACAAGGAAGTTACGATGAGAGTTGCCAAATTTGTTTTTGCTGCGCAATTGTTAAGAGCCGAGATTTTATCTAACTAATTTGCTCCTCATTGTATTTAACATTTGGATATAGAATGTTATGTACTGTTCTACATTTTATGTTTTACATGCCCTTGAACTATCGTATCATTTGTATACTAGACGGGTCTTTGACCGTAAATAAAGAATTTATGTCTCCAGGAGACTCATGCAAAAAAGGACCCAAAACCCCAGTACTTCCCCCTAGAGAAGGAACTTGGTTCTCTTCCCCAGGTTCCTCCAAAGCCAGAGGAGTGGCATTATGGTTAGCTAATAGGATTGGCTGTGTAGTAGACAAAGTGCTCACAGACTCCCAAGGCCGATACGTGTTAGTCAAGGGTACAATTGATGGCGTAAAATATACACTGGGCTCTGTTTATGCCCCAAACACCGCACAGGTAACCTTGTCAGATTTCTTTGCCCAACTAGAACTATTCCAAGAAGGTAAACTAATACTAGGAGGAGACTTAAACCTAGCACTAGACCCGCTCCTAGACAGCAAGTCTGAGTGTTCTAATATCATGCACAAGACAGACTCAGGACTATCCGCCCTGCTGAACTCACACAAGCTGGTAGATTCTTGGAGATTTTTGCACCCCCTAGATAAGGATTTCAGCTTCTATTCATGCCGCCATCATACATACACGAGGATAGATTACATTCTACTTACAGATTACCTTCTCTCTGCCCTCAAATCAGCCACAATTGACTCAATTATTTCAGACCATGCCCCAGTCTCTGTCAAACTAAGTTTTACCCCACAGCAACACAGACCTTATTCATGGCACTTGCCCCTAAACCTTCTTCAGAATGTTTTGGCTTCTGATAAAATTAATCAAGACATTAAAGAATTTCTTCAAAATAACAACAATGAATCTCACAGCCCAGCAGTTATTTGGGAAACACTTAAAGTGGTAATTTGAGGCACAATGATAAGTGAGCAGAGCAAAATACGTAAAGAGATAGTATTGTCAAGGTTCACATTACTTAGTCAAATAAAAGATTTGGAATACCATCATAAACTTACAGGAGACTCAACCATCTTTACTGAGTTGACCAGGAAAAAATCAGAATTGAGATCCCTGGAGGTGGCTAAAATCTCAACAGCATTGCAATTTGTAAATCAATCCTTCTATGAATTTGGAGACAAAAATTCAAAACTGTTGGCAAATAAATTGAGAAACAAACAAACCAGGAATAAAATAATAGCATTAAAATCATTGGACAACAAAAAAAAATTTAACAGAGAAAATTCTGGATAAATTTTGTAGCTACTACTCAACATTATATGAATCTGATAATCCAGAAACCCAGTCAATAAATATTTTGTAAAGTATGGTACTCATCAGTTGAGCCAGGGACATGTAGAATATTTAGACAGGGAAATATCAGTTTTGGAAATCTCAAATGCTATTAACAAACTTAAACCAAATAAAACACCAGGTCTAGATGGTTATAGTGATGCTTTCTATAAAAAATACAAAGATGTATTAACCCCTCTCTTACAGAAACTCTTTACAGATATTCAAAGGGGTGGCCAAATCTCGAATTCTTGGAAAGCCACACGTGTTATTGTTCTGCCTGAACCAGGCAAAGATTAGGAATCAGTCGAGTCTTACAGACCAATATCCCTTCTAAATATAGATGCTAAACTGTTCACTAATATTCTCACAGATCATTTAGCCAACTTAGCCCCAAATTATATTTACCCTGACCAAGCTGGATTCATTCGCTTCCACTCATTAACTGACCCGGTCCACAAGATACTGAACGCCATATTCCACACTAACCTTAGGAAAAAACAAATGGCTTCGGTGTCATTAGATGCCACCAAGGCCTTCGACAAAGTGGAGTGGAATTTCTTATTTACTGTATTGGAACACATGAAGTTTGGTCCTATTTTCCTTCAGGTTTTGAGATCGCTATATAAGCGATATATACCCTACTTGCATCAGGGTAAATGGTAGGGATTCCAAACACTTTTACATAAACAAAGGTACAAAACAAGGTTGCCCTCTTTTGCCTATTTTATTTGCCTTTGCACGTGAACCTCTTGCGAATGCAATAAGACACAACCCTCTAATAAAAGGGGTTACAGTAAATGGTCAGACCCATTTGCTCAATCTTTTTGCCGACGACATAGCTCTGATGTTGTCTAACCCAGACGAAGCAATTCCGGCACTAATGAAAGAAATCCAGACCTACGGGAAAGTGGCAGGTCTTGAGATTAATTTTAAAAAATCATAAGAACATAAGAAGAGCCTGCTGGATCAGGCCAGTGGCCCATCTAGTCCAGCATCCTGTTCTCACAGTGGCCAACCAGGTGCCTGGGGGAAGCCCGCAAGCAGGACCCGAGTGCAAGAACACTCTCCCTTCCTGAGGCTTCCGGCAACTGGTTTTCAGAAGCATGCTGCCTCTGACTAGGGTGGCAGAGCACAGCCATCAGGGCTAGTAGCCATTGATAGCCCTGTCCTCCATGAATTTGTCTAATCTTCTTTTAAAGCCATCCAAGCTGGTGGCCATTACTGCGTCTTGTGGGAGCAAATTCCATAGTTTAACTATGCGCTGAGTAAAGAAGTACTTCCTTTTGTCTGTCCTGAATCTTCCAACATTCAGCTTCTTTGAATGTCCACGAGTTCTAGTATTATGAGAGAGGGAGAAGAACTTTTCTCTATCCACTTTCTCAATGCCATGCATAATTTTATACACTTCTATCATGTCTCCTCTGACCCGCCTTTTCTCTAAACTAAAAAGCCCCAAATGCTGCAACCTTTCCTCGTAAGGGAGTCGCTCCATCCCCTTGATCATTCTGGTTGCCCTCTTCTGAACCTTTTCCAATTCTAGAATATCCTTTTTGAGATGAGGCGACCAGAACTGTACACAGTATTCCAAATGCGGCCGCACCATAGATTTATACAACGGCATTATGATATCGGCTGTTTTATTTTCAATACCTTTCCTAATTATTGCTAGCATGGAATTTGCCTTTTTCACAGCTGCCGCACACTGGGTCGACATTTTCATCGTGCTGTCCGCTACAACCCCGAGGTCTCTCTCCTGGTCGGTCACTGCCAGTTCAGACCCCATAAGCGTATATGTGAAATTAAGATTTTTTGCTCCAATATGCATAATTTTACACTTGTTTATATTGAATTGCATTTGCCATTTTTCTGCCCATTCAGAACTCTTATGCTTTAATTTCCCCCCAGAATTGACCCCAAAATTACAAGTAATCTCCAAACTGAAGATATGCTCCAAGTCGTTCAAATAACTTGGAGTGGTGAATCTGAAAAACCTATCCAAATTAATGCAATTAAATTTTACTCCCATAATTAAGGAAATAATAGGTATGCTAAAAGAATGGTCCCAATTCTCCTTATCATGACTGGGCCAAATTGCAGCAATAAAAATGTTTATTTTACCTAAATTAAACTTTTTATTTCAATCCATTCCAATATTGATTCCTAAAAACAAATTAACAATTTGGCAATGAATTATTAACAAATTTATTCACCAACGTAAAAAGCCCAGATTAATAAAAAATACTCTTTATAGGTCCCCCAAGAAAGGTGGTCTGGGCATACCTAACCTGCAACTTTATCATGATGCATCTCACCTAAAAAGCATAATACCTCTACTGCAGGAATCTACAAACAAATCTTGGACTGGCATGGAAAGAGTGGGCACCTCCTTACAAGAATCCAGAGGTCTCCCATTTGTGATTCATATGAAGAAAAAATTAGATGCTATAACTAACCCATTTTTGAAAAATAATTTTTAACCATTTGGAAAAATTGACACTAAAAATTAACCCCCTGATTTTGCCTTTGACCCATTCTCAATCATCCCATGTTTTATGAAAGGAATAAATTTCAGCAATTCAAAGATTGGGAAAAGGCGGGTCTTTACCGCATTAAAGGCTTACATAGGTAGCCATCCCAAAGCGCCTGACCAACTAAAATCTCAGCTCAAGGAAATTAAAACATCCTGGTTTCAACTTCACCAAATTCACCATTTCATCACAATGCCAATTATCATCCAGCAAGTGACAAGACTCCTAATCCCCTTTGAATCTTTCCTTGCTCAACCATGGGGAAATTGCAAGGGGGCGTTATCAAAAATATATGGCATATTACTAGAGACAACAGTAGGCTCCTCTATAAACCATAAAGCCCCTTGGGACAAAGACCTTAGTCAAAACATCAGTGAATCGGACTGGAATTGTATTTGGACTAGAACCCCTTTCAAATCTGTTTCTTCTAGGATCCGTGAAAATGCACTGAAGCTGATTTTCAGATGGTACCTCACTCCCCACACCCTACTTAGAATCAATAACAAGCTCTCCCCCTTGTGTTGGAGAGGGTGTGGGGAGCGAGGTACATTTTATCATATGTGGTGGTCTTGCGTGCTGATTGTTCCCTTTTGGGAGGAAGTATTTAATGACATCAACAAGATTACCAATCAATCCCTTCATTTAGACCCATCTCTGGCTCTGTTACTTATCGCTGATGAAGCCAACAGTAAAATCATACACAAAACCTTGACAAACTTTATTTTTATAGTGGCACGACTGGTGATAGCTGCTTCCTGTAAAATACTCGACCCACATATGATTCATAAATGGGATCAGGAAATACGGAAATTAGCACTTATTAACACATAGTTCAAAAGCAATGAGACAAGGAACAGATGCAGACAAGTTCTATGAACAATGGTGTAGCTGTATTGTTTTTGTTAGTCAAAGTGATGGGGCATGCAAACCTCCAACCTTGCATGGTCAGATTTGGCCGTCCACATTGGGTTAATTATCTGGAAAACAATTCAGGACATTAACCATTTAATATATGCTTACCTCCCTAGAGCATTATAGATACCATAACTCCTTTTGTCAACTGTACTATTTTATCTCGTTGTATAAGTTATTCTTGTTTTGTATTCTGTTCTACCCAAAACCAATAAAAACATTATTTTAAAAAAAGAGATTAGATATTCCTTGACTAATTGTCTATCAATCTCAAGCTGCAATTCTGTCCCTTCAACTTCTACTTCACATTTACCAGGAGGTCATAGACCCTATTTTGGGAGAAGACTGACTGAAAGTAGGAACTGAGCACTTCTGCCTTTTCTTTGTTATCATTTTGCCATTGTCACCAAGTAGCTATACCACTATTCCCCCCCCCGTATTTTGCTAAGGATGCACCTGAAGAAGCTTTTTTGTTGTTTTAAGCATCCTTTACTAGTCTCAGTTGATTCTCAGCTTTAGCCTTCCTGATGCCATCTCTGCAATTCTGTCTCTACTCTCCCTTTGTAGCCTGGCTTCCTTCCTATATGTGTCCCTTTTTTTTAATGTCATCTCTAAGCTTTTTGTGAAGCCACATTGGCTTCTTCTGCTGTTTCCCCCCTTTTTTCCTTGTTGAAATTGCTTGCCATTGCGCTCTTAGAATTTCCTTTTTTAGAAACTCCCACCCATCTTGGACTCCTTTTCTCATTAGGGTCGCTTGCCGTGGAACCGTACTTACAATTGTTCTGAGCTGATTAAAATCAGCTTTCCTGAAGTCCAGGGTGCGCGTATGGCTACTCTCAGCTTTTGCTTCTGTTAAAATCAAGAATTCAAGTATGGTGTGGTCACTTTCCCCCAGAGTTCCCCTAATTGCCACTTCATCCACCAAATCATCTCTATTGGTTAGAATCAAGTCCAGGATAGCTGATCCTGTGGTTGCTTC
This sequence comes from Rhineura floridana, assembly GCF_030035675.1. Classification (NCBI taxonomy): domain Eukaryota; kingdom Metazoa; phylum Chordata; class Lepidosauria; order Squamata; family Rhineuridae; genus Rhineura; species Rhineura floridana. The sequence goes on along the minus strand of NC_084481.1, from coordinate 1,251,788 downwards.
CTCCACTTTCTGTAGGAGAAAGGTGTCTCCAAGTCAGAAATTTCTTAGAGGGGCCGTGTTAGGCAGAATTTGTCTCCCAACGGATATCGGGATAATTGAAGTCCCCCATTACTACTACATCATGCCTCCTCGAAACATTGGCAATTTGCTTTCCAAAAGTTACATTCTCGTCTTCTCCTTGATTGGGTGGTCGGTAATAGACTCGAAGCACCACATTCCTTTTATTACTTGCCCCATTAATTTTAATCCAGATACTCTCGGTGGAGCTACCAAGTGTCATGGCCCCTTCGGAGGACTCCTTGGAGGAGGAGGAAGAGGCAGCAGCGCTGGACCCAGAAGAAGGAACAAGCGGAATCCCTGAGGACACAACTCCAACTCTTCCCCAGTTGGAGAATATCCAGGTCCTGGCTGAAGCCTTTCAAGCAGATTTAGGGGATGAACAGGAAGTTCCCCTCCCCCCTGCAGAGCGAAGACGCCAGCGAGTATCGCAGCAATGAAGGAGGAGGTTGGGCCATTTAAGCATGAGCGGCTCTGAGAAGGTGGGAGACTAATCACCTACACCTGCCTAGGAAGTGGGTTTTAAAAGGCAGTTTGTGACTGCAGCAGACTGCTGACTACAACGTCGGGTGTGACCTCCATGTGAAACGTAGTTTGCAGAATCCATACTTTTCAGACTGAACCCCTGGCTTCCTGAACCCAGCTTCCCCTCCTTGATGACGCTTTTGGACACTGCTACTGGTACGGTTGTTAGAAGCATTCCTTTCTCCAGCCGGCTCCTGTTATCTGCTGGCTTTGGCAGATTTATGGCCCAGCTAACTGCCGGCTGATTAGTTACAGCCCAGCTCCCAGCCCCGAAGCTGACACCAAGCTCATCTTCCTGAATTTCTGTGCAGGGATATATATTTTTAATATAACGTGACTCCACCTCCCTTTTTATTCCTTTTGTTCTTTTTGAACAAGTTATATCCTTCAATTGCTGTATTCCAGTCATGGGAGTCATCCCACCAAGTTTCAATTATACCTATCAAGTCGTAATTACCCTCCTGTATTCGTCATGCTTGTTTCCCATGCTCTGCGCCTTAGTATACAGACATCGAAGACCATGTGATTTATGGCTTGGCTTCCTTACTCCATTTTTCTGAGGGCTGATGCTGGGCCCTATTAGAGCCGATCTCTCTGGTCCCACTATTGTGCACAAGCCTTCATCAGTCGCTACCACCAAGTTTACGTCTCCCTCCCCCTTAGGATTCAGTTTAAAGCCCTCCTGACGAACTTTTCCATGCTGTGGCGAAAAACATTCTTCCCAGTCCTTGTGAGATTCAACCCATCACTTGCCAGCAGTCCATCTTCCAGGAAGCACAGCCCATGGTCCCAGAATCCAAATCTCTCACGTCAGTACCACCTTCGTAGCCATTCATTCACACGGAGTATTTTTCTTTTCCTTTCTACTCCTCTTCTAAGTACTGGAAGGATGGATGAAAAAACTATCTAGGCCCCAAAGTCCTTGAGTTTCCTTCCCAGAGCTTCAAAGTCTGATGTGATTTCTTCATAGCTCTGTTTGGCAGTATCATTTGTTTCCACATGGATGAGGAGAAAGGGATACCTGTTGGTGGGCTTGATAAGTGATGGCAACCCTTCCATCCCATCTCTAATCCGTCCTCCTGGTGGACAGGATACCTGGCGAGTCCACGGATCTTCTCTGTATACTTGGGTTTTGATCCCATGCAGTAGGAAGTCTCCCACTACTATTCTCTTCTTGTTGTGGGGCGTGGTTTCATTGCCCCTGCTTGACTGAGCTTCAGCCTTTTGCTTGTTGTCGCACGGGGTCTCCTGTAATTCTTCCACCACAGGCTGTCCTCCAGTCTCATCCGTGAGTGATTGAAAGAGGTTCCATAGTTCCACTGGCGAAGGGTGTCTTCGGGCTCTTCTGCTCCTAACTGTCACCCTTTCCCACAGAGCTTCCTCCACTTAATTGTTCCTCTCCAAAGCAGTGTCCTCTTCTGCTACCACATGGTTGTTGTTCCACCTCCACTTCTCTTTGCAGCTGTTGTTCCAGCGTTCTCTCTAAGAACTCTACATCTTCTCTTATAGTCCTCAGTGTGGCCACCCGCTTGTTCCAGGCATCTCTTTTTCTTCCAACAGTGCCATGAGCTTGCACTTGTTGCATGTGTACACCATGTTCTTCTCAGGCAAGAAAACAAACATGGCACACACCTTGCAGGTCACAACCACTGGAGTATCCTTCCCGTTCACACTCTCTTCTACCTTTTGTTTCTTTTTAACTACTTATTTTGTCCTGTTCTACTTCAGGGTAAACGTGAGAGTCCCACTGGTATGCGGTGTGCTGTACAAGGAGAGTTAGTCATTATTATTTTTTAGGGACCTTTCCCTTGACCTTCCCTGTCCAGCTCCTTTGTCAAACTTGTTTGCTCTCCCTGTTCACTCACTCTCTGAAAGCTGGCTTGCTTGTATCTCCTCTCCTGTGGGCCAGCTGAGACAGCTTCTGCTGCTCTGCCTAGTTAGGAGTTTTACATCGATTATTGCATTGGCAAGAAATGCTTCAAATAGTAGAGACAGTTTATGGCAGGGGTTGCCATCCTTTTCGCGCCAGAGGGCTCATTTCAAATTTTGAGAGTGCTGGGGTCACCAGTCACAGAAAGGCTGACAAGGGGGCATAGCATAACACAATGTGGTTGCCATGGCGTAACACAAAATTAGAGAGTAGTTGTGGTGAAGCTTTTTCCCATAATTGTATTTCCATACTAGAAAAGGCTTAAACTGTTGAATATCTGCCTGCCATACAGCTGTTAAAAGGCAGAAGAACCCCATTTCCCCCCAATGCCAACTTAAACCAAAGCCTAGGCAGTCATCCTGTACCCACACCTGAAAGTGAGCCCATTAAACATAAAGAGCCTTACTTCTATATAAACATGTACACCATTGCACTGTAAGTTAACTATACAGCAAATTCTTAACGAGTCCCTGGTCTTTAGCTCCTGCAAAACAGTAGACATGCCGAAACCTCTTTGCAAATTTTTCATGTTTGCCCTTTGAGGGGAGAAGGATTCTTCAATATTTACCCATGCTTATTGTGTAGTAGGATTTGTATAAAATAACTTCTAGGCAGTATCTGATCTCAGGTGAACCCAACACAGGAAAGATGCATCCTGGTTGCTAGGGGAAAGCAGAGCTTGGAAAAGTTACTTTTTTGAACTACAACTCCCACCAGTCCAATCCAGTGGCCATGCTGGCTGGGGCTGATGGGAGTTGTAGTTTGAAAAAAAGTAACTTCCAAGCTCTGGAAAAGTAAGGGTTAAATTATGGAGAATCCAAGGACTAGGGGGAAAAGTGACGCAGGGAAAGTTCACTGAAAGGGGTGGGAGGGCAAAACAGGGATTCCTAGCGCCTGGCCTCCCGGCAACTCCCTGCTCTATCGCACCTCATTGCGCTTCACTCGTTAGTTGTTGCCTGTCAGCTTTATTAACAGCAGGAGCAGCTGGGCTGACGCATTTCCCATAAATCACTTAGAAGGGCCCCTGCACGTTTTGTTCCCGAGCTTTTGTTGTAGCAGCAGCAGCAGCAGTAGTAAGAGGGCTAGAGATTTATTTCGGGCCACCTGACGGGGTGTCACTGGATGCCTTTGGGGACTTCAGGCTGACCTCCCGCTTATGTGGAAAGTACCGCAAAGGGTATTAATTGCTGCATGTCCATTTTTTTGAGATCAGAAACCCAATCCGGACCATGTTTTTAATGAGACCTCACTGCAAGAAGCCAGACTCGGCTTGAAAGTGCTGCTCGGGCGGGGCTCGCGCCGTTTCTCTGGAGGTTCACCCTTCGGCAGGCGGGGCGCGCGGATGGCGAGGCGCAGGCGTGGCAAAGCGGCTGCCGGTGACGTCGGCCGGGCGTTGCAGAAGGGACCGCGGGAGCTGCTCCAGACGGCGCGGTGCCGCCCTCCCGAGCCGCGTGAGTATGGAGGCCCGGGGGAAGAGGGGAGGACGAGAGCGGGGCGTCGGCTGCTGCTAAGCCTCTGCTCCTCGCCTGGAAGAGCGCCCGTCCCATAAGCCCTTCCGTGGGGGGCTCGCTGTTGCAAGCAGCGCCAGGGGAGGCGCGCTCCTGCCCGCTCCTCGTGCTCTGCCGCCGCTTTCGTGCCTGCAGCCGGGCGGTGCTCGAGCGTGCGAAGGGGCAGGGTGGGAAAAGGGATCGCTCCTGGTCCGTCTTGCCGGCGAGCCCCATGCCGAGCACCCGAGGGCCTTCGCTCTCGCGGGACGAGGGCTGGACTGCAGCCGCTTAGCGCGAACCGCCGCTGGGCCTCCTGTCGGCTCGCTCGCCTGCCTTGTGCTCCTGCGCTGCCTCTGTGGCGGCGCCTTAAAGTGACCCTCGAGGCGCCCGACCCCAGCATGGAGGTGGATGGGTTGCTGCTCATTTCCGGAAGCAGCTGCACATGGCCGAAAAAGCGAGAGAGAATTTGCTCTTCGCGCCACAGAAAGCATGAGACTGGCTGGTCCGGTGGCTACGAATTAGGTCTGGCTTTATTGTCTGGTAGCCAGATGCGAAGTTCAGTCTATCCAAGCCCAGTGAACCTTAGAAAAGAGGCTTAATATTATCCCTTAAATGGCTTTCCTTACCACTTGAGTACTAAATAAAAATATTGGTGCTTTAACAGTCTTATAGTTGCAATTTGGTGTTTAGAAGTACATTACACTGTCAGTACAGCTTACTCCAAAGTAGTTATGCGTAGTATGCCAGTCTAGTATGGCAGCCATAATTAGTAACATCTGCACCTCTACCTATGGCTCTGTCCTGAGCAGCTTTTTAAAAAAGAAATAAGTTTCAAAGTTCCTGAGACAGTGCTGGCCTCAGGATTTTTGTTTTCTGCATTAATACCAAACTACAAAACGGGGATTGGTCTGATACTTTTTTCTCCCTTTCACTGGAAGCCACTTTCCAAAGATGCCCCTCACACCTCCATGGTTTCATAAAGATAATAGACAGTGGTTCTGAGAGTTCTTCAGCCAGTTCCTTCAATATTCTAGGATGCAGTTCATCAGGCCCTGGAGATTTGAACATGTGTAAAATAATTAAGTATTGCTTTGACCATTTGTCTAGCAATCTCAAGCTACAATCCTGCCCTTTCAACGTCATGTTTGCCAGGAGGATCATAGATCCTCTTTTGGGAGAAGACTGGGCTAAAGTAGGAATTGAGCACTTCTCTTTTCTTTGTCATCTATTATCATTTTGCCATCCTCAGTGAATCCTTTTTTATTTTCAGATGATCTCTATGCTTTTTGCAAAGCTGCATTGGCTGCTTCTGCTATTCTTCCACTTTTTTTCCTTTTTGGGATTGTTTGCAATTGTGCCTTTAGAATTTTTAAGAAACTCCCACCCATCTTGGGCTTCTTTTCTCATTAGGGTCGCTTGCCATGGAACCCTAATTGTCATTGTTCTGAGTTTATGAAAATTAGCTTTCCTGAAGTCCAGGATATGCGTATGGCTACACTCAGCTTTTGCTTCCTTTAAAATCAAGAACTCAAGTGTAACATGGTCACTTTCCCCCAGAGTTCCTGTAACTGCCACTTCATCCACTAAGGCTACAATCCAATACATATCTACTCAGATATAAGAGTATGTCCATCGGGTTCAGTGGGACTTACTCTTAGGTAAGTGTGTATTGGATTGTAGCCTAAGTCATCTGTATTGGTTAGAGTCAAGTCAAGGATAGCTGATCTTCTAGTTCCTTTCTCTGCTTTCTGTAGGAGAAAGTTATCAACAAGTTAGGAATTCAGTCCCTTTTCCTAGAAAAGACACAAGTTTTCTTACAGGAGATTTTTTTAAAAATACAGAATATTAAAAAATTAAAACAAGACAGAAATACAAAACAATATAAACAATATCTTAACCACACTACCCCTGCAGGTAAAATATGAGTGATAGCCAGCTAAAAAAGTCCTGAAAGTGGCTATCCCATGCCATCAAATGCCTGGGAGTAGAGGAACCTCTAGTGCCAAAAGATGACAATTGGCACCAGCCAGGTTTCGCTGGGGAGAGCATTCCACAGATGTGCCGCTATTGAAAAGGCCATCTCCTTTATCAATACCCTTTAAACCTCCCTTGGAGGAGGAATCTGGAGGCCATCCTCAGATGTTTACCTAAGGCAGAGGTGGGAAGCTCCTGCCAAGCCTCCTGTTTCAGCCCATGAGGTCATTTTCCCCAAGACATACCCACCTGGAACACACCTGGCATCATATATGATATTGGGGGCAGGTAGAGGTGAGGCTGCAGAAAGCAGGACTGAACTCCCCAGTGAGTTCCCACTGAAGCTGATGAGCATGGAGTTAATCCAGCTTGGGCCCTCTTTCATTCATGCATGATGACATCAGGTGACCGACATGTGGGTAGTTCTGCCCACCTGTCAGTGTTGGCCCATGGGGTTGAAGTGATAAAGATCTGGCCCACTGGGCCAAAAAAAATTCCCACCTCTGACATAAACATATCGGGAGGTTCAAGATGAGAGAGGTGCTTCATCAAGTTTTCAGTTTCCAAGCCATGTAAGACTTTATAGATTAACATCAGCACTTTGAATGCATAGACAGAATAGATGTGTTATGATGGGTTGCCATGGTCTGAATGATCCTGACTTTGGTGTTCAGTGCTATATCTTTGCATTTGAGAACCTTTTCCAGTTCTCTCAGAGCTGCCCTCCCCAGTCCTAGTCGTCTTCTGATTTCTTGACTAGACTTCCGCTTCCGGTTTTTGTCCGGTAAGATGCAGTTTTCTTAGTTCCTTCGTGAGCTGTTTCGATCATTTGTTTTTAACTTGATTTATTATGTTTTAGTGCCCTTAAACTTCTTCCTTATCAGAAAAGGAAAACACTGGACGCGAATGCCAACCTTTTAGTGCAATTAAATAAGATAGTACGGCATCTCCCTTTTTTCTCTGCTGAACCATAATTGTAAACTACGTACTACTAACTACAAATTCTTAAGAAAGGTTTTTCTTAACCTCCCAATCTGGAAAGAACTGTATTCCTAAACTCGACCAAAAAGGAAATCAGTCTCCGAAACCTCTCCTTTTAAGCTTTGTGTTTTTTATACTTTTATTACTTCTAATATAGCGTTGCTTCACTAACACTAACAACTTAATAACTTAACAAGAAGCAACTCTTAGCACTTGGAAACTTTTTATGGACACTTCAAAACCTAGTATGCGACAAACTAAAATCACAAACTTTTTTTCTTACTCTCATGACTCATCTCCTGAAACTTGGCTGTCCCCTTTAAAACCTCAACCAAACATTATGCCGTGTATCTCACATGACTGGACGATGGAACACATTCTTTCAGCTAAATCTTCCTTAAACTCTCTCACGGGTAAATCCCTGGCAGAGGAACTACAGGATGCAGGTTTTAATAATTCGCTGAATTCATCCAATGCAACAATTCCTTCCTCTTTCTTAACAATTGATTCCCTGCATTTAACTAAAGGGCTTATAACCCCGCCCTCTGAAATGAGAAAGGAACAGCCTATACCAGCACAGCCCAAAGGTCAGATAGAGCAGTCATTCTTGTTAGATGAACTGAAGCTTGTAAAATCCTATATCTTCGAAACAAATCAACTACTAACTACATTGGTGCAGGCATTCTGCTCTCTGACTTTACTACCTCAGGAAAATCAAAATGCCTTAGTACCCTCTCCGGGATTACAAAACCAAAAGAAAAAAGGGGGAAAAATATACAGTCCACAAATCAAACCAAGAAACTAAAAAATATTAAGAACCCTAAAACAGTCTCTACAAACAAGATGAACTATAAACCCTTGTTTAAATTGTTGGACTCTCAAAAGTCATCCCCTTTAAAACGAACACCTGTAAAGGATAAAAAAGAGAACTCTTATTATTTGAATTCCGTCAATACTGAAGAAATTTCTATGCCACGATTCCTTAATATTCAACCCGAACAAAATAGTCATCTTTTCCTGCCTACCTGTGACATACAACCATCCCTGCAATCAACTCAGGACCACTCAAATTGCAATTCATCATCTCCACTTAACCTAGTTCTGCAAACTGATAAAGTGGCAATTTCTTATAAGTCTATAGTAAATGAATGCCGCTACTCGCTTCCAAATATACCCTTTTTGGACTCTGTCATTGGCAAAGCTCTGGGTGTCACCAGATGCAGAAACTTTATAAGATCTATTAAAATCTTACCCTTCACTCCATATGAATGGCCTGTGATTATCACTTGTCATTCTTGTGATGTAGCTAACTGAATTCTGCAACTCAGACACCAGCTGGGTAAAATGGGTTTTTACGCCCAGAGATACTATGTAGATTCGTCTCTGCCTATTCCACTGGATTTACCTTATACCTATCCTCTGCCTTGCAGTGCCGCATCAGCTACTCATAATTCCAACTCAGCTGTGTATCCACCATCTCAACACGAATCTTCTCTCAATGTATCCAACTATTTGGATAAGAAGCTTTATTTACACACTCCAGGGTTGTTAGCACAAGCAATGGAACCCGAGGAAATTCATCTTGCGGAATTATATTCTACATTATCTGACCCTGAACGCGAGACCTTAATCAATAGGTTTCTGAATCTGATTCATCGCCTTAGAATGACGCCTCAGAACCAAAGTAAAACAGAAACATCTCCTCATATTAATGACTTAAAGCTGGTCCATCCAAGGACAAATCTCCCTGCCGGCTCTAAAATGATATCAAAGACAAACCCCTTTTTACACGATGCCGAAAAGTTGATAATCTCAAAACACTCATGCCAAAACTCATCCAATCTCTTGGCTGAAGAAAATAGAGTAACAGCTGCTTTAACTACATCTACTTGTAATCTAAGGCAACGCCTTTGTACAAAAAATGGAGTGATTTTTATGGACGACGCAGATACCTTAAACCAAATAACTGAGCTGAATTGACATCCCCATCAAACCGGCCATAACGCCTCCCCCATCTCTGCAGACGCATGTCTCTTACCCCCAACGACTTATAACTCTATTCATGCAAGTAATATGTTTATTTATTTATTTAATTAAGCTTATATACCGCCCGACTAGCAACAGCTCTCTGGGCGGTGAACATTAAAAATACAATAAAAATAACACAAAACTGTACACAAAACTGTACAGTCTAAAATCAAAATATAATAATTTACAATTAACAGGAATTAAAATGCCTCAGAGAAGAGAAAGGTTTTAACCTGGCGCTGAAAAGATGATAGTGTCGGTGCCAGGCGCACCTCCTCGGGGAGACCATTCCATAGTCCGGGGGCCACCACTGAGAAGGCCCTAGATCTTGTCACCACTCTCCGGGCTTCCCTATGAGTCGGAACCCGGAGGAGGGCCTTTGTAGTAGACCGTAGTGTACGGGCCGGTTCATATCGGGAGCGGCGTTCCGACAGATATCGTGGTCCCGTGCCGTATAAGGCTTTATAGGTAAGTACCAACACTTTGAATCTGGCCCGGAAGCATATTGGAAGCCAGTGCAAACGGGCTAGCACAGGTGTTATATGCTCAGACTGCTTAGTTCTTGTTAGCCGTCTGGCCGCCGCAGTTTGCACTAGCTGTAGCTTCCGAATCGTCTTCAAAGGTAACCCTACGTAAAGCGCATTGCAGTAGTCCAGACGCGAGGTTACCATAGCATGTACCACTGATGAGAGGTCCTCCTTACTCAGATAGGGACATAGCTGGGCTACCAACCGAAGTTGGTAGAACGCATTCCGGGCCATCGAGGCTACATGAGCCTCAAGTGTGAGGGAATAAATAAAGCTTTAAAATAAAGCTTTAAATAAATAAATAAATAAATGATAAATAAATAAATAAATAAATAAAGCTTTAAAAGTCCTTTCATGGAACATCGCTGGATGGAACGCCAAACTAAACGACCATGAATGGAGTATTTATCTTTCACGACATGACATCATTCTTCTTCAAGAATCTTGCATAACCTATAAACCATACCTAAATGGCTTCACCACTTTACATTTACCTGCTCAACCCCCATCGAAGGGCAGGGCGAAAGGAGGTATGGCGATCTTAATATCTACGTCCCTGGATGTACAAATTCTCCAACTGCAGTATATGGATCCTCTAGCGATGGCAGCACTATTATCCTTTGGCTCTTTATCTTTATTGCTTGTTAATGTATACATTCCCCCTACGTTGACCAATGCTGCTACAGAACAACGTTGGGAAGACCTAGACCAATATATACTAGACTTGGAAATGGCTCATCCACATGCCCATTTATTATTAATGGGCGATTTTAATGTGAGGATAGGCCCTAACAATCTCACCTTGTTCTCCTCCAATCTATGGCACGGCGAGGTCTGTGACCAATCTGCCTTTCCATTTGATAGAAAATCAAAAGACACAAAGATAAATATCGGGGGATTATGTCTAACCCGCTTCGTTATTTCTCACCATCTGACAATTTTAAATGGCCTCGAGAATCTAAATGATTGCGCCGAATATACATTTATATCCCAGCTGGGAAGCAGTGTAATCGACTATGCTCTGACATCTTCTACACTGCTTCCCTTGATAGATAGCTTTACAGTTGGCACGAAACTAAATAGTGATCACCTCCCTCTCAACCTTTCATGTTATACTTATGAGAGATTTTGCTTAAACGCTAGGCTTAATCTCTCTATAAGTCATCACACCTCTCAATATAAAAGATATTCATGGACTAACTCCTTAGTTTCAACAATAGAACCCTTTTTATATTCTCCAAAAATCATGGACATTAGGAGCCATTTAATGGATCTAGACTCCCATGAAGAAGCTCTTAAGCTGTACACGTTCTTAACCGACAAAATAGGAAACAAAATTAGCTCTGTGCCAGCAGGATCTAATGTAGCAAGACATAGGGGCCCCAAATGGTTTGACAAAGACTGTTTATTGCTCAAACGCCAATTACTGCAAATCTACTTAGATTACCGTCAGCAACAACTTAAACTCCTTTCTCCAGTTTACTATCAAATTAAACACAAATACAAAGCAACCCTAACATTAAAAAAATATATAGCGAAGAGAGAGGAGTGGAACAACCTTATTAGAGCGTCAAGAACTAAAAACGCCAAAGAGTTCTGGTTAATAATTACGAAAGCTTTCAGACCCTCGCGCCCAGTCTTATGTAACATTCCTGCGTCCATATGGGAAAGTTACTATACGACTCTATTTAATAACACCAACTTTAATATGAATAACACATTCAGATCTTTGGACCCCCATTTACTAACATCCTGGCCGCCAGTCAATCCAAATGAAATTATGGCACAAATTGCAGCCCTAAAATCTGGTAAAGCCCCAGGGTCCGATAATATTCCACCTGAACTCTTAAAAAACTTCTCTGAATGGTGGGCCCCTTTATTAGCAAAATTCTTTACTAGACTCAATGAATCTGGTCTTTTCCCGACCTCTTGGCAAGAAGCAATTGCTATCCCCATTTTTAAAAAAGGGGACAGAGAAGACCCAGCCAACTACAGGCCAATTAGTCATCTATCAACAATCGCCAAGTTATATGCGTCCTACCTGAAAGCAAAGCTTCAACAATGGATGGACGAACAGAATATACTTGGAAAGGAACAAGTAGGATTCAGAAAAGGTTCTTCTGGTCTTGACCATTGCTTGATCCTACAACATCTGGCCGAAAAGTACAGCAAACAGAAGGGAAATGGATTGTTCGCCACCTTTATTGATCTAAAGGCGGCGTTTGATTCAATCCCCCGGGACTTACTATGGTCAAAACTATCCAAAACCTCAATAGACAAAAGACTCCTGTTTTTGATATTCCAGCTACATCAACAAACCTCTGTGCGTATCCGCTGTGGAACAGAGGGAGGGTTATCAAAGCGTATTCCCACCAATAAAGGGGTAAGACAAGGTTGCGTACTTGCTCCGCTTTTTAATTTGTTTTTAAACGATCTGAAAGATTGCTGCCATTCCCCTAACTTTCACTCCCCTAAGATTGCAGATGAGAGATGTCCACTTTTACTTTATGCCGATGACGCTGTGATCCTCTCACTATCAAAAGTTGGCTTAAAGCTCATCTTAAGGGCCTTTATGTCTTATTGTTCTGAGAATTACTTAAATATTAATTTCGATAAAACCAAAATTTTAGTTTTTTCCAAGTGAGTAAGATCTCCGACTTGGATAGTGAATAACCACCCCATAGAACAAGTCAACTACTATAAATATTTGGGAATCAATTTCCACTATTCATTGAGCTGGTCTTTCCACATAAAACTGATGATAAGACGAACTAAGAACTCTCTGAACAGCTTGATTCGGTTTTTCTACTTTAAAGGAGGTCATTTTATCCCTGCGATCTTACATATATTTAAAAATAAGTTTATTTCACAAATATTATATGGCGTCCCAATTTGGATTCATTCCTGGGCCCCCCTAGTAGAAACCATCCTTTCCTCCTTCCTTAGGCGTTTGCTTGGTGTCCCCAGGTGCGTGCCCGCGGCGGCACTGAGATTAAATTGTGGATTTCTGTCAATGGAATCCCAGGCTTGGCTGACACCGTCAATTACTGGGTCAAAATCTCAACTGACTCTTCATCTGCCCTGACTTACTTGATATGGAATGATAATTGGTCCTCTAAATGGAATCTTAAATTGGAAGCGAAACTATCAAAAATGGGTCTTTCGAGAGATTATTTAATATCATACTCTCCAAAGGATATACTAGCAATGTTACGATCAAGAATTAAAGACATTGATTATCAGATATCAATTTCCCTAGCGTCCAAAAGATGCTCCCCATTACACTTGAATATTAATCTCCCCCCAGAAAAGATAACTACGTATTTAGATCATCTTATGTCTCCCAAACTCCGTTTAGCGTTTTCCAAAGCAAGATTCAACTCCTTACACTCTGCAATCTTGGAAGGGAGATTTAAGGGGATCCCCTATGAACAGTGCATATGCCCATGTGGCTCAGATATCGAAACCCTTTCACATAGTTTTCTCCATTGCCCAATGTATTCCCAACTCCGTTCCAAATATCTTAAGGAACTATTGTTAAAGATCTCCAACAAGTCCCCTGTAGCGTCTGTTGCCTTTTTACTTTCGGGCTCTGACAAACAAACTATCTTCCAAGTGGCTAAGTTCATTTATGCTGCCCAGCAGATACATATTGCTTACTCCTATATTTAACTTGAGCCTTTAACATGTATCCCTATGTTTTCTTTCTTTTTGTTATGGGTCTAAGACTGTAAATAAAGATTGATTGATTGATTTCTTGACTATTGTCTCCATTTTGGTTAATGACTCTGCCGAGGTATTGATAATCCTTGACAAGTTCAGTGTCCAAAAATCCATGTGCACTTTTTGTTAATGTTGCTGTTTGTTGAAGAAGAAAACTAACCAGAAGGATAAACAATCTTATTAGAACAATTTCAAAGCCTGTTTGGTGGTGGTGACTCTGGCACATCATGACAAAAATACCATGATTAATTGCACAGTTGGAGCAGGTTCATCTCCTGAATGACTTCACAAGTTCATTCTGCCTTAGTACTAAAATGACCAAATTATCATCCCATGTTTTGATGAAAATGAATCTGAAAACAATTTAGAATAATTGCTTAGTATGTACCTACTTTCTAATGAAACCTACATCTCTGCATGTGTATTAAGGTTATATTAAACGATAACGTACGTCTACTAAAAATGATTTCATAGAATTTTACTCACTAGTGATTTAAATAATTAAAACTGAATCCTTCAGATGAGCTATTTAAATCAATTTGATTTAAATCAAATCAATTCTGGCCTCAAGTGACAGTAATGGATCCCCAAGCTATGTGCCTGCTCCTTCAGGGGAGTGCAACCCCATCCAGAACAGGTTAAGTGAGTTAAGCAGCGACCAACTTTGGCAGCAGTACAAGGAGGCAAGGGCAGGCTACTGTGCCCTTTCCCTTAGAAACCTAACCAATCCCAAGCCCCCAAGTAAACTAACTCAACAAATTACAAAAGCAAATGTGCAGGGAGAGTTCTAGCAGGGGCCTGGGGGCTTTCCAGTATATTTCACAGAAAGTTGCCTGTGTAACTTTCATAGATGTGTACTTGGTACACTGAGTTCCTAACCATCAGGGAACAAGTTCATTCCATTGAGACAAGGTGGCTGACTTAGGGACGCTGCAAGAGGTTTGTAGATGAGGCCTTTGGGGATGCGATAGCTGTGTCTTTCCTGCTGTCTTGAAGAATAAGGGTCTGAGGGAAAGAGGCTGTCACTCTGAGGAAGAGGGAAATGATCCATTAGAAGAAGGGATCCTTTCCTTGGGGGAAAAGCAGTTATCCTATTGTGCTAAGCATATTTATCTGGTTGGGGGGGTGCAGGGGAATCCTGGTAGCTGGTGATTCAGTCATTCAGAACATAGATAGCTCTGTGTGTGGTAACAGGGCAGACCACATAGTGACTTGCCTGCCTGTGCTAAGGTTGCTCATGTTGCGAGTTATCTAGGAAGTGTTGAGAAGGAATGATTGGTCGTAGTGCATGTTGGCGTAGGGAAATGTTGTGAGAAAGCAAAATTTAGATTGCTGGATAGGAGGTTGAAAGCCAGAACCTTCGAGACTGCCTTCCCTGAAATATTGGTTCCATGTACAGGGCCAGCTTGACCTGCATAGCTGTGTAGTTTCAACACATGGATGAGACTGTGGTGTTTGGAGGAGGAGTTTGGATTTGTCAGGTGCTGCAGAACATTTTGGGACAAGCCTGACCTGTACAAAAGGGATTGGCTCTACTTGAATCAGAGTGGAACCAGACCACTGGCATTTAAAATTGAAAAGATGGCGGAGCAGCTTTTAACCCGTCTTTGGGGGTTCCACAAACTATGTCAGGAAAACTATGGTGGAGTTGGGCACAATGAATAAGCATATAGGCAGATGGAAGAGGTTTAATGTGAGCATTATGGAAAGGAAGTGGAAAGGAAAATTCCTTCAAGCTAATACAACTCAGAGCAAAGACCCTGCCTGTTGAAGGGTGTGTGGGGAGCCAGGTACATTCTTCCGTATGTGGTGGATGTACTCTGTGATTCACGACTTCTGGGAAAATGTTTTCTATGAGATAGGACTCATCAGTGAACAGAAATGGACCCCTGACCTCCTTATGGCCTTCTTTTCAATCTTCACTGTACAGTATTTTTTAAAGATTTATTAATAGCTCTCTTTATTGTGGCCCACATTGTAGTAGCACGAAAATTGGGTAAAAAATGTAATCTAACCGAAGAGTGGTATAACCAGACTTGGAAAGTAGTATTAATGGAGAAGCTTACTAAGCTATTAAGAAAACAGAGAGACCCCACTAAAATACGCATTCCATGAAAAATGATTTACTTTTGTTAGATTTGTAGTAGTCAAGGAGCACGATTGGCACCCTTCTTCGAAACATGCCTCCTTGTGGAAAGATGTCTTAGGATGAACCTCTTGTATTTTTAAAGTTATTTTAACTTCCTGGCCTTCAGTAACATAACAAACTTTATTGCAACGTATAGCCATAGGCCTTGTGCACAAATATTTACAGACATTGTTGAGTTCATATCATAATAGGGATCATAAAAGTATATGCCGATGTAGAGGAGTCTTTGACAAAGGCCTGTCTCAATTTTTGCGCGGCCAACGCAAAGTTAGCAACTGCAAGGGTCACTGATTTAAAATTATCGGATAAAAGCATGCAGGCCTTCTCTCTATCAGAGCAGGGCGCTAAAAAATCTAAAAAATATGTCAAATTTTTTTTCCTGGGTTCATCATAGAGTGGGCAGTAGAAAAGATAATGAACTAACTCCTCTATTGCTTTGCAGCCATATATGCATTGACATTGAGCAGCTGGAGTGCCCCTATATCGGCCTTCTGAATAGGCTATAGGCATGGTTTGGAAGCGAGGGCTGTGAAAGCTCTTCTAATGATGGCTCTATCGACTACATGAAGATAATCAGACAAAAAATGGTTAAGTCTGAAATAGGGATACCAAGGTGAAAACGGAGCTGTCACTATGGTCATCCGGTCTTGGCTTGCATCGCTATGAAAAATCCAGTTCCGGAGGGCGGCTCTGCTTAGCTCAGTCAGTTTGGCCTGAGATAGATCATATTTTGAGAATAATGCCTGGCATTCAGTTGCCCATCCACCGGACTGCATTTGTTCATGCCAGCACTGTTTGACCAGGGCTGCATCATTCATATTATAGATTCTAAGCCAGTAACGTATACAGGTTAGATCGGTGCGTGCAGCCATTGAGGGTAAACCTAACTCCGCTCTAAGATGGGCGGATGGGGTCCCTGTTGGGAGGCCTAACATTTGTCTCATGAACGCATTTTGCGTGGGCTCTAAGATGGTTCTAGCTCTTAATCCCCACAGTTCTGCTCCGTATAGAATTTTTGGGAGTATTTTAGATTTTAGTATTTTAATCATGGGGAGGATGAGTTGTCCTCCTTGAGTAAAAAAAAACCTTTTGGCTATCCCCAAGGCTTGGGCGCTGGCTAAGTTTATTGCCTTTAGCTGCGGGGCCCAAGAAAGTCTGTTAGAGAAGTGGATGCCGAGGTATTTGAAAGTAGTGACCTGCTCAATAGGGGCCCCATTTAGTAGCCAGCTGTTATTGGCCTTCATGAATTTGCCACATACCATGATTTTGGACTTAGTTTGATTTATCCTTAAATTCTGGGAGTGGCAATATTCTTCTAGCTTTAGAATCATTCTTTTGAGGCCAATTTTAGTAAGAGAAAATAGGGCTGCGTCATCGGCATATAAAAGAATGGAGATCTTTTTGGTGCCTATAGAAGGGGGGAAGAAGGAGGGCGATGAGAGTGTCTCGACGATGACGTTTTAAAAAAAATTAAAAAGGGAGCTAATAAGCAACCTTGCTTCACCCCACTATGGACTGGGACTTTAGATGACAGTGTACCCTTATTATCTAGGTGCACCTGCATCACGTTAGATTGGTGGAGGGCTCTGATCAGCCATAGCAGCCTTTGATCGATATTTGTTCGGGCCAGTTTCTGCCAAAGAAGCCCTCTATCGACTGTATCAAAGGCCGCGGAAAAATCCACGAAAGCAATATATAGGGATGGCCATATTTTAGATCTTGTCTTGCTTATTAAGTGGTGTAAAATATAAAGGCCTGGTCAATAGTGCTTTTGTTGGGTCTGAAACCTGCCTGTTCTTCATGAATTATCAAATTCGATTGTTCCCACTCATTTAGTTTATTGAAAAGGAAACGCCTGTAGAGTTTCGAAGATACATCTAAAAGGCTAATGGGGCGATAGTTAGATGGCTTCATAGGATCTCCTTTTTTAAAAATAGGAACTACTATGCTGGATAGCCAGCCCTGTGGAATATTACCCGTATTATTTATGTGGGTAAATAGAGCTGCAAGAAGCGGGGCCCACCATGATATATCCTGGAGGAAAAAATCGGGAGGTAACAAGTCCTCACCTGGAGCTTTCCCCGCTTTCAAGGAGGATACTAGCGTTTTGATTTCTTCGGTAGAAACTGGTGGCCAAAGCGGGAGGTCTTTCAGCATTTCAGGGATGTCTACTGCTTTAGGAGGATGGAAGCTACCAAAAATTGAGCTGAAGTGTGTTGTCCATTCCTTCTGCATTATAGGGGGCATCGAAGTATAGCTTCCTGGGTCGAATTTCCCCTGTAGACAGCTCCAGAAGGCTGCCTCATTTCTCTCTCGGGCTGCATTGTCCAGGGCCTTCCAGTTTGCCTGGTAATAGGATTGTTTCTTGTTTTTAAGCAATGTTTTGTAGGCTCTTCTTTGTATTATCAGCTGTTGGAAATTATCAGAATGATTGTTTGCACGAAATATTTTTATTTGCTTGATGAGTTGTTTCTTTGAGAGCCTACATTCTTTGTCAAAGCAGGATCTTGGGTAAGTTGGGACCGAAGCCATCGTTAGGGCTGTAATCCTAGGTCTGAGCTGGTCAATTAAAGATTCGTAAGCACTGAGGCTAATTAAAGGGTTTGCTATTATTAGCTGGCGTAAATCTGAGAATGACTTTGTTTCTAATAGGCAATGAGCCTTTGTTCCTATCGCTGTTGACCATTTCAGGCGTTTGTACCTATGTAAGGGGTTCATCACTGGAATTCTATTGCTAGTTGGTCTTCTATAGAAGGAGGGTAGAAAGGTCAGCCTTAAAGGAAGGTGATCACTTTCTGGTCTCGCTAGAATGTTAAGATCTTTAATCTTGTTTATTAGGGGCAGAGTGCCTAAGAAATAATCGACTAAGCTGGCCCCCAGTACTGAAATGTAAGTAGAGGAACCTTCGGAAGAATCCAAAGGGGAGCCATTTAAGCAGAACAGAGCAAATTTTTGAATGGTTTGAATAAGGGCTAAACCATTTTTGTTGACTACCCGATCGCTGACAGTCCTGATCGATAGTGGGGTATCTACCGACTTCCGGGAAGGGTGACTTAGCCTGTGCCTGCTTTTGAGACGGGCTCCTGCCTCAAAAGAAGCTTATTCAGATATATCAGTCAGATTTTTTCTTTTTTTGACTGATTAAACTTCTCCCGGGTAGGGAGAAACGAAGAGATTAACCTCAAAGCCTATTTTTGTTGGGACGACCAGATCTCATTAATTTATGGGACGAGGTCCAGCCGACGAAGGTGGGACGGATTTTTAACAACAAGCTCTATCTGGAAAAGCGAACGTTCATCTTATCTTCTAAGAGAGAACGCACTAACAGGCAAGCACCCTTCTTTCTATATTTTTCTTTTACTTGACTTAAATTGTTGCTGTTTAAAAGAGATTTGCCAGATTGATCGGTTTTTGACATCTCACTGGGGAGCCATAACTTCTCTCTGCTACTCACTAATTAATAGCTTATCTCTGTTTTTGTTGCAAAAAGCTGTCCTGGATTTGCATTCTAAAGATATACACAGAAGAGGGATTTCTATTCCAGATTTTTATTTTGAAGAATATTATATTGTCTGAGACTACTCTCCTTTTGGTCTATTTTATTTTGACGAATCTGTTTTCTGACGACCGCCATTAATTGTTTCGATCCTGGGAACTGCATTTTGTTTACTTAAGCATGGAGAGATAAGGCTGTCTGCTCTGTTTATACTGTGATGTCACCAAGTTTGGAGTATTAACCCAATTGTTGCTGAAATAAGAAGTGGTTTTCCTATATTTTTTTTTTAAAATGGCAATTAAGAAAGTGGCTGAGAAGCTGGAAATAACTATGTTTCAGAAAATAATGGATGAGATTGAGATAACGAAACAAAACCTGCGACAGGGTTGTAAGGAGCTGAAAATTGAATTGAGTAAAATGAAGCAGGAGATTAAAGATATAGGGGTCCCTGTGAGAGAGGTGACCCTGGAAGGGGTCCCTGTGAGAGAGGAGACCCCGGAGATTGGAACAAACGTGGAACAGGAAAAAGATTTGGAGTCTATGGACTTTAGAAACAAAATTTATTGTTTGGAGACACAGGAGATTAAAGACATAGGGGTCCTTGTGAGAGAGGATACCCTGGAGACTGGAACAGGGGTCCCTGTGAGAGAGGAGACCCTGGAGACTGGAACAGGGGTCCCTGTGAGAGAGGAGATCCCGGAGATTGGAACAAACGTGGAACAGGAACAAGATTTGGAGTCTATGGACTTTAGAAATAAAATCTATTGTTTGGAACTCAATGTTATCTCTGAAGAAATTAATGAAGATTCTAGAGATAAAGTTATCAATGGCATGGATAATCTTCTGGACTGGAATGATGTGATGGAGCCCAATATAGAGAAAATCTATGGAATTAACTGCAGCCATGTGACAATGGAAAAACTTTCAAGAGATGACCCAGTGTATTTTGAAAAAAAGAACAGAGATATGATTTTACAGCAGTATTTCAGCAACCTATTCAGAATGGATGGCAAGAAAATATTTGGGATAGAGGTAATTCCCATCAGACTCTTACTATATGACTATGGCTTTGACAGCAAGATTATTATGGAATACTGATAATGGAAGATTGGATACTGAAATTATTGGACTTAACAAGACTACTGAAGATGGAAGATGGAAAATGGAACTAATAGGGATAATAGAACAATGGCTACTGAAATTACTGAACCTAACAGATTCTGATGTGATGGATTAATTGAAATGTTTATTTTGACTATGGTTATGACAATAAGATTATCATAATTAGTAATGAGATGGATTAATCGATATGCTTATTTGGAAAAAAAAATTGATAGATATATTTCTTAAAGAATTGAAACCTCTCTTTGACTTTTTGTGGAAAGAATAAAGTAATGTTTATGAGATTTGATGATTAAGTAAGATAACTACTGGAGGAAAGTGATTTTATAATATGACTTAAGAGACAGGATTGTTATATATTATAGACTTATAACTGATTTGATCTTTGACAAATGGGAAGTCAATATTTTACTCTTTATTTTTTATTTTTGTTTTTTTTTTCTTTTTTTCTTTTTGTTTAACTATTTTTGATTTTGTTTTTTGTCTTTGAATGTTTTATGATTTTGTCTTGTATGTTTTATGAAAATCTGAATAAAAATTATTGAAAAAAAAAAAAGATAGTGGGGTATCTACCAGGGGTTTATTATAAATGTCATCTCCATTGGGGGAATATAATCCCATCCTGGCATTAAAATCCCCGCCTAAGAGAAGCTCATAGGTTGGGAATCTAGTTTGGAAAGCTTCTAGATAGGATTCTAAAAGCGGCCAGGGCGTTTTGTATAAAGTTGAATTTGCTGGAGGAATATAAATATTTATGCCTATAAAAGGAGGGAGGCCAGGAATTCTCAGGCCCAGAGCTAACATAAAATCCGGGGTCTTAATTTTAAGGTCTATTATATGGCCATTAAGATGAGAAGCGACCAATATGGCCAGGCCCCCTCTGCCTCTGCCTTTGGATGCGGTTTTGGTAGCTGGGTTCAGCCATGTGTTATAGCCCCTGAGTTCAATGAGCTCTCCAGGCATTAGCCATGTTTCCTGTAGGAAAATGATCTCAAATGATTGCAAAAACTGCATTAGCTCCATATCTGGTGTCTTGCTTTTCCAACCAGCTATGTTCCATGATAGTATGGAAAGAAAGGGGACTTTTGACTTGGCACGTGATGGATAAAGGCCTGCCTGGGGTCTAGTTTTGAACGGTGGCCCATTTAGCTTGGCTGTGGTATTTGGCTGAGATCACGGGTATGGGGTGATAATATTTATTTCTGGGGTTAGCGTGCTAACGTTAGAAATTACTCCAGAGACTTGAATTGTTTTGAGAGAGGAATTTGGTTTTTCTTTCCGGCTTCCTGGCGGGGAGCCCAGTTCTTCTGGGTACAATAGACACATCTCTAGCCAAGAAGAGCTGGTTGCTTGCTTGGCTACGCTTGGGATCGGATCGTAATGTTGGGATCTGAGAGGCTCCCATCTTTTAGTAAAAGGTATAGGTTCATTGTTGATGATTGGTACTGAAGGTTTAGAGGAAGAGTGATTTACCGTGGTACTAGGGGGAAATTTGTTGAGATTGTCTGGGTCTGAGGGAGGACAATGGGGTGTACTAGCTCTGTTTGCTTCAGAACTTCTCTTTGTTAAACTTTGAATAAGATGTGTCAATCTTTTAATAATTCCTTCTTGTTCTGATTTAGGTAGGTGGTCATAAGACTCCATAAGGAGAAGTTCCTCAGGGTCTAGGTTTTCCTGCCCATAGGGCGGTGATAGATCTTGAGGTAGGGAATTATTGGAGATAAGGTGTTCCTGATGCCTCTGTCTATTTGGGGTTGTCAGGGGTCGGAATTTCTCTTTCTTAGGTTGTGAAGAGAGCTGGTTAAAAAGCGGGAAGGGAAGGGTCTTATTAATAAAATGTCTTTGAATCTGAATACCCCAGGTGCGAAAATTTTCCTTAATTTTATAAATCCGTTTGGCAATATATGTCGATTGAAAAGTGAAAATAACGCGTCTTTCAAAGGCGTACGAGTAGAAATGAGTCACGTGTTTAACGCAGTTCTTGGATGGAATATTCAGAACGTAAAGTCTAAGGCAGGATTCAAAATGTTGTTTTAGTGAAGTGTCTAGCCGTTGCTCCGGTGACGTGTGTGAAAAAGTGATTGCTAGTTTGTCTCTCGCCAGTTGTAGATTCCAGTTCGAAACGATGTAGTGCCTATCCCAGAAATTGTGAGTGTCAGGAGGTATGGTTGTATCAGGAACACTAGATCCATTGCCTGTGATTTCTAAGCTAAGCTCTGTTGTAGGCTTGGCTTTCCCAGGAGGGGGACTTAGCTTAGCTCTTGTGGATGATTTTATTTTGCAGTCATACTTCTGATTTTGGAGAATTTTTGTTGGGGCTTCTAGTAAATAAGGATGTAAAGTTCATTTTTCTTGTTGAAGCAGGCTTGAAGTTCTTTATATTCTTCGGTTTTTTCATTTTCTTTGCTCTTTGAGTAGCCAATTGCGATGTTTTTGTGCTTTTGACTTTTGATAAGGGCTTCTGTGTTGAACGTTCCCTGATTTTTTTTATTTACTCCTTGAATGGGATCAGGGAGATCTGCTTCCTCTATCAAAAGAGGTCCCAGAGACTTAATCAAGGTAATTAATAGGCTGTTTCAGCAAGAAAGGCTTTTATCGAGTTCAGTTCGTCTGTTACAGCCATGCCCCAGCCTAGCGACGGGAGGTTCAGTCCTATCATATTGTGATGAATTGAAGATTTATTTGGGGGATGGTTCTCCAAAAGTGAGGTCCTGGATTCCTGTGATTCATTTAGAGCGTCTATAATTAGTATGTCTGTGGGAATTTCCTCTTCCCTCTGGGTTTGGTTGCAATTAAAATTGAAGCCCGCATCCTGTAGTTCCTCGGCTAGGCTTTTGGTATGTGTATCCTCCTTAAGTGGATTAATAGATAGTTGTTGATCTAGAGACCACTCATGAGCATTTATCGGCTGGGAGTGGTCGTTTAAACTGCATGTTGGTACAAGGGGGGGATGAAGAGTAGTTGAGTTCGGTGGGAAGAATTGGGTTATCTTAGCTTGAGATACTCCAGGTGAGGTTTTTCTTTCACCCAGGGAAATGCCCAGCTCCTGACATTTTTTTCTTGTGAAGATCATTATATAATCACCTATGCGAGCCTTAAGATGAACAGGTGTAACGGAGTTCAATTCTTTTGGCAGTAAAGTTAAGCACTCAGGTATGTGGATAGACCTATATATTTTGTTAAAGTGAGCTCTGTTGTTTAAAGCCCAGCTGCATTTCGTTTATTCTGGGTCTGTGAGTCATAGGTTTCCTGTTTGGCAAGCGCTCTGCTTATGGAGTCAGCTTGTTATCTTGATTACGACAGTCCTTGAGCTGGAGAATAGTTTTTACAGTATTTGGGTGTCTGCCCAGACTTTGGGCTTCACACTAACTCTTCTGCCTTGAAGCTAGTAGAGTTAGGAGAATTGTAATTTATAAACTAAGGGAGCTGAGATGGTAAGGTGAAAAAGAAAGCGTCTTACTGAGGCCGGAACCGGAAGCCATCCCTCTGGCCTTCAGTACTTCCAATCCTTTTACCTACCTACCTTTTCACCCAGTGTTGTCTGATGTGAAACATGTGAAAGGCAATTTTTCATTGTTTCATGTTGTGTGATGCAACACATGTGAATGAAGATTTTGTTGTCATTAAATAAATGTAAATGTACTGCTTTAAAGTCGATTCTGACTTATGGCAACCCTCTGAATAGGTTTTCATGAGGCTGAGAGGCAATGACTGGCCCAAGGTCACCCAGTGAGCTTCATGGCTAGGTGGGGATTCAAACCCTGGTCTCCCAGGTCATAGTCCATCATTACATACCCTGAATTACTTTATCAGTCTAAAGCTCCATTCTAGTTTATTTTGTTGGATTTTTCCTTTATCCTTTCTCATGTTTAATTTCCCTTTTCCTTGTTGTATTATGTTTTTTGTTTTCTGTATTGTAAAAGTTATAATAAAAATAGTATTTTTATGAAGAGAACTGGGCTCCCAAGATGTATGTGTGATGGAGAAATTTTTATTTTCTCCTGGGGGATCTTTGCTGGGGGTCCTTTAAGTAATCAATGACGCAGGCTTAGAGCAAAAAGGTAGGCCTTTATTAACTTACAAGCATATGCAAGGTCAGTCCCCCAGAACACATCCAGGAAGTATCCAGGAGGGACTGCAAAGAGGTACAGTCTATACAGATCCTTTATAGCTTATTGAATACACATGTGACATTAGTTTACCAATCCCCTAAGTTCTTCGTAACAGTTCTTCCCTCTTGAAATAATAGTTTTATTACAATGAATTCATGTATATTCATGGTTTTTACAGATACTTGCCATCACTGTCTTGTTGTCTTCCCAGATTGATGTTTATTTGTCCCCCTGACTGATATTACCATTATTCTGCTGTCACTTGATACTGATGATTTTGTACCAGTTTGAAACCAATATAATAATAATAATAAATTTTATTTCTGAGTCGCCTATCTGGCCGAGTCAACGGCCACTCTAGGCAACGTACATAAATAGAATGAATACAACATATAACCAACTTTAGTCAAATAATCTAAAAACCATCCAACTATAACAAGATAAAACTAATCCCCGGAGATCCTGTAGGCCTGCCTGAATAGCCAGGTCTTTAAGGCTCGGCGGAAACCTACCAGGGAGGGGGCATGGCGAAGATCATATGGCAGGGAATTCCAGAGGGTGGGAGCCACAATCGAAAAAGCCCTCTATGTTCTTTCATGGCATCAGTCAAGTTGGCCAGAAACATGTCTTAGGACATTTCAGCCTGTTCCTTAGACAATACAATGATGCAAAGCCAACTTTTGGGTCCCCTTAGAATGACTGGAAATTTCTATATGAAGTTACTATTGAGAAAGATTAATTTTAAATCACCATATAATAGCTGAAAACCCCATAATATAAAAATGATTTGGGAAGACAGTAAAAGAAAAGGGGAAAATCTGAGCCAGCCACTCTCCATTAAACACAGAGGGGTGAAGGAGGTGGCCCGTGTGTACATTACATTTATGGAATAAAATTATACACATCATGCTATCATAAAAAATCAGTATCTCATTTCCACCTTGATTTCTATTATAAAGACTTACGAAAGACTTATAAAGATTTCTATTATAAGGTTATAAAGACTTTTCCCATACGAAACCAGGACTCTAATCATCTGCTTTCCCAAGATCAAATAGTAAAAAAAAAAATTAATGAATAGATTGCACGCATTGGCTTAGCAATGCCAAATTAATGATCTGCGGTCATGCTTTAGCCATTCTTGGCACAGAGAGATGCTCAGGAATTTGCAGCAAAGTGAGCTTGCCTTCTGCTTCTCTACACAGTGGCCTGCTTTTAATGCCTGTTGTGTGTGAATAGAAAGAAATCCATTTTTCCTTCATAATTTTCGAGGGGCCTATTGCTTGGGGCCAGGGTGCTTAAGGGGTCCTTAGCCATCATGTGTGGGATTTCACGTGTATGGCATATTGCTTTCCTGCTTGCCTTTCTCCTTGTCCAATGTATTTGTTATCTATTAGTATATTTATAACTATTTCAGACTCTGCTCAGATATTCTGTGGTTGCAGTTAAGATTTTGATTTGTGGGTTTTTTTTCTTATTGTATATCTTGTAGACCATCTCCTTCACTGGCTGGAATCCAGACTTCGCTCCTGCCAGTAGCGGTATCCTCTAAGTGGAGTTCTGCTCAGGGGATGCTCTCACCAGCAGAAGGCAGGGAGAGATTTTGACTGTTGATTTTACCCTGCAGCTCTTTGTGCCCAAAATTGGCTCTCGAGCGTTGGGTGGGGGGACCCTCTGGAGCATTGGTGGGGGGAGCTGCAAGTGAAATATCTTTCTCCCTTCTGCCAACGGATCCCTCCACTGGATCAAAAGCCTCTGGTTCCATTACATTTTGGGAGCAATGTAAGAGTTTTAAAGAAGTTTACTGATACAGTTTGAGTATATTGCAGTTATATATAAATGTAGTTAGAATCCAGAGGTGTTGTGTGTTGTGTTAATTTTTAAACTTCTTTTTCTAAGGTGACTTTGCAAAGCAAACTAGGATAATGGCGAAGATGGTAAAAAGACAATGTGCATTTTGCCCAGAGGATGAAGAATGTGCCATTATGTATGTTGCTGAAGGACAAAACCTTGCAGTTCATCAAGATTGTTTGGTAAGGCTTGTTTGGTGAAGTTTGCAATGGGTCCTACTGTCACGGGAGGACGAGCTCACAGCGGCTAGAATCTCTCCAGGACTTTATGAAAATCCAGTTAGCTGCACTCGAATGCAGACCTGGATAGACAGGAATTTCCCCCAGGGAACCATTGTAATTTTGCCAAACACTCACCCAAGTTTTGGAAGATTCCAAAAGCACATCGCACGGTCTTTTGGATCAATCAATGTGGTTATGAGACGCATAGACAGGCTCAGTGCACAGCAGTTGACCTCTGTATCTCAAAGTACCAAAAGCCACTTCAAAGCACAATAAGAAGTACCAGGAAGTGAGTCAACCTTTAGTTTAGCTCTCAGAGGTAAAACAGGATGCAGGCTCTATGCAGTAACCGCAAGGCAGAACTTGAAGTGACGATTAATCGCTTAGCCACAATATTATGAGGCAGAAGATGCATTTTGAAGAATAGAAATCATATAAGAGAATCCAAGTAGCTTTTGTAGCTCATGGTGTAAGATATGCTACTAGAATCCAATAGTCACTTAATAGGAACCCATCCAAGCTTGTTAGTATAAGACAGTAATTTAGGGAAAGTATATGTTTCATTGTAAGGCAAGGCATACATTGCTTAGTTTCACCACGCAACCCGGAAGAGCTCTGATGGTTCAGCAGGCTAAACATCTCATTCAGTGAGGCTTGTTCCTGAATGAGTTGAAAGGACCACTGAGTAAAGTTTAGTGGTAACCTGAGATTCATTTTAGTAAAATTATGCATTTTATCTATAGATGTATGACATCATAAAATAGGTATAAATACAAGTACCCTAGACTGGGTTGCTCGTGATCAAAACCTTGGCTGCGTCCAAGAGATCGACCCCTAGGCTTGGTAAGACATACTCTTATATTGTAAGACCTGATCAATGCTCTTTTAATCATTTTTAGGGAAAGCATTTTCTGTATTAAGGATAGATAAAATAGAGTTGTAATATTCATGGTTGTTTTTGATGGCTCTTCTTCAAAGTAAGTT